>NC_057407.1:33898434-34233073 GCF_019320065.1 Cervus canadensis | reverse complement strand
AATGCATAACATTTTCTTGCAAATCAGTGTTTATAGACTGAAATTCGTATCTTCAAAATACAATGAAAGAGCTTTACAAAGCGCAAATTGCTACTGAATAAAAGTTATTCTTTTGTTGTTGTTGTTGTTGTTTGTTAAGTTGTGTGAGATTTGTGACCCCATGGGCTATAACCCCCCAGGTTCCTCTATCCATGGGATTTCCCAGGCAAGTATGGGCAAGAACCTACTGAAGTGGGTTGCCATTTCCTTCTCCAGGGGATCTTCCCAACCCAGGGACTGGACCCATGTCTCCTACTTGGCAGGTGGATTCTTTACCAATGAACACCAGGGAAGCTTGATTAAATGGTACAATGAACACACTTTGACACACTGGACTAGTGTCTGGAGTAAGGTATACAGTTAATAATTATTATTGATATTATTGTCACTGTACTAATACCAGTGATAAAGTGTAGTTAGAATGGCTGCATATACACATGGATGCTTGAAATGGTGCAGAGAATTAAAAGTAAGTTTCCAGTACATGCCCATGTAAAGTCAAATCATGTCATCCTTGACTTGAATGTTTTCTCCTATCCCATTTCTGTTTGCAAAAATCTAGTGAGTCCTGGATTGACAGGAAGGTGACAAAAAAAGTGGAAATCATGTAGTCTAGGACAAATGGCAATGAGAGAGTCAATTCCTAGGTAGGTTGATAGGAAGTCCAGGGGTCCCCAGGGAGAGAGGGATCTGGAATTCTCAAGGAGGAGGAAAGGACAAACTTTTTTTTTTTTTTTGTCTACATTCCTTGGTCCTAGTCAATTACACAACTCAGTTTAAACTCTGTACTAAGGATTATACAACAACAACGTATCCTGTTTGAGGACAGTTTATCCTTCCTGAAAACCTTCTGGCTAATCCTGTTATCTTAAAATGTAAATTATGGAAGTGGGTCTAGTAAGATCTTTACAACCTCCAGACATTATTTTGATTCACTGTAATCTATTAAAAGTATATAACTCCATTGCTAACACTAGCGTGGGGGGTACTCTTTCTGCCCCTTCTGATGTCTATGTCAGAAGCTTTCTCTATCCCTTTTATACTTTAATAAAACTCTATTACGCAAAAGCTCTGAGCAATCAAGCCTCGTCTCTGGCCCCGGATTGAATTCTTCTCCTCTGGAGGCCAAGAATTCCGGCATCTTTCGTGGTTCAGCAACAACCTTTCAGCAACTTGAACATCACTTCTAGAGTAAGTGTGAGTTTACTGAGGTGAAGCCCTGTTCCAAGTTTGCATACATACTTTATCCACAAAATGCCTTAAGGAATGTTGCAGTTACATGTGGATGATCTACATATTATGTTTAGTTTCAAGTCATACTAGTGGAGACTAAAAGTTTCAGGGACTATGACTCGCTGATTAACTTGTGTTCAATAAGCAGTGGCTTAACTCATGAAAAACACTCACTAGAGAATATGCATCTTACTGTGTAGTGCAATTTAGTTGGAAATTAAGCACTGAATCCAACAAGGAATGTTACAGTCCAATAGCTTCAGATCTTCATAAACTAAAATAGGAAATTTTTATATTCAATACTGTTGAAAGATATTAGATATATAACAGGAATTTACTTAGCTCTTCCTCCACATATGATGGGAATACATTCTCATAAGCCCACTGAAAACTGAGACTATCATAAGCTGAAACTGCATATAGCAATATACCTGACTGCCTAATTAAAATGTGGTCAGAACACTTACATTAGCCTACAGTTGGACAGTAGCATCTAGCACAAAGTCTATTTTATAGGAAGTTGCTGAATATCTCCTGTAATGTACTGAATACTCTACTGAAAGAGAAAACCAGAATGGTTGTGAATGTATCAGTTATTTAACCCTCATGATCGGGTAGCTGACTGGGAGCAAAGCTCAATGTAACCATCCATCATCCCAAGGGAGTGTCCTGTGGCCTATCACTAGCCAGGGAAAAGATCCACATTCAGAATTCCAAGTACAGTTCCTACCAATTGTGAAAATTGCCTTCACAGTATCCTAAAGTGGAAAAGTTGTATGTGGGGCATCCTAAGTCAAAGACCATCTGGAATCTTCTACCCACCTACTTGTGCCCCATGAGGAATACCATAAACCCATAAAAGCGCCTCCCCAGGCATTTTAATTTCATTTTATCTTTCCCTTGAGCTCCATCCTTCTCACATCAATGGTTCCTAGCAACTCTAGCTCTTTTGAGTGCAAAATTTTGCTACAGGGACCTGCCAGCGGAATGTTTTGAACTTTGATAATCTGAACTCTTCATGCCTAAGAGGATGCTGAGATATCTGAACGACTCTGTATCTATTGCTTCAGTTGATTTTTATTCTTTTTTGTTGTTGTTTTTCTCAGAAGTCCTGTGGAAAAGCACTGCCGAGATTTACAGTCATTTATCTGTCAGTCATGCTTACTAATTTTTGGATATCATTATAAATTATCACATTTGCATGATGAATTCCCAGTTAGTGTGTTTCAGCAGTGACTCATTTTCTATTTTAAAAGGGTGAAGCATTTTTAATCTCAGTTTTGAGTGAAGCCAGACATTAATATTATTCCCTGTGTTCGGCCCAATAACTTGGAGGTATCCTATTGCTATGGGCTATGTGCTAAATTGCACAGTGTCCAACTCTGTGCGACCTTATGGACTGTAGTCACCCAGGCTCCTCGCTCCTTGGGATTCTCCAGGCAAGAATACAGGAGTGGGTTGCCATTCCCTTCTCCAGAGGATCTTCACAACCCAGGGATCGAATGCCTGTCTCTTATGTCTCCTGCATTGGCAGGCAGGTTCTTTACTATTAGTGCCACCTGGGAAGCCCCTATCCTATTGCTAGTGGTTGTCAAAGCCTAGTCAACCCGGAATTTCAAACTAAACCCCTGTGAGTAGATCCTAGGCTCTCTATTTTTTTTTTTTAACTATATATTATGGTTTAAAATCTATTGTCTTCCAGCCTTGTCACTTTTCATTTCTGTTCCATTCTCCTTTTAGGGATGGTGTATTCCAGGAGCCAAGAGACTTCCCCAAATGGCCAAAACCAGAAACATGTGAGTAACGAAATAACTCAAATGGATTATAACTAAAATTCTAACATAAACAGTCATGATTCCATAGTGCAATAAGTGATGATTTAATTATACATAATAGATAAATCAATGAATAAGGAGAATAGACTAGTTTTCTATATAGGAGAATGTCAAATAATTAATGTAGATACTCCTCCCCTTTCACCTCAGGAAAGCAAAGCATAATGCCTTGTTTTCTTAAGTGCACGCTGTTTAGTAACTTCTTTCCAGGGTGTGCAGTTCACAAAGGGGGAAAATGAAACTTATAGTGGACCTGAGTGATTAAGGTCTTTATCAGCTGTGATAGGTCATGTTGATGCTTGAGATGGTGTGATGAGAATGCAGTTTACCTGTGTGGCTTGCATCCGTGCTCAATCACTTCAGTCATGTCCAACTCTGCAACCCCATAGACTGTAGCCCACTAGACTCCTGTCCATGGGGTTATTCTGGCAAGAACACTGGAGTGGGTTGCCGTTTCTTTCTCCAGGAGATCTTCCAGAACCAGGGATCAAACCCAGATGTCCTTCATTGCAGGCAGATTCTTTACCTGGGTCACCAGGGAAGCCCTTACTTGTGTGGTCTTCCACTCAAAAACCTGTATCTCAGGCTAATTATGTGAAAAACAGCTGACATACCTCAAATGACCAATATTTTACAAAATGCTTAACCCGTGCTACTCAAAAATGTTGAGATCATCAAATATAAGGAAAGCCTAAGAAACGATCACAGTCAATAGGAGCTTAGGAGACACAACAAGGAAATGAATGTGGTATCTGGAAACAGAGAAAGGATACCGGATAAAAATTAAAGAGATCCGAAAATAAGTTATAGACTAGTTACTGATAAAGTGAAAGGGAAAGTGTTAGTCACTCAGTATTAACTGTAACAAATGTACTGTAGTAATGTAAGATCTTGATAATAAGGAAAACTGGGAGGGGAGAGGAACTCTGTACTATCTTTGTAATTTTTCTATAAATGAAAACTATTCTAAAAATTTTAATGGCATATTTTTCTTTTTATAAAATCATCTGCACATCCTCCTTCCACTATTATCTCTGCTCTTACTGTCCTAAATACTATTTTCCAAATTTTATTCTTACTTTATGCTGTAGAGTCAATTCATTTTTCAAAACACGTTGATAATCTGAGAAAAACAGGATGTAGATTTGAGGTCCATTTTGCTCTCCTCCTAAGCAGAAAAATGCCAAATCTTCCCAACCACCAAATCAAAGGTATCTCCCCACAGAAATAGCAAATCCACTTTAAAGGTTTATTTACAAAGCAGAAATCCCAATCTCCTCTCCTACCAACTGCCCCCTAGCTGCAGATAACTACCAGACAGGGCTTAATACCCTAACAATTTAATCAATTCCAACCTGAAAACCAGTTTGCTTTTAAAAGATTAGCAATGCCCATTTATACTTTCTGCCTACACAGATTTAAAACAGATATTGCATGGTGGTACTATTCAATTCCTACAAAATTAATCCATGTAAAAGAGAGAGAAAATAGGTTTGAATGGACTTTTTACTTCTTAAAATCTCCATGTAAGATAAAGACAAAAACCTGAGAGATTTGCAAATGTATTCAGTAGGGCAGATAGAAGCACCCATCTGAATATTATGACTTTGAGATACAAGAATAGCCTCCTCTCAACACCACTTTTAACAGAGTTTTACTTCTGGGAAGAAACTTCTTGGTCTATTCAGTGCTGTCCTAGTCCTACTTT
Source organism: Cervus canadensis (assembly GCF_019320065.1). Classification (NCBI taxonomy): domain Eukaryota; kingdom Metazoa; phylum Chordata; class Mammalia; order Artiodactyla; family Cervidae; genus Cervus; species Cervus canadensis. Next base: position 34,228,258 of record NC_057407.1, on the reverse strand, counting down.
AGAAATGCAAATTCTGTGTGGAAGTGCAATAATGAATTGACTTTCTTTAAGGATTTTATGGTCAGTGTCAAGTCACTAACTGTCTTTTGCGGTTCTGAGGCCTCTCTGATAAAGGAGATGTGGGAACAAGCTTGGCAAAGTAGGTGGACTGGGATGGCAGGGAAATTGACTCCATGCCGCCTGTCACAGTCGGCACAGCTCAGCTGGGCAGGAGGGAGTCTTTGAGATCCTCTCACAAGTCAGACTACAAAGATTCAAGTGCCAAAGAGAAAATGCCTTTCAGAGGACAGCTGTCTGAATTTTTAAGAATTCTGAAAAGGGGTGAAAGTTCAAAAGCTGCTGGTTTTCTTTTTCCTCTGTACTCACTTCCCTCTGTGTGCTGGGAACACAGTGTTATGTAAAACTGCTATAAACCAGGGTTCTGAGTTTGTCTTTTTGTCCACAGTCAATATCTTGAGAGGATAAAATGGTGAAGAGAGTCAGAAGTACTGTGGCTTAGGGCAAGTTTTTGTACTTGATAGTCCAGCTCCAGTGCTTCCTAAGTTATGTGCACAGGAGACACCTACTGCTGTGGTTCAGTCACTCAAGTCGTGCCGGCTCTTCGCGGCCCCGTGGACTGCAGCACGCCAGGCTTCCCTGTCCTTCACTATATCCTGGAGCTTGCTCAGACTCATGCCCATCAAGTCGGTGATGCCATCCAGCCATCTCATCCTCTGTCGTCCCCTTCTCCTCCTGCCTTCAATCTTTCCCAGCATCAGGGTCCTTTCCATTGAGTCAGTTCTTCCCATCAGGTGGCCAAATATGGGAGCTTCAGCATCCGTCCTTCCAATGAATATTCAGGATTTCCTTTAGGAGTCATCTGGGATCTTCTTAAAATGCAGATTCCATTTTAGTAAGTTTGGGTATGGGCCTGAGAGTCTGCATTTTTAACTGATCCCCAGATGACACTAATGCTGATGCTGTGCACATCATGCTTTGAGTGACAAGAGTCTTTTCGTTGTTTAGTCACCAAGTTGTGTCTGACTGTTTTGTGATCCCATGGACTGTAGCCCACTTGGATTCTCTCTGTCCATGGGATTCTCCAGGGAAGAATACTGGAGTGGATTGCTGCTTCCTTCTCCCGGGTTTTTTCTAGACCCAGGGATTGAACCTGAGCCTGCTCCATTGGCAGGTGGATTCTTTACCACTGAGTCACCAGGAGGGTTCCTGGCAAGGGTGTAGTTAATGTATTTTTACACACAATACAACAGTTTCAATGCCCAAGTCTTGGGAATGTTGAAAAAGCATCTCTCATGGATAATCTTTCTTAATGTCAACCTCTTCTCTTCTCCTAATTAATTGATTTTTTTTTTTAATCTTTGTCTTGTCTTTGGTCCTTTCTCTTAACAAATGTATAGCAATTAACATACTCCCTAGCTTCTTTTATCTTAGAAGATCATTTTTATTTCCTTTGAATGAATACATATGTTCAGACTTGTTACCACATAAAGTTCACTTTTTTCCAACAGCTTTCTCCAGACTTATTCAAAAGCTCAATTTTTTTTTTTCTCTTTCTCCACCATCATCCTTAGCATAAATTTAATAGTTATTCTTGTTTAGTTGCTCAGTTGTGTCCAACTGTTTTGCGACCCCATGGACTGTAGGCTTCTCTGTCCTTGGGATTTCCCAGGCAAGAGAGCAGGAGTGGGCGCCATTTCTTTCTCCAGGAAAATTTAGTAGATTATTGTGTTAAAATTGTATCTATCTTATGTCTTATTAATATATTTCATTTATTCTTCCACTGGACTGTCATTGGAAGATATCAGTCCTAATTTTCTCTGCCCCCAATTACTAATGATAGCTATTAGAGCAACACTGATGTGTTAAGTAACTCAGGACTATACACACACACATGCACACACATATACACACAGTCTAGAAAGTACATATAAATATATGGCTAAGTTAATTTTTCTTTGTTTCACACTTAAAAAAAAATAAGTCAATAGGAATTGTGAATGTGTGAAAAGTGAAAGTGAAAGTTGCTCAGTTGTGTCTGATTCTGAGACCCCATGGACTGTAGACCACCAGGCTCTTCTGTCCATGGAATTCTCCAGGCAAGAATACTGGAGTGGGTAGTCATTCCCTTCTCCAGGGGATCTTCCCAACCCAAGGATCAAACCCCGATCTTCTGCATTGCAGGCAGATTCTTTACCGTCTGAGCCACCAGAGAAGCCCAATATGAAACGGGTATGGTGAGAAAAGACACCTAAATTTGACTCTAAAAATATGAATAATTTCCATAAAATTATATCAAGAACTGTTTCAATTATTTTGCCATATTTTTGACTCTTAGAAATTAAAATAAGCATATAAAGTGGAGGATAAGTAAACATCCTAGTCTTCATGGCTTTATGGTATGAAAGATTTGAAGTAATACAGAGAACATCTACTTCTATATTCTGTATAAATAGACATAATTTCACTTACTGGGTAGCAAAACAGTATGAGGAAACCTCACTAGTTTGTGAATTCAACTTTAATTCATCTCCTACTCATGAATAATAATTAAAAAAAATAGCCGAACATGGCAATTTTGATCTTATTTTAATTGTTATCAGTATTTTTTTTCATTAGGGATGTTTTTCAATTAACGTAAAGATTCCACTCATAGCTTGGGTTGTATATTACCTGCTTGTCCTGTAATGTCAATGTAAGCAGATGGATAAATTGCTGTGCAATGATGCCTCTTCTTTCCATTGGAAAATTGGTCTGAAAACAAGGTAATCAAATATTTCACATTAACTTTATAAATAGCGTTCACTAATCTAATGTGGGATGTGGAGCTCTTTGATCATGATGCTTCAGGCCCTGCTGTTCAGCCCCCTAACTATAACTGAGTGTGTTTATTGTTATCATTATATTGTTTTGTTTCTGTAATTACATATTGCAACAGTTTAGTGTAGAGTTCTTCCCAGAATGAGAGCTCAAACTGTTTACTGATGGAATCTAAATAGGACCTCAAAGTTGCTCTGATTGACCAACACAATATATCAGAAGTTAAAAAATAATCTTTTGGATTCCATGAGAAGGGGCTTGTACTTTAGTTCTAAGAGTTCTTTCTTGTTTCATTTCCTTACATTTTCATCTTTCCTCTCCTCTCTTTAGCTGCTCAGCTGTGTCCAACTCTTTTTGCAACCCCATGGACTGTAGCCTGCCAGGCTCAATTCACTTGTGTATATTCCTTGACTTGCATTTAAGGTAGTTGACTTTGCATCCCTGTTCTAGAGTTGATCTCAGTAGAGACTTGGAGTCCACATCCAGTTCATCTGTTGGATGCCATTTGCTACCCTAGCACAATGCATCCTCGTGTTTTTAAATTGCCTTTCAGCATGAGTCTGTCTGTTCTGTTCACAGTTCACTTACAGTCACAGAGAAGCTTTTCAGTGATCAACAGAGCACCTGATACAAGAATCTGATAATTCAGTTTATTCATTTCCTTGTTAATTTAAAATGAAAACACACACTTAGTTAAAATTCCTCTTCACATACCTAAAAAAATGGAGAAAAAATCTGAGAAATATTCTAAAATAGCAAGAATTTGTTTAACTCATTTTTTTTTTCACCCACATGTATATGAACTAGCCAAGATACACTTTGGGCTAGCAGGTTCCATTTTATGTTGACATTTAGTCAAATAATGGTATTAATATAATATTCTTTTCCAAGGTATACTCATTAAAATGAGAATTAACATTTCTTTCTAAAAGGAAGCTACATCACACTGATCTTAATATTTTATAGAGAAAGGTGGTATAAAGGACTCCTCAAGTTTCTTCTGAAATTTTAGGATAATTATAATAAATATTGATCATATGTTATATGGACAAATGAATTGTGGATGGTCATCAGTTGTCAGTAAATTATCTATATGAAAGAAGTATCTCCATCAGATTTTACTTTCAAATTAACTAACACATTCACTCAACAAGTATCTATTATTTGCTCTGTAAGATGTAAAACACTAGATTCTATACAGCAGTCATCTCCTTTGCTGTGGAATCATTCTTGTTTTGTTGGTTTTTCTTGTACGTAAATTTGGAAGTTACATAGCATTCAGGCAATGAAAACACTATAACATATTGAAATGCATATGAGAGAAAGATGAAGGAAGGAAGGGCACTTATTTTAAGAAAACTCAGTACCCATGTTTTAGCCAATTTTTTAAAGTTTTAAAAGTTTTTAAAGTTTATTTTGTATTATGTTGACCTTTGAAATTATACAACTCCAATCTTCTTTTTTGACTACATTTCTTATTCATTTTCCTAACAACCACAATTTTATGATTTATGATGATCCTTCATGGTATGATAAATTTATAGCTTGGTGCATTTTGCAAAAACTCAAATCTGAACAGTAACATTTTTTTCCCCTGAAAATCCTTGCACAATAAGCAAATTGCTTAGGAGACGAAGAATGAAAAATAACCATATTTTCCTGTGAAAGGTCAGGTATTGCAAATTTGTATTGCAAATCTAGCTTTGCAATAGCTAGAAACAATAACTTTTGAAATTTAGGACTCAGGCTTAGATAGGTATGTGTTGGTGGGATCAATTTCTTTCTTTCTTTTTTTCTTTTTTCCTTAAAGAGGATTCAGACTAGTCTCAGGTCTCACTCTGGCTTTTTAAAATATGGTTAAGCCTCTTGATGAAAGTGAAATAGGAGAGTGAAAAAGTTGGCTTAAAGCTCAACATTCAGAAAACTAAGATCATGGCATCCGGTCCCATCACTTCATGGCAAATAGATGGGGAAACAGTGGCAACACTGGATGACTTTATTTTTCTGGCTCCAAAATCACTGCAGATGGTGATTGCAGCCATGAAATTAAAAGATGCTTACTCCTTGGAAGGAAAGTTATGACCAACCTAGACAGCATATTAAAAAGCAGAAACATTACTTTGTCAAAAAAGGTCCATCTAGTCAAGACTATGGTTTTTCCAGTAGTCATGTATGGATGTGAGAGTTGGACTATAAAGAAAGCTGAGAGCAGAAGAATTGATGCTTTTGAACTGTGGTGTTGGAGAAGACTCTTGAGAATCCCTTGGACTGCAAGGAGATCCAACCAGTCCATCCTAAAAGAGATCAGTCCTGGATGTTCATTGGAAGGACTGATGTTGAAGCTGAAACTCCAATACTTTGGCCACCTGATGTGAAGAGCTGACTCATTTGAAAAGACCCTGATGCTGGGAAAGATTGAGGGCAAGAGGAGAAGGGGACGACAGAGGATTAGATCATTGGATGGCATCACCAATTCAATGGACAAGGGTTTGGGTGGACTCTGGGAGTTGGTGATAGACGGGGAGGCCTGGCGTGCTATGGTTCATGGGGTCGCAGAGAGTTGGACATGATTGAGTGACTGAACTGAACATGCATCAACCATATGATTTGAATTTTTATTTTTAGCAGCTAACTTTTCTACTCCTTATTAGGAAAAAATATTAGATTGGTGCAAACGCAATTTTGGTTTTCAAAATGCTGAAATTTGCCATTTGATATTGGAATACTAAATGTGGCTGTTATATTATTATTTTCATATGCATTTCTTGCTTTATTTTATTTTTTGCTAATGAATTATTACTTGTTATGTAGCTTAAATTTATTTTTAGACTATGGAAATGATGTTAGACAAAAAGCAAATTCAAGTGATTTTCTTATTCAAGTTCAAATTGGGTTGTATAGCAGCAGAGATAATTCAAATCAACAATGCATTTGGCCCAGGAACTGTTAGCAAAGGTACAGGGCAATAGTGGTTCAAGAGGTTTTGCAAAGGAAACAAGAGCTCTGAAGATGAGGAGCACAGTGGCTGGCCATCAAAAGTTGACAATGATCAACTGAGAGCCGTCATTGAAGCTGATCCTCTAATAAGTACATGAGAAGTTGCCAAAGAACTCAACATTGACCATTCTACAGTCATTTGGCATTTGAAGTAAATTGGAAAGGTGAAAATATTCAATAATTGGTTGCCTCATGAGCTGACCAGAAATTTTTAAAAATTGTTATTTTGAAGTGTCGTCTTCTCTATGCAATAGCAATGAACCATTTCTCCGTCTGGTTGTGACATGTGGTGGAAAGTGAATATTATACAACAATTGACAACAGCCAGCTCAGTGAGAAGAAACTCCAAAGAAAGACAAACTTGCTCCAAGTTTGCAAGTTGGAGCACCAACTTGGAGCACCAAAAAAGCTCATGATCACTGTTTGGTGGTCTGCTGCTGATCTGAGCCACTACAGCTTTCTGAATCTCATTGAAACCATTACATCTGAGAAGTATGCTCAGCGATTGATAAGATGCACCCAAAACTGCAACACCTATAGCTGGCATCAGTCAACAGAATGGGCCCAGTTCTTCTCCATGACAATGCCTGACCACATGTCACACAACCAACACTTCAAAATTTGAATGAATTTGACTATGAATTTTTGCCTCATCTTCTGTATTCACATGACCTCTCATCAATGAACTACCACTACTTCAAGCATCTCAATACCTCTTGCAGGGAAAGTGCTTCCACAACCAGCAAGATGCAGAAAGAATTTCTTGAATCCTGAAATATGGATTTTTATGCTACAGGAAGAAACATACTTATTTCTCATTGGCAAAAAGATGTTGATTGTAATGGCTCCTATTTTGCATAACAAAGATGTATTTGAACCTAGTTATAATGATTAAAAATTCAGGCTCTGAAATAGCTGATTACTTTTGCACCAACCTAATAGCTACCTGTAAACCATTTCATTACCTATCGCCAGCACCTGGTCTATAATTTGTGTATCCATTGCAAATGCAAATGTGGGCTCCTTGTTCAAATATTCTTAAGAATTTCAAGATGGCAGCATCAGAGGATTAAGCCCAGAATAGAGAACTTCTAAGTGTGGGACCCCCTCCACATAAGTCACACGCCCATGAAATCTGTCACTAACAGTTTAATGTAGGATAAAATGTTTAAATATAGGATCAAAATGGAAATGTGCACTGGAGAAACTTGGTATTTTAGAGTGAGTGTGTGTGCATGTGTGTGTGTGTTTAACATTTTCTTTTGATATCATTCATATGCAGTTTCAGGAACTGATACAGAGAGCTCTTCTGTACTCTTTACCTGGATCCTCCTAATGACAACGTTTTGAAAAACTAGAGTGCATATCACAACTAGGATATTGAGACTGATACATAACATTTTTGTCACCACAAGGAATCTTCATTTTACTTTTAGTAACCACATCCACTTCTGGCCTGGCAATCACTTATCTGTTCTCCATTTCTATAATTTAGTCAACATTTCCAGGATGGTGTTTCAGTGGAATATAATATATAACATTTTGGGACTGGCTGTTTTCATTTGGTATAATCCATGCTCATGAGTAGCACTTCATAGTATGAATATACTGTGATTTGTTTAGGCAGTCACCAGATGAAGAACTTCTAGGTTATCTCCAGTTTGGAACTATGATGGATAAAGCTACTATGAATATTCTTTTACACATTGCTCTGGAATAAAAGCCGAGAAGAGCCGTTGCTCTCTACAATAGTTATAGATTTACCTATAAACTTACAAACTCTTCCTTTCTTAAATTCTCACTAGTTATGTAAGAGTAATTCAGCTTCTCGGCATCTTTACTAACATGTTTATTTCATTATTTTTAATCTTAGTCATTCACATAGTTCTATAGAGATACTATACTGTGGCTTTACTTTGCACTTTTCTGATGACCCAATGTTACTTAATATATTTTCACGAGCTTATGTATCATATGTGTGTGTGCGTGTATGTGTTTGGTGAAGAGTTTTTTTTTCTTTTCTTATTTATTTATTTTTTTGCTCATTCTCTAACTGGACTATTTGTGCCATGAAATTTGAGTTTTAAGCATTCTCTATATTTTCTACATAGCAATTTGTTGCTGGATATGTGATTTGCAAATAAATTCTTTCTATCTATAGCTTTTCTTTTAATACTTTTGACAGGGACCATTGCAAAGAAAAGAAGTTTCATTTATAATATTTTTTCTTTTATGGAACATATTTTTGGTGTCAAGTCTAAGAACTCTGCCTAGTTCTAGATTCCAAAGATTTTTTCCAAGTTTTCTAAAAGTTTTATCATTTTATGTTTAAATCCATTCTCTGCTTTGAGTTAAGGTTTCTGAAAGACATGAGACATAGTTATTTTTTCCCATATGAATATTCTATTTCCCTGGCACTGTTTGTTAAAAGATAGTCCCTTTTTTTTTTCCTTTTGAATTGCCTTTGCACCTATGTATAAGATCAGTTGGATGTGTTAGGATGAGTCAAACTCAGGGTTTTCTGTTGTATTCCACTGATCTATGTGTCTGGTTCTTTGTTTTGTTTTGTTTTGTTTTTTTCTGTCAATACAAAACTATCTTGATTACTTGACTATGCCTTGAAATTAGATAGACTTGTACTTCCCGTTTTATTCTTCTTTTGAAAATTGTTTTATTCTTTTGCCTTTCTATATAAGTTTTAAAATGTATTGTTTATGTCTACAAAAATATTGCTGGAGTTTTAATAGGAATTGTGTTAGCCTATATATCATTTGGGAGAAAGTTGACACATTCACCACATTGAATCTTCAAATCCATTAAAGTAGAGTATTCTTCAATTTATGTAGTTTGATTACTTTCATCAGCATTGCATACTTTTGACATAACATTTTTATGCATGTTTTCCTAGATTTACATCTAGATATTTCCTTTTTAACAACTGTAAGTGGTATTGTACTTTTACATTTTGTGTCCTATATTCTTCTTATTATACAAAGATAGAGTTGGGTTTTAAATGTTAATCTTGTATGTATCATATGACCTTGTGGACTCACTAATTCATCCTAGGGTTTTTTAATTTCTTCTTTTCCAATGGGTGTTTTCTCTCTCTCTCTCTCTCTCTCTCTCTCTCTTTTCTTGCCTTATTTCATTGGCTTTGTTGAATAGGAATGTGTTTTCCTTATTGTTTTCCTGATATTTGGGGGAAGAATTTGATCTTTACCATTGACTGCAATGATAAATGTAGCTTTTTTTTTTTTTAAGAAGATCTTTAACAAGTTGAGAAAAGTTTTCTCTATTTCCGTGTTTCTGAGAGTTTTTGTTTTTTTTTTTTTCATTTTATATTGGAATATAGCTAATTTACAATGTGTTATTTTCAGGGATAGAGCGGTGATTCAACTATACATATACATATATCTATTTCCTCACATTATTTTCTCATTTAAGTTATTACAGAATATTGAGGAGAATTTCCTGTGCTAAGTAGGTCCTTGTTGATTATCTGTTTTACACATAGTAGTGCGTGTATGTTAGTACCAAAATCCTAAAGTGGTTAGTGAATTTTGTCAAAGGGTTGTCCACATCTGTTAAGGCAATCAGATGATTTTTCTTCTTTAGCTTATTGGTATAGTAAGCTACATTGTTTTATTTTTTAAAATTAAACCAGGCATGTATCTCTGGAATAACTCCACTTGGTCATAGTGTATAATTCTTTTTATACATCACTGAACACTATTTCCTAGTATTCTGTTGAGGAATTTTGCATATGTATCCATGAGGAGTATTTCTCTGTAGTTTTATTGCTTTTACTATCTGATTTTCTTAAGGCAATGCTAGCTTTATAAGGTGGGATGGGGGAATGTTTCCTTCTCTTATATCTACTTATATTGTATCTGAAACAAATTTCTTAAAAAGAACATACAGATATACCACATTTTAAAATCTACTCTAGTAATCTATGTCTTTTATTTGGTGTATTATCTTGACATGTTAGGGCCAATGTCTCCCATTTGGTTTTTTGTTGTCTATATTTTTTTCTCCATGTTTTGTTCTCAGTTGTACTTCATGTCTTCCTATTGGTTAATTGAAAAATTTTAGACTTCTATTTTGATTTATCTATAGTGTTTTTGAGTACTTTTTTAAATATAGAAATTTTAGTAGTAGTTCTGGGTTATTGTGGTGGTGGTGTAGTTGCCCATTCATGTTCGACTCTTGCAGTCCCATGGACTATAGTCCACCAGGCTCCTCTGTCCATGACATTGTATTCATATATAACTTATTACAGTCTAGTGTTATAATTTTACTGATTTTATTAAAGTTCAAAAACTTCACCTGTTTTATGCCCCTTTACTTTCTCATATTTATAAATATTTGTCTCCATTTCTTTTGTACACTTAAAACCATATCAGACAAAGTTATAATATTTTTCTTTACAATGAAACATAGTTTAGAAAAATTCAGTGATGAAATTAATCCTATTGTATTTATAATTTTGCTTACCACATTCCTTTTATTCCCTGATGCTTCAAATTTCCTCATTTTGTCATTCTGGTTTTGTTTAGAGAAAAAACTTCATTTAGCCCTTCTTTTGTGGTAGTTCTGCTGATGATAAAAGTTTTCCTTTTGTATAAGTATGTCTTGATTTCCCTTTCAGTCATGAAGGATATTTTTACTGAGTGTAGGATCTTTGATTGAAAGGACTTTTCTTTCAGTATTCTAAATAATTGTGCCACTTCTTTCTGACTCCAGTGACTTCTAATAAGAAATCTGCTTCATTTGTATTGTTTTTCCCCTCTAAATGCAAGGTGTTTTTCTCTGTATACTTTCAAGATTCTTCTCCTCATCTTTAGTTTTTAGTAACTTAAGTATTATATCTCCCGGCATGGATTTTTGGAGGGGTTTATCTGCTAGGGGGTTCAGTCAGTATTTACATGTATGCATACAAAACATATTAAGTTGTATTATTAGAAGAGATGGGGAAACATTTACTTGATCTTTTCTAAGAATTAGTTACCTAACCCACTGAGAATTGCCCTATGGCAGGTGTACAAAAAGCTCAATATTTAAAAATGTCTATGTGTATGTCTACTTCTTTATGGCATAGGCCACAGATAAAAGAAACACAAGTAGCAAAATAACCATATATTAAATAGTTTATCATATCTGGCATTATGGATTTTTTTCCTATTAAATTGGTAAAATTGGAGAATATTAAAAAAGAGGATAGAAATGAAAAAATACTGCCTAGTTCAATGCAGGGTACACATTCAAGTTCATAACAAAAATAAAATCATTTTGAACAATATCACACTTTATTAGCATATTGGGGAAAATAATCCAAAACTGCTGTATTAAAAGTGGTTTGTATAACATGCTGTAGATTCATCCAGCTCATTAGGAGTGACTCAAATGTGTCCTTTTTGTGAATAATATTCCGTATGTATATAATATACATACATATATTATACATTAATATTATACATATAATATTCTATATGTACCACAACTTCTTTATCATTCATCTGTTGATGGATATCTAGGTTACTTCCATGTCCTACCTATTCTAAATGGTACTGCGATGAACACTGGGGTACATGTGTCTCTTTCTATTATGGTTTTCTCAGGGTATGTGCCCAGTAGTGGAATTGTTGGGTCATACGGTAGCTCTATTCCTAGTTTTTCAAGGAATGTCCATACTGTTCTCCATAGTGGCTGTAAGGACAGAAACTATAAAACTCTTAGAGGAAAACATAGGCAATACATTCTTTAACATACACCACAGCAAGATCCTCTTTTACCTACCTCCTAGAGTAATGTAAATAAAAACAAAAATAAACAAATGGGACTTAATTAAAATTCAAAGATTTTACACAGCAAAGGAAACAATAAAGAAGATTAAAAGATGACCCTCAGAATAGGAGAAAATAACTGCAAACAAAACAATTGATGAAGGACTAATCTCCAGAATATATAAGCAGCTCATCCAGCTCAACATCAGGAAAATAAATAGCCCAATCAAAAAATGGCAGAAGACCTAAGCAGACATTTCTCCAAAGAAGACATACAAATGGCTGATAAACACATTTAAAAAATGCTCAACATCCCTCATTATTAGAGAAATACAAATCAAAATGACAATGAGGTCTCACCTCATACCAGTCAGAATGGGACAAATTGACCGAGGAGGACGAAACATATACATTACCATATGTAAAATAGATAGCCACTGAAAAGTGTCTGTATGACAGGGGAACTCAAATCAGATGCTCTGTGACAACCCAGAGGTGTGGGATGGGGCGGGAGATGGGAAGGAGGGCCAAGAGGGAGAGGACAGATGTATTCCTGTGGCTGATTCATACTGATAAATGGCAGAGACCAAAACAATATTGTAAAGCACTTATCCTCCAATTAAAATAAGTAATTTTTTTTTAAAAGTGTCTTAAGAATCACAGAACTTGTTCAAAGCTTCTAGGCTGAGTGAATTATAAATGGACTTAATGAAACTGTCATTTATTTCTAGCTCTTTAATGAGTAAAACTTAATAGCTACTGTTTTTAAAATCAGGATTAATCTTGAATGACACAAGTGTTGAATTAGGGGAGTCTTTTAGAAAATCCTCTTTCACACATATAGCACATACATACATCGAGTCTGTTATAATATAACAAAGGTGTTTCTAAGAATTACCACAAAGTCATGAAATAAAAAATAAAGAGCATATAGGATAAATGAGCTTCCCTGGTAGTTCCATCGATAAAGGATCAGCCTGCAGTGCAGGAGACCCAGGTTCAATCCCTGGGTTGGGAAGATCCCTGGAGAACACTCCAGTATTCTTGCCTGGAAAATCCCAGGGACCGAGGAGCCTGGGGGAGTCTATGGGGCCACAAGAATCAGACATGACTTAGTGACTAAACCACCAGAGGGTAAATGGAGTTGGGACATAATGCTTTAAAAACTTTGTCATGATATACACACACAAATAGGAAACCAATAAAAATGTTAGAAAAATAAAAAGACCTAAATTTCCCTGTGGAAGTGGCTGTTGAAAGGGTTTCAGTTTTTGAGGAACTATAAGATGAGATAGTGAGACTTTATCTGAGTGAGTCAAAAAACCGTAACACAGGATATAAATGAGTTAGCTAATAACACATGTGTTGAACCAAGATAACCCACTAGGTGTTTCGGTGTGTGCACATTTACATTGTATATATCACTACTGGGATTGTTTCAGTGAAAGTCGCTCAGTCGTGTCCAACTCTTTGCAACCCCAACTATACAGTCCATGGAATTCTCCAGGCCAGAATACTGGAGTGGGTAGCCTTGCCCTTCTCCAGGGGATCTTCCCAACCCAGGGATCACACCCAGGTCTCCCACATTGCAGGCAGATTCTTTACCAGCTGAGCTATCAGGGAAGCCCCAGCTTATTTCAACCAGGTGCTATTTTGTCCCTTCACCTAGTGTTTGTCAGAGACAAAGTAGTGTGAAAGCAAATGTGAAATTTGTATTACGCCTAAATGGTCCTTTAATATATCACTAGTGTTGGGACAAATTCACTTCTTCAAAACAGCATCTTAGCAGAACTGTCTGTACCTACTTTGTAATCAAGATACATTTGTTTCCAGGTGCTGAAGTTGGCCGAGATTTTCTGTGCTGTAATTTAGTACAATTCCTTCTTTTAATGCAGGACAAACCCTGCAAAATCTGTATGCTATTTGATTCAACTTTCGGGACTTTACTAAGGAAGTTAGGAATATTTCATTTCAAAAGTATTTAGTGTCAGGATAAATTTAAATATGCACAAGTTAAACTCTAATGTATAAATATAGGTATTTGGTTTATTAAATTATGGTATATGCATATAATATATTGCCCTGCAAATATTAAAATTGCTTTGCAAAGCTTATCTTTTGATGTGAAAGATATTTATGACATACGAGAGAGGAAAGGAGATATTAAAAATTACATATTGTGAAAGAATGGTCAATGATAGTCATTTCTTTCAGGGTAATGGCTTATCACTGTATCCCATTCTGATGATGTGTTATACTAATCAATCAATAAATTGTTGCCTCCAGGTGGGTGGGATTATAGTTTTTTTTGGGTGGGGGATTATAGTTTTCATTGGAGTATTTTTGTTCCTTTTGTTTTTAAATATTTATTGTTATTTTCTTCTTGTAATACATATACAGTTAGTGTTATAATGTAAAAAGGCACATTATGTAACTTATTAGAGTGTGATTTTCACAACAGTCTGTTGGTGTATTTTTATTAAGTGATTTATTCATGGCTCAAAATTTTAATAGGTACAGTGCTTTATTAGTCCCAGGCCTTGTGTCTTGGGCCACGGGCAGATCTTCTAATTAATCCCTGACTGATAATTTCTATCAATAGACTCTCAGTATAATGGCCCCTAAGCAATTAGAACCAGCAAATGAGATGACATCTATTGACTTTGTCTCTATTTCACCACTCTGGTCCAAATGACCAGTATGATGTATTCCCACTTGAATACCCATTGTCAATAATAATCATGAGAAATTTAATTTGATTATTTTTAGAGCTGGCCAAATGAACTTTACATGCACTGTATTGTCGTTTGTATATTTTTGAAATAGATATGTGTCCTACAATAGCATCAAAAAATGATCTATCTTTTCCAGCATATAATGGTATCTTTCTTCTAATGTATCCTCAGAGGATTCATTTTTAGATCCCATTCTTGGACAAAATATTACCATGCTCTCCTTCACTGGTGACATTGAAATAAAACTGCTGTGAGCCAAGGACTAGAGAAATAAATACAGTATTTTTCTTGACAAAGCTAATTTGGCAGCAGTTGGGGGGGGGGGGGTGGGGGCCCCTGCTGTGCCAATGTCAAAAACAAGCCTTTCTCAAATCCTATCCTTTTTGCAGTGCAGAACAACCTTAGTGAGTTACACTTCTCTCACATCCTAAAGCCAAACTTAAAAAAAAAATTTAATCCACATGAGCTAAGAATGAAATCCTTTATAAAAATAGCTCCTGGCCAGAAAGCTCTACTTAAAAAAGAAAGAAAGAAAGAAAAAAACAAAAAAACCAGGCAGCAATGGGATAGTAAGCCAATAGAATTCTAGCATGCTAACCTTACCACCTAGCATGAAAAGATGCTGGGCAGTGGAGTGTCAAGCTATGTTGAGAAAAAAATGAGTCTCTGGTGCTTACAAATTCAATTCCATTAAACAAGTATTTATTGAGTGCCTTCCATGGGCTCAGCAATGTTTTAGACACCCTGGAAGAAACAAAGGAAATAAAAACAGTTACTACCCTGAAGGAATTTGCAATTTTGTTGAAAGCTTCTCCTGGAAAACAATTTGCTGCTGAATGAGTCAGAAATACACATGATTCTAAACACCCCATGGACAGAAAACCTATTCACATGTCACCCAGATGTCAGTGTAATGGAAGTTCAACCACCTCATTTTTAATTTACCAAAGGAATCAACCCAGAGCATACATATGTCTTTAGCCTTGTCCACGTTTCAAGTGGATCATTCTAAGCAAACAAACTCTCCTCCAGACCCCAAATGCTGCTGATGAACTGCTGGAGCTGTCAGAATTTGCTCCTTGACCTTGTCTGTCAAGTATGATAGTCATTTTTTTTCCAGGTAATGCATTATCACCATGTCCCATTTTGATGATGTATTACACTTACACATCATTGAAGAGGCAATTTGCTTTGATGATGTACCGACATGCAATAGATCACAACTCGGAAGGAGTAAGAGGAGGAGCACCCTGGAGCTCTATAACTCAAGCTGTGATGGCATCTGTAGAAGAACAGGGAGACAATTAATTTAAATTATCTGGACAGGAACTGGGCTGACAGAATGCCTTTTGACCCTTTCCCAAATAAAATGTAAAAATAGTTATGCTAAAATTGTTGTTGCATGGTTATAAAAGAGCAACATCAGAGATCCTGTAGTTATGGAGCTTTTCAGTAGGATGACTCCATTGGTGGAGGCAGACTGTTGACATAAGTGGTAACAGTGCAAAGAACTTAATATGTTTACATGCACAGACACAGATGAGTGTAAGTCAGATTTTGGTAATCTGAGTAACATAAATGGATTGTATCAGTGTCAGTATCTTGATGTGATATTGTACTACAGTTTTACGAAATGCTAACATGGAGTGAACTGGGTAAAGCGTATACAGAATATTTTGTGCAATTTTTTTTTTTTGCAAATACACATTTGTACTTTTTTATTTTTTATAAATGCACATGATCTTACAATTCTCACTAATTTAAATAAAAATATTTCACATTGAGGATCTCAATTTTCTAAAGTAATACTCAATATTGAAATTTGTCTTATTTTAAGAAAGTTTGCACAATTTAGGAGAAAACCACAAGTACTAACATTTATAAATCATGAGCAATGAGCTATGTGATGTCTAAAATGATTGTACCTAAATTTAATAAGCCTATGGTTTATTAAAACTGAGGACCAGCTCCTTAAAGTGAGATCAGAATTTCTAAAACAGTGAGTTTAGATTAAGAGGCAATGATTCTCAATCACTTTTGAATGAAGTAATTAATAAAAACACAAAAATCTGCTATTTATAGTAGCAAATAAAAGTAAAGATCTGGTGATGTTTAAAATGGAATAAATATAACTTGACAGTGAGGTGAAGGGGAAATAATGAAGTTAATATCCAAGGATTATATAAAAGACAGAAAGACTTTGCTATCATCAAAAGAAAAAGAATTAGACCCAGTGATGGAAATGCAGAGGAGGTAATTTAGGGTAGGTGTATTTCAAACTGGAAAAGACTTCCTCAGATCTGTTTCATTTCTGGCCACAGAGGATTTGAGGGCATCTTTCCAGAGGTGCTTCAGACAGTGTGTAGGTCTTAGATTTGTTTTTGAATTCTATGATTCAGTCAGAGGCAAAGTCTCGATGAAGAAACACTATTTCACAAAAATATAGATAACACAATTTATAAAAACTGACAACGATTAGTAAAGAAGTTCCAGGGGTAGTTGGAGTATATTCTGAACTGCTGAATTTGAAGTAGATACCACAGCCAAGATCTTGTCATCGCTTTTAAGAAGTCAAAATGTACCTGGGTGAGTCTTCAGTTAGGTCCAGTTTGCAAATCAGATGTTTCTAGGATAATGAATCTATTAGCTTTTCTATATACTCAGCATGAATTGTAGGAGAGATGGCCGAAACAACATTCCTTTCATCTGCAAAAAAATAGTTCTAGAGCTTATTGGAATCTATCAGGAGCTAAAGTAGTCTTAATTTATTGCTACTTAATTCAGTATTACCCTAAACTCTCCCTTTCTGTTAGTTTTTAAAATTTGTAAATGCATAGGTGTTGAAAGTCCCTCAGTTTTGCCCAGCTCTTTGCAAGCCCATGGATATACAGTCCATGGTATTCTCCATGCCAGAACACGAGTGGGTAGCCTTTCCCTTCTCCAAGGGATTTTCCCAACCCAGGGATCGAACTCAGGTCTCCCACATTGTGGGCAGATTCTTTACCAGCTGAAACACCAAGGAAGCCCAAGAATACTGGAGTGGGTAGCCTATCACTTCTCCAGGAATCAAACTGGGGTCTCCTGCATCGCAGGCGGATTCTTTACCAGCTGAGCTACAAGGGAAGCTTGGAAATGTGAGCTCATTCCTAATTGTGATTTTCTACTTTCCTCTCTGCCGTGCATGATAAACACCAGAGCTGTGAAAGCTCATCCTGTTGAGAATGAAGTTAAAAGACGTGTTTGTCTTAGACCGGTGATACAATATACCACAGGTTTCCAAAAGGAGCTATTCTCTTCTATTTAATATCAGTGTGATTGTTTTGAGCGAAAAATTTAAAGCCCTTTTTTATATCATTAGCTTGTTTTCTGGGAATAAAGGCATAGCATATATAGAGATTTTAAGAAAAAGAAAGCTTATAATTTTCTAGCTTAAAGTCTTTCTTTAAACAATATCATAATAAAAATCCAGTGGCAGCAACATTTATTCTATTTTAAGATGCTTATCAATTTAAAGGACAACATATGTTTCAATAGTTTAATATAACAAAATATAGCAGCATTTTAATAAAGCTAAAGAGGGTTGAACATTCCTTTGCTTTGCTTCAAAATTAATTAATACCAGCCCTGAAGTTCCCAACTTTTTTATGTACTGAGAATCATTTTTCAATTAAAAATGGTTTATAACTAATATTGGCTTTCCTAATGGCTCAGTGGTAAAGAATCTGCCTGCAGTGCAGGAGATGTAAGAGATGTGGGTTCAATCTCTGGGTTTGGAAAATCCCCTGGAGAAGGAAATGGAACCTGCTCACTCTTCTTGCCTGGGAAATCCTATGACAGAGGAGCCTGGTGGGCTACAATCTATGGGATTGCAAACAGTCAGACACGACTGAGAAAGCAAACCAGTGATGACTAACATAGAAAATATCTCAGATAATAATTATATAGTCCCCCAAAAGAAGCAAAGATTAGGATACGAATATACATTTTATTATAGATTTGCTACTTTTTAGTAATGTTACCTATTGAAAAAGTGCTAATTTGCAAAAAACTTAAATCATGACATTAATTCACATACATGTCAATGTTTTGTCATTGACATCTGAATTAATTTGCAAATGTATTTTTAAATTAATCATACTTCACTAGTTCCAGGACATTGATAAATTTGGAATCTAAGAAAATCCTGAAGATTTTGTCTCTCTAGAAAAAATAAAAATGGATTGCACTCAAAGATGTATAATATACAAATAAAACAATAGAATTTTTAAATACATGTTTTAGGTTGGAAATTAAGCCTGAGCTTGTTAACAGTAGATTGTTATCTACTTGGATTTAATTTATCTTGAATAATCACTTACGAGTCCTACCATTCAATTTTTTTGTTGTTGTTGTTTATTTATTTATTTTTTTTTTGCTTTTTGTTTTTGTAGCATCACATATAATTTTGTTTGGCATAAGCAGTGTAAAAGATACCTAGAATAGAAAGTCTATGCAGAAAACCTTTTGTTATTTTACTTTAGATAATAAAGACAATAATTGCTAGAGAATACTTTTTTAAAAATTTTTATTTATTTATTTTGTCAGTGCTGGGTCTTCATTGATTCATGTTTTTTTGTTTTTTCCAGTTGTGGTGAGTGGGGGCTACTCTCTAGTTGCAGTGCATGAGCTTCACATTGCGGTGGCTTCTCTTATTGCAGAGCATGGACTCAGAAGAATAATTTTAATCAAGCATTATTTTAGAATTTGAGACACATGTTTTAGTTTGTTGGCTACTGTTTTCTTCCATGCTTGAATGAGGCACATTTGAGTCACAGCTATTTTTGGCAAGGTCTGTGGTACATATTTCAGCCGGCATGATGAATGAGCCTTTTGAAGACAGGAGGCAACCGCCTCTGACTTTAGCCCCAGGAAAGTCTATGAGCCCTGACATTGTCTGTCTTTGATAGGAAGCAAGTTTATCCTTGAGTCCTTTGACCTCATATAAGTTTATTTGCTTGCTTTTCTTTGCTCCCTAGCAGTTTCTCTGGGCAGCAAACTGAGTCCCTTTCACTCAAAAAATAAAAGATCACACATAATTTGACAAGTTTGTTATTTCATAAATGTGCTGGGTGATGATGTAATGGCATTTATTTTGCCTATATCTCTACATATAAAATGAAAAGAGATTATTGAAATTATTGTCCAGGTAACTCAGGCAAAAAGTTTTATTTTCAAATTTAGGACTCTGTGTGAATTAGCAGACTATATTTAAATCAATGATGAACATAGGTCAGCAGATCATTTAATCAAATTGTGCAATCATAATATTCATTTTGGAAGGTCCCTAATCTGATAGATGACACTAGCCTGAAGTTTAATAAAAAAAAAAAAAGGCAGCATAATGTACTGAAGGTGATGAAGAATTATTCACTAGCTATAATAGCAAGAATGTTGCAGAGGATCATCCGAAAAATCTAGAAAAATTGCAGTTGTGCACAGTGAGAAATAGAGACAGCCAAGGCACTGAAATATGTACAACTCAGGCAGCTGATTAGTATTAGGGCAAAAGCCTATCTGTGAGATTCCCCTGAATTAGAATTCTCCAGGAATAATAGCTCAGTGATGTGCAGTCTATGGAGACAAAATTCATACGTTTGTTCCAACCTTTCAAACTTCTTCTGCTTGAGGTCACTAGTAAGTACTGTAATTAAAGCAGTTTGTGAAAAGTGAACCTAGAGAAGAATTGCACCGGTGGAGAAATGCCCGTTAAGATTGCATTCCAGGTATGTGTGGTTTGACAGCTCAGTGTATTGAATCTTAGCCATCTGAGCACCTCCACACTTGCTGCAAACACTCCAGACATACTGAATGAGGATGATTCTAGGTTTTGCTGAAAATGTATGGCTTTTCATAGAGAATAAGTTTCAGGTTCTTATTCCATCATTAGAAGGGATTCAGAAACTTAAATGTTTCCCACTACCACCAATACATTTTCAAGTCTTCTTGTTTGCATCTTGTCATTAACCTTTACCAAGATGACCTAGAAAAGCACCATCTCATCAAAAACATAAAGTTTGTTCTTCCTTAAGCTTTTTCTGCCCTAATCTATGTGCTGAACTCTAAAACTTTCTATTTCATGTACAGTTATAACAAAGCTGCTGCCCACCTACTCAGATATGACCAGTGTTACTTAGCTTCTCCTTCTTCCTTGTGTGAACTTTGCTTTACATATAATACTACAAAGTGAAAGCATTGTTTGTGTGCCCGACTACTTTTAGACCAAGTATTTTCACCAAGAGTTTAATATTCTTTGGTTCCAAGGAAATTCAATGAACAGAAGAAAGAAAATATTTAAGAAATGATTTTGAAAAAGCTGGATAGCTGTATTGGAAAAAAGATGAATCTTGACTCTTAACTCACTCCATAGAAATAGATGAATCTGGGATGAATCCTACATGTAAATATGAAAATTTGAACCATAAACCTTCCAAAAGAAGACATATGAAAATAGCTTAGTGACATTGAGGGAGGCAATAATTTTGTTGGCCAGAAAAATAATAACTATAAGATAATAATATATATTTAGAGCTTAATAAAATTAAGAATTGTATTTCATGAGAAGACAATATTAATGAAATGAATAGATAAGTCATACATTGGAAAATATCTATAACACATCTATCTGATGGAGAAGTGACACCAAGAAAAAAAAATCTGTTAATCAGCAACTAAAGTGAAAACAATGCAATAGAATGATGGGCAATGTACTTCCCAGAGAATGAAACATAAGTGACCTAAAAGCATGTGAAAATGTGTCCAATGTCATTAGTCATCAGGCAAATGCAAATCGAAATGACAGTTCTAGATGATTTCACACTCTCTACGATGACAAAAACTAAAAAGATTGGGAACCCTAGAAGTCGGCAAGGGTATAGATTGTTAGTTTCCTATTGCTCCTGTAAAAAATTGCCCCACACTTAGTGGCTAAAGCAGCACAACCTTTTTATCTACACTTCTGGAGGTCAAAAGTCCCAAAACAGAGGTGTCGGACAGGTCGTAATCCTTTTGGATGCTCTACAGGGGAATGTATTTCCTTGCCTCTGCCAGCTTCTGAACGCCATTTGTATTCCTTGGTTCATGGAATCTTTCTCCATTTTCAAAGCCAGCAATGACATCACTTCTTTCTCTCTCTCCCTCCCCTCTGTTTCTGCCTCCATCATCACATTTCCTTCTATGACTCTGACTCTCCTGTCTCCCTATTGTAAGAACACTGGGATCATCCTTGATCCACCAAATAATTTGGGATAATCTTCCTATCTCAAGATCCTCAAATTAATCACATCTGCAAAGTCCCTTTTGCTCTGGAAGGTGATATATTATCAGGTTTGGGGGAATAGGACATTTCAGTGGAGGGCATTATCTTGCCTACAACACAGAGCAACATGAATTCTCGAAAATGGCATGGTCTCATTGAAAAACAGGTTGGCTGTGATTTCTTATATATTTACAGACAAACATATGTAGTTAAACCTTGCCTGTGTGCGTGCATGCTTGTGGCTTCAATAGTGTCTATACTTTGTGAACCCATGGACTGTAGCCCGTTAGACTCCTCTGTCCATGGAATCCTTCAGGCAAGAATAGTGAGGGGGGTTGCTATGCCAGGCTCCAGGGCATCATCCTGATCTAGGGATCAAGCCCACATCTCCTGTGTCTCCTGCACTGCTGGTGGATTCTTTACCACTGAGCCACTTCGAAAGTCCCTAATTAAACCTTATGACCTAGAAATTCCAGTCCAGGTTGGCTGTGAGCTGCTGAGGCCCTTCAGTTGTGTCTGACTCTGTGTGACCCTATCGACTGCAGCACACCAGGCTCCTCTGTCCATGGGATTCTCCAGGCCAAAATACTGGAATGGGCTGTCATTTCCTTCTCCAGGGAATCTTCCTGATCCAGCGATCGAATCTGAATCTCTTACGTCTACCTGCCTTAGTAGGCAGGCTCTTTACCACTAGCACCACCTGGGAAGCCAGGTTATTTACCCAAATAAAATTAAATATATATCCACAAGTAGGCTTACATTAGAATGCTTGTAGAAACCCTAATAATACCAGACAAAAACTGGAAATAACTCAAAATATTTATCAGAGATTATATATGTGTATTTTGGTATATTCCTGCAATACAATACTACTTGTAAAAATGAGCAAACTAATGATACATTGAAAAACATGCATGGATTCCAAAAGCATTATTTTGAGTGAAATAAGCCAGGCGTGAAAGACTATGCACTGTGATTCCATTTATAAGAATACAAGGATAGACATAACAAGGCGGTTCAGTGGCAATCAGAAAATGGCTGCTACTTTGAGGCTGAAAACTGAATATAAAGACATATGCAGGAATTCTCGAGAGTGATGAAAATATTCCATATCTTGCTTAGGGTTTTGGTTGCATTGATGTGTATGTAATATCATAACTCATCAAAATGAACACATTGGATTTGGGCATTTTATTGGATGTAAACTATACAACCATAAAAACATATTTTAAAAGTAAATGTTTAGAAATTCTTGTCTTGAAAAAATTTCAAGACTTTATGTTACATTTTTCTTCTACAGGTCTCAATTCTGCCTAAAGGTAGTACAAATTTCATTATATGAAATCTATGTAAAAGAAAATAGCAACCACCACCACAACAGTTTATTAATTGCGAAAACACATATATGACTGGTCTTTTTCCCTCTCTTGATTTTTTCACTCAGCTTTCTCAGACCAATTGATACAGTTGCTAAAAGCAAGCAACTTGACCTATTAGTAAACCGGAATTTTTTTTTTTTCATTTTAATATACCAAAGACAGCCCTATGGCAAAACACTTTTATTACAATCAATATTAACAGTATTTGGATTTTGAAATGAAATTTCTTTCATCCTTGATTGATGATTTTATTTTATGTTAAATTAAATGAAGATATGTGATAGAGCTCGAATCAATCTATCTTTGTCTCTACCCTGTGTCTATATCTATCCGCATGGAAAACATAGGTTATTATTATAAGCCCATATTGTTAGATTTTTGCAATGAACTTTCTATTAGTTACTCTTAGAATATCCTTTTAAATATTCTGTTTAATCATCAGAATTATTCATTCTGCCTATACAAAGGAAATATTGGTAAGAATCATACTAACTGTCCCCTAAATCCTTGCTGAAAACACTGGTCCATACAAAGGGATTTTGTTTCCTTGTTACCAAATGTGTTTCTTGCATTGAAATTCCACAGCACTTTTTTCACCAAGGCAGGCAGCTGATATATTCATGTTCATCATTTCAATAAAACCAAAGCAAATACTGAATTTTCTCCCAGAAATTTATATTGTGAATACTGATAAAGTTAACAGGACTGTGCAGGCTTTCCCTACAACCTCTATGTAAATCAAATACTGTCAAAATAAAAATGGCTTTTACTTGTGCTTCTCTATACTACTCTATCTAATGGTGCCTTCATTTATCTCTGAAATTATCCTTCAAAGATGATTTTTTGTGTGTGACATCTGTATAAGGCCAAGAGCTGTGTTGTCTCTCAAGTAGTATTCACCTGTTCCTAGAGATTTAATTAAGAACCTCAAAAATTGAGTAGTAAGACCAAAAGATGGTTTGAAATCTTCAGTAAGGGGAAAGGTTTGCTTGATGCAGTTGCTTCATTGGGAGCAAAAATCATTTACTTGTTAATATGACTGATCCCTAATATAATGCAAAGAAAGGTTGGAAAAAGGAAGGGAGATAGTAAAGGAAGCATCAGGTATTTTATACTGTTATGATAGTCCTGAGATATAAAGATATGATGCATTAAGTTATAAAATTGATATTAAAACATTTGTTCAGTCACTCAGTTATGTTTGACTCTTTGAAACCCATGGACTGCAGCACACCCCTGTCCTTCACCATCTCCCAGAGCTTGCTCAAACTCATGTCCACTGAATCAGTGATGCCATCCAACCATCTTGTCCTCTGTTGTCCGCTTCTCCTCCTGCCTTCAATCTTTCACAGTATCAGGATCTTCTCTAATGAGTTGGCTCTTCACATCAGGTGGCCAGAGTATTGGAGCTTCAGCCTGTCTTTCCAATGAATATTCAGTTGATTTCCTTTAGGTTTGTCTGGTTGGATCTCCTTGCAGTCCAAGGGACTCTCAAGAGTCTTCTCCAATATCACAGCTCAAAAGCATCAAATCTTTGGCAATCAGCGTTCTTTGTGGGTCAGCTCTTTTATCAATACATGATTACTGGAAAAACCATAGCTTTGACTAGACGGACCTTTGTCAGCAAAGTAATGTCTCTGCTTTTAATACACTGCCTAGGTTTGTCATAGCTTTACTTCCAAGGAGCAAGAGTATTTTAATTTCATGGCTGCAGCACCATCTGCAGTGATTTTGGAGCCCAAGAAAATAAAGCCTGTCACTGGTTCCATTGTTTCCCCAGCTATTTGCCATGAAGTGATGGGACCAGATGCCATGATCTTAGGTTTTTGAATGTTGAGTTTTAAGACAGTTTTTTCACTCTCCTCTTTCACTTTCATCAAGAGGCTCTTTAGTTTCTCTTCACTTTCTGCCATAAAGGTGGTATCATCTGCATATATGAGGTTATTGATATTTCTCCCTGCAATCTTGATACCAGCTTTTGCTTCATCTAGCCCAGCATTTCGCATGATGCACTCTGCATATAAGTTAAATAAGCAGGGTGACAATATACAGCCTTGACGTACTCCTTTCCCAATTTGGAATCAATCCATTGTTCCATGTTTGGTTCTAACTGTTGCTTCTTGACCTGTATATGGGTTTCTGAGAAAGCAGGTAAGGTGGTCTGGTATTCCCATTTTTTAAAGACTTTTCCTCAGTTTGTTGTGACCCACACAGTCAAATGCTTTAATGTAGTCAATGAAGCAGAAGTAGATGTTTTTCTAGAATTCTCTTTTTCTGATATCCAGTGGATGTTGGCAATTTGATCTCTGGTTCCTCTGCCTTTTCTAAATCCAGCTTGAACATCTGGAAGTTCTCAGTTCATGTACTATTGACCCTGGCTTGGAGAATTCTGAGCATTACTTGGCTAGCATGTGAAATGAATGCAATTGTGTGGCAGTTTGAGCATTCTTTGGCATTGCCTTTCTTTGGGATGGAAAAGGAAATGGCAACCCACTCCAGTATTCTTGCCTGGAAAATCCCATGAATGGAGGAGCCTGGTGGACTACAGTCCATGGGGTTGCAAAGAGTCGGACACGACTGAGCAACTTCACTTTCACTTTCACTTTTCTTTGGGATTGGAATGAAAACTGACCTTTTCCAGTCCCGTGGCCATTGCTGAGTTTTCCATATTTGTTGGCAAATTGAGTGAAGCACTTTAATAGTATCATCTTTTAGGATTTGAAATAGCTCAGCTGGAATTCCATCCTCCACTAGCTTTGTTCATAGTGATGCTTCCTAAGGCCCACTTGACTTCACACTCAAGATGTCTGGCTCTAGGTGAGTGATCACACCACTGTGGTTATCTGGGTGATAAAGATCTTTTTTTGTATATTTCTTATAGGTATTCTTGCTACCTCTTCTTACTATCTTCTGCTTCTGTCAGGTCCATACAGTCTGTCCTTTATTGTGCCCAACTTTGCATGAAATGTTCCCTTGGTATCTCTAATTTTCTTGAAAAGATCTCTAGTCTTTCCCATTGTATTGTTTTCCTCTATTTCTTTCTTATCCCCCCTTGCTATTCTTTGGAACTCTGCATTCAGATGGGTATATCTTTCTTTTTCTCCTTTGCCTTTTGCCTGTCTTCTTTTCTTGGCTATTTGAAAGGCTCCTCAGACAACCATTTTGCCTTTTTGCATTTCTTTTTCTTGGGAATGGTCTTGATCACTGCCTCCTATACAATGTTACCAATCTCCGTCCATAGTTCTTTAGGCATTCTATCATATCTAATCCCTTGAATCTATTTGTCACTTCCACTGCATAATCATAAGGGATTTGATTTAAGTCATACCTTAATGGCCTAGTGGTTTTCCCTGCTTTCTTCATTTTAAGTCTGAATTCGACAATAAGGAATTCATGATCTGAGCTGCAGTCAGCTCCCCATCTTGTTTTTGCTGACAGCTACTCCATCTTCAACTGCAGAAACTATAATCAGTCTGATTTTGGTATTGACCATAGGTGGTGTCCATGTGTTGAGTCATCTCTTATGTTGTTTGAAGAGCGTGTGTTGTGTGTTGTCTGTTGTTTGTTGGAAGAACCTAAAGGCTCTCTATGCTGCCTTTTGGCTTTAGTTCCTCGTTGCTTCTGTCTCTCTGATACCAAAAAGAATTTGGTATCAAGACCCCAATAAGACCAAAACCATACAGGTGTTTAAGAACTTAGTCCAATCCAAGCATTTTATAGCAAGTAAAATGTCAGTAATTGTTCCTAAAATTATCATAGAAAAAATAAGTAAAATATGTTGCTGCAGAAAATAAGTACAGAGTATTTAACAACTTGTGTGTGTCTGTCCAATTTCCTCTAATCATGTAGTGTTTCTTTGGATGTTTAAAATTAAGAATTACTCAAATTTACCTGCTATTAGAAACATTTCAGCTTATCCCTCAAAGTAACTGTTTGGATAATGAAATGAGTATATATGACTGATCCGGCTCAAGAATCAATTACTATTTAAGACTAGACTTCTCAGCTGGTACTAGGGAGGCCAGTGTCATGGTTTTCAGTCTATCAAGTTTTGTTGTTTACCTTCGGATTCTGTATTGTGAATTTAAATTCCCTCATTTTTAAGATCTCATTTATCAAAGACACTGTTCATGCCTTTATCAAGATATTTCCCACTCTGGCCATCTTTTTAATGAGGGCCCTAACTGTAAGAGAAATAAGAAAGAAAAATCTGGCTAATTCAGTAAAAACCCTATGCCAGTGATGGAAAAAAGATAACAAAGACCATTTGTTAGGATGGGTCCAAAATAGCATGCTCATCCATAGAGGACACTGCATGTTTAACATTATATAATATCAGCCATCATTATCCCTCAGCTGCAAAACTGAAATAGTCTATTTGGCTGGCATAGCTATAGCTTTTCACTCTTAAAAATTATCATCTTCTCTGCAATCATGCTCCCTCTACTAAACAAATATAAGAAGACTATGCCTTGAAATTAAAAAAAAATCCTCTGTATTACTGTATGTTAAAAGTGTTATTCCTTAGCTTACTCACACAATAGCCATTTTCATTTGATTTTGTTATTCCTCTCATCAGTTCACTCTATGTGTTTTCACAACTAAGTACTTCATCATAAGACAACTCTAAAACATCATTCCTTAAGCATGTTGTATTTGTTTCCTGGGACTGCCATAGCAAATGACCACAAACTGGGTGACTTAAAGCAATTCAAGTGTATTCTCTCTAAGTTGGGAAACCAGATGTTTGACATCCAGTTGTCAGCCGAGTTGGTTCCTTCTTGAGGACAATGAGTGACCATCTGTTCCAGTCTTCTCTCCTACTTCTGGTGTTTGCTGACACCCTTTGCTGCTCCTTGGCTTACAGGTACAGCACTGTAATCGCTGCATCTGTTGTCACATAATCACCTTCCCCCTACATGTGTGTCTTTATATGGTGTTTCTTCTGTGTGTGTCTGGCTCTGTGTCTCTTCTTATAAG
The DNA here is from genome assembly GCF_019320065.1 of Cervus canadensis. Classification (NCBI taxonomy): domain Eukaryota; kingdom Metazoa; phylum Chordata; class Mammalia; order Artiodactyla; family Cervidae; genus Cervus; species Cervus canadensis. The sequence goes on along the minus strand of NC_057407.1, from coordinate 34,200,270 downwards.
GCCACCAGTTTCACAATGGTTTGCAACCCCGCCCTAGCCAGTAAGACTTTATTTTAACTTACACCTAAATTGCATCTGCAAAGATTCTATTGTCAGATAAGATCACAGTCATAGATACCTGGAAGAAGGACAGCAACATATTTGAAAGGAGACACAGTTCAACACATAAGTACAGTATGTATTAATGTCTTCCTGATATTTTTGTTTATTTTCTTTTCTCACTTTACCATGTTTTGCCCTCATTCCTACTTGGAAAAGCTTCTACCTAATCTTAAAACATCAGCTCAAATGTCCATTCCTTTCATAGATTTTAATATGCTTCTTGAGATAGACTCATTCTTTTCTCAGTCATTTCACACAAGTCCTTAGAACAAGGGTTACAGTATCATGTCTGATACATATTATATTCTCAGTAAATGGATTCTAAATGAATCTGTGGAACTTATATTTCATAATATTTATAATAATCTATTAGGCTAGACATCTCTGAACATATGAAACTGTGTATTATTTATAGACTCATACTGGTTCTTGATTATGCTTATCTATTTGAATTAAAGAATTTTGTATAAAGGAATATTAAATCATTCAGCTGACTTTAAATGCTTGCAAATCAGTCTCTACCTGTCTTATATCTGAAAATGGATCAAAATCATCCCTCACAAATGAAAGCATATTGATTTTTAGGATCTTTTCCTTCTCTCATCACTTTTTCTCCCATAGATTTGTCTGAAGATAGAGGATCCTCATAATGTTTAATTTGCAAAAGAACATAATATGGAAAATACAAAATATTTTATCAGTATCTATAATACATGAAAAACAGTATGATTACTTGTAAGCACATAAAAGTTTTCAATGGGCATTAACCTCAATGGGCATTAACATACTATTAGGAAGCTGTTATCATCATTCATTGGGTGTATTATTATACATCAAATCCATTTTCTATAGATCATTAGAAGCATACATTTAGCAATTTATGAGGGAAAATGGAAAGTCTTAGAGACTTACTCTTTTAGTCAATGGTTCTGTGAAAAATTTAAGTTCTACAAAACTGAGGTTTAGAGAAATATCTTTCTTATTAATATAAAATCTCCTTGTTCTATTGCAATGTGTGGAAAGAGGTGAGCTTTAAGTAACTCATAACATTTACATTTGATATAAAAACAACAGGTAACAGCATTTCTCATCTTAGTCTAAATTGCGTGTATTCTCCTTCTGTTATCTTAGCCAGTTTCTCTAAAATGTAGGCACCAGTCTAGCTATATTTTCAGTCTATTAGTATATTACTTACTAATTAATAGAGTTACATTATACTATAATAACATGAACTTTGACATTATGCAATTATCCCATATTCATGTGAATGTTCCAAGTGTTATTTTGGTGGCTACGCTTGCCATAAATATAGTTTTATATTTATCTTACAACAGGTGATTTAAAGATTTTCATATTTTTCTATGCTTACCAACTACATAACAACTAGTTTTCTCTCACTTAAATTAAGAACACTCTGAATATATGTAAATATACTTATATGTATGTGTTTTTTATGTATATGTACATGAGTGTATATATGTGTGTGTGTCTGTGTGTGCATATGCATTTGTGTGTGCTTGCATGTTTTTTCCTGAAAATATCAAATCCCAATTCTGTCTAAGACCTAATGTTGAAAATTTTATTTTCTTAAGAGAGCTCAAAATCTACTTAGTGTTTAAGGTCTGGGCTCTAAAATTTAGTTTATCACCTTCTATTCTTATACCTTCACTCCAAGCTTCAGGTGAACAAAAAGGACACACTATTCTTATCTCCTTTACTTTATATTCACATCCAGCAAAGTCTGACTCATCCTTAATGGATCATCTCCAATGTTACCTCCTCCTTGAAATCTTTATTAATCTCCCCAATTAATATCTGTGTTTTTCTCCCTTAAATGTTCTCAGTGCTTTAATCTCACTGAGTGAATGCAGAACATTGTCTGCTTTACATGGTATTCATTAGCATAATAGACGCATCTCGGCTTTAAAACTACAAACTCCAGGATAGAAATTTTTCTAGTCATCTTTATATTCCTGTTTGATAGCATAATGCCTGGTCTGGAGAGGCTATTCAAAAAATATTTGTTAAATTGAATTGGATAGGAGCATTTAATACAAGTTATAAAGTTAGCACTTATTAGCAAGAAGTTGTATCACAAAGAGTCAGACATAACTTTATACATATGGCTAATATTGAAAAATTGCAATTAAAAGTTAAAAGAGTATTTAATAATCTGTGACTGTATATCTTATCTTTCTCTAATTTACTTTGGAACATAAATAAATAAAATATTCTGAATCATTCTTATTTTCAGAATGGATAAATTTGATTTCTTACAGGCTATTTGCGTGGTATGTAGGCACTGGGGAGATTCACAGAGAGAGGAGAAAGCACCATCAGGTCTCAGAGGTAATTTTCATAGAAATGCATGTCTTGAGCTATACCTCCACTTACCTAGTGTTCCCTGAGTGTTAATTAGCAAATCCTGAAGCCAGAGACCTCAGAAAGGTATATCTGATGTATTTTTACTTTAGCATCAAAAAAAGTAGATCAGAGCTTTGGAAGTACAATTTCTCTGACTAACCATAGGATTTAACAAAGGCATAAAATCTGAGATACCTCTATGGAAAACAGAATTTGTGCCTTTTTTCTCCTTCATCACAGACTTACTTCTCAGTCATCTAGATTATCTTTTCTTAATCAAAGAGGATTATAATATTGAGGAAAAATCCACAAAGAGCAACAAATTTGATTTTTTTTTAAAAGAAATTCCTTCTCATTTACCACAGATAATAGATATTTTACCAACTTCATGTTAATACATGTTAGAGATGCTCAGGTAATTAAGTATCTAAGGCCTCTAGAGAAACCAAAATCATTCAGGGACTTGGCCAATATTTAAGTTAAAAAAGATATAGCTCTCTATAATTACAATTTGCTGGTAGTCAGTCTTAAATAACATTAATATTAAATAACATTAGTTATCTTAAATAGTGCTTGGCACACTTTTCCTTGAGTGTATAATCAAAGGACATAGATGTTTATTTAAAGCTGAAAATTTTAATGATGATGACATTCATTCATTTCAGTCACCTTTTTTTGGAGTAGGACTGTTTGAACAGTTTTTCTGCTAGAGGTAACAGGGAAAGCTAGAGTCTCTTTTCACTTTTAATAGGTAGATTATAATATTACATGCTCTTGAGGAACTGACTTAATGTTGAGACAATGGAGCATTTCAGGCTTATAACATTAAACTATTAACATTTGGCTTTCAGACATTAATTATTCTTTGTTAAATGGCCTTAGGGTCAGAATTTGCTTATACATTTGTCCAACTCATAGAATTATGCACCAATAAATAAATACATTTTCGTTTCTGTAAATTACACCTGAAATAACCTGTCTTTACAAATAAAGTGTGGCTAGGAGATGAGCTGTCTAGGAGTTTTAGAGATGGGAAAATGTGTTTTGATTTTTACTTTGGGAATGCTGGAGACCTACTTGAGATTTAGAGTTAAAGAGTGAAAATATGTGACATAATGATTTATTTGTTTGAAGCATATAGGATGGTCCTTCTATAGGTGGGTATATGATTAGAAGGGATGTGTGTTGTAAATTTCCTGTTGCTACGGTTGCTGAGGAAACATCATTCCTGGTAAACCTATCTACTTTCCTCTTCTGAAAGACAAGAAGGCACACTCACCAAGGAACCTACTTTTTGTCTATCTATCCATCTGTCCATCCATCCACCAACTATCTATCATCAATTTTAGCTTATATTATTCTTCATACAATGAAGTGTTCTTTTATTTTTATTAAGTATATTTTAATTTTTTTATAAAATATAATATTAAATGCCACCGTGCTTTATTATTATTGTTATTAAATCTAACTGTCTAAAGTATGCTCTTCTTATAGACATTTTAAGAACTCAGGTCTTGGTGGGTGGTAGCATGACTTATTGGAGAGGCTATGGGCATTGGAGCAAAATGACAGGCTGCGTAAAAACTCTGTTACATACTATTGATGGATCTCATGGAATTGTGTTTACCTTCTTGGCATCATCCTGGTAATAAATAAATAATGTTAATAAATTTCCATCATGTAGGATTGTCTCATTTTAGCCATAAAACAAACCTACATGGTGAGAATTACTAGTATATGCTAATAATATATGTCTATAGATAGATACATGGAATGAGTACCTATCATATGTTATTCATTATATGTCAATTCTTCCTCCATCCTCTGACCCTCTTTGCTAACCAGGACAACTTACATGATTTAAACCTGTTAATACTTTCTAAAACAACTTGTTTGACTCATATGCTGAACACAAAAACCTAGTAATTGAAGTCTACAAACTAAATTCCATATTTTTATGAACTATATCTTATGCTATACTTATAATATATTTACTTACAGGATAACTTATCTTTATAGACTTGAGATGTTAAAGTCTCTGATATTTCTGTTATGCCATAATATAATAGTCTATGTATCTTCCTTATTCAGAAATGCTATGGAAGAGGAAAATCAACATATTAGATAAATGGGGAAAACTGTCTAAACCCTGCATAGCCATTTGTTAGATGTCTCTTCAAACAATTGAAAAAGACCAGGCGAATGAGTATTTTTAGTCTTAAGTAACGATTGGTCTTTAACCAATCTCTTTATTAGTTATCTCATCTGTACTATGAGAATACTGGACTAATCGTGGCATTGCTGGAATTACCTATTCAACATAAAATGCTGCTTCTTTTACTGTTATACGATTTTCCTTCAGGAAAGCACTCAGCTTCAATTCTTCATATGTTTCTACTGTACTGGGGCTCCGCCACCGACTCTAAGGGTTTATTTAAAACCTTGGCCCAGGGAATCTGAGCATGACAGCTCACTTGCCCCTAGCGACTAGTTCAGGGATGAGGGCAGGGCCCTCATAGCCCACAATATAGATTGTGGAAACTTTTTCTAAGATTCCTGAAAGTAAGAAGTAATATTTTTTTCTACTAAATTTGATAAGTTATGGGTAGCCATCTCTCATCACTTAGAATGTTGAAATTAAACCAGCATAGGGGAAAACTGAAACAATATAAATTAAAGCTGGGTCCTAATGACATTTCAAACCACTAAAGCCAGTTATGCCTGAAGTTATAATTGTCTGTGAATTAAGTTGCATGTAATATTCACATTACATATACATATTTATAATCACATGCTTGTATGTATTACATGAAAATGTGGAATAAGTGTTTTAAATGATCAAGTTGGCTAATGTATGAAAAGCTTGCACAGAGAAATAGTGACTTCCCTTTACAAACCAGATAATTAAAAAAAAGTAGGCTAGACATGTCACCAAAGAAGATATACAGATGGCATATAAACATATGAAAATATGTTCCACATCATATGTCATTAGGGAAATGCAAATTAAAACAGCTAAATAGAACTACATACCTACTAGAATGGCCAAAATCCAGAACACTGACACTCCAAATGCTGATGAGGATCTGGATCAACAGAAACTCTTCTTTAGTACTAGGGGAATGAGAAATGATACAGCCAGTATGGAAAAAACATTGACAGTCTCTTATAAAACTAAATATATTCTTACTATACATATGATCCAGCAATTATGCTCCTTGGTATTTACCCAAAGTTATTGCAAATGTATGCCCACACAAAAACCTGAACACCATAGTTTATGGTAGTAGCTTTTTTCGTAATTGTCAAAACTTGAAAGCAATTAAGATATACTTCAGTAGATGAATGGACAAATAAACTGTGATACATATAGATAATAGTATATAATTTAATATTAGAAAGAAATGAAGTATCAAGAAAATGTGGAGAAAAATAGTGCTGTAATGAACTTTGGGGTGTGTGTATCTTTTTGAATTATGGTTTTCTCTAGCACTATTATAGCCAAAACATGGAACCAACTTAAATGTCCATTGATAGATGGATAAGAAAGATGTGGTACATATATACAAAGGAATAATTTGCAGCCATTAAAAAGAATGCAACAATGCCACTGCAGTAACATGGATGGGCGTAGAGATTGTCCTATCTAGTGAACTGTCTAACTCCCTGGTGGCGCAGATGATAAAGAATCTGCCTGCAATGCAGGAGACCTTTGATCAGTCCCTGAGTTGGGAAGATCTCCTGGAAAAGGAGATGGCAATCCACCCCAGTATTCTTGCCTGGAGAATTCCACAGATGGAAGGACCTTGGTGGGCTACAGTTTATGGGGTCTCAAAGAGTCTGACATTACTGAACTACTAAGCACCCACACACATACAGAACTAAGTCAAACAGAAAAAGAAAAATATATGATATTGCTTATATGCAGAATCTAAAGAGAATGACACAAATGAACTTATTTACAAAACAGAAACAGACTCAAGGGCTTAGAGAAATAACATGGTTACTAGAGGGAAAGGGTGGAGAGAAGAACAGATTGGGAGTTTGAGATTGACATGTACATCAGTTCAGTTCGGTTCAGTCGCTCAGTCGTGTCCGACTCTTTGCGACCCCATGAATCGCAGCATACCAGGCCTCCCTGTCCATCACCAACTCCCGGAGTTTACTCAGACTCATGTCCATCAAGTCGGTGATGCCATCCAGCCATTTCATCCTCTGTTGTTCCCTTCTCCTCCTGCCCCCAATCCCTCCCAGCATCAGGGTCTTTCTGCTGTACTTAAAATAAAAAATCAACACGGACTTCTGTATAGCACTGGGGAATTCTGCTCAATCTCTGTAATATTCTAAGTAGGAAAAGAATTTGAAAAAGAATAGGTATATGTATAACTGAATCACTTTTCTCTACACCTGAAACTAACAATGTTGCTAATCAATTATGCTCCATTATAAAATTAAGAAAAAAAAAAAAAGAAAACACAGAGACGATGGTCATGACATTAAAAGTTACTAAAAGCAAAAATCATCATGTGAGACTAAAGTATTTTTTTATAAACCTATATGTATATTTTTATTTTTATTAAATATTATTATATATATTTATTATATACAGATGGCATATAAATATATGAAAATATGTTTTATATGTATCTATATATAAATATATATAAGTATATATTTATATAGAAATATATATAATATGTTTATATATATTTATTACATATATTATATATATTTATTTATATTATATATATATAATTTTATTATATTTTTTATAAACCTATATTTATAAAGGTGAAATAAACAACACTGTTTTAGTTTTAAAAAAGGAAAAGAATAGTGTGGGAAAGAAAAGAAAAGAAATACCAACCAAAGATAATAATATCCATTTTGGTACATATTTTTTCTTTTAAAGTATTTTTTTGATTACATTTAGTTTTCTGAATCTTTCTTTTAGCATAAACCATGCTTTTCCCCATGCTATTAATTTTTTTCATAATTATTATTTTTAGTGGATAAATAATAGCACATTGTCATGTGCCACGTATCAACATTAACATAACACTATGTTAAATGTGTAATATGACACTATGTGTTTAAATTTAATGTTTATCTTATAAAGAAAGTTACATCTCAGTCTTAAAAAATAATTATAAATAATTATAATTTTAAAAAGACATGAAGGAAACAAATGCATATTACTGAGTAAAAGAAGCCAATCTGAAAAATCTACATGCTAAAAATTTCATCTTAAGTGATGTTCTGGAAAAGGAAAAAATTATGGAGACAGTACATACATCATTAGTTGCCAGAGATGGATCAAATGGAGAAAATGATTAGACAGAGCAGAGAGGAATTTTGAAAAGTGATAGTGAAGTCACTCAATTATGTCTGACTCTGCTACTTCACAGACTGTAGCCTGCCAGGCTCCCCTGTCCATGGAATCTTCCAGGCAAGGATAAGGGAGTGGGTTGCCATTTCCTTCTCCAGGGGATGTTCCCAACACAGGGATTGAACCCAGGTCTCCCGCACTGCAGTTAGACTCTTATACCTTCTGAGCCACCAAGGAAGCCCTTCTAGATGGCTTCCCTGGAAGCCATCAGGGAAAACAGAGGAATTTTAGGACAGTGAAAATGCTCTGCGTGACGCTATAATGATGGATACATGTCATTATACGTTAGTCTAAACGCAAAAAATGTACAACAACAAGAGAGAACCCTATAGACTTTGGTGATTATTGTGTGTTAGTCAGTGTAAGTTCATCCTTGTTGAAAAATGTAACAATCTGGTGAGTGATGTCAATAATGAGGTTGCACATATATGGGGGAGATGGTATGTAGGAAATCTCTGTGCCTTCTTCTCAATGTCGTTGTAAGAGTATAACTGCTTTTAAAAAATTGTTTTTAAAATTTGTTTTTAAATAAGCTAGAAACATTTTTTCCTGAATTGTAGTCCTAATCCTTTTTCAAACAAAGTGTTAATTATATACAAAGGTTGTAAAATACAAATCTTCAGTATTATCAGGATATAATAAGTCTTCATAACTGATGGTGAATAATCACTATGTGTGTCAAGCCTATGAACCAAATTACACCTTTGCTAATGAATAGTGATGAACTTTTTAAGTAAAGTGTGTCTACCTTCAACTTCCTTGGTGGCTCAGATGGTAAAGTGTCTGCCTATAATGTGGGAGACCCGGGTTTGATCCCTGGGTTGGGAAGATCTTCTGGAGCAGGAAATGGCAACCCACTCGAGTATTCTTGCCTGGAAAATCCCATGGATGGAGGGGCATGGTAGTCTACAAGTGTCTACCTTCAGATTGTGAGTCAACTTTTGCTCTCTATCCCCGAATCCCAAGTCACACTTTGGAGACAAGTTTGGAGATTTTTTTTTTTTTTTGTCAAAGCCAGGATTCCTCACAGTAGATCATCTACAAATTGCTCCTATTATTTCTTCTGGAAAACTTAATGAGGGAATAAAATAACTTGGCATACCTTCTAGTCTCACAACGCCATTAAAATGTTTTATCTACAGTTCCCTGAGGTTGAGGTGGGGAGTCAGGGAGTGGGAGAACCAAGAATAGTGGTACATGTGTGTGTGTGCACACATGCATACACAGTTGGTATTTCATACTCCCAACCAGATAGTCTGTGCTGAATTACTTGATTTTGTTGCATATTCTTAAATCTGTTTTCTTAGATAATGTTTAACTTATATTCTTATAAAGCCTTATTGGTTACAATGCTAAACTCACATGATGGGCTTAATAAATACGTACTCAGTTGAATTAATAGTGATCTTAATAGCCCCACTGATGGGATAGTGATCGATATTATGCAGTTCATTGGAAGAGCAGCATCAATAGTTCTCCAGTTATACAGGGACCCATAAACAGTGGCTACATCAGGCCAAATCCAGATCTTTCTTGATTTTATAAATAAAATTTTTTTGAAACAGCTACATAGTTAGAACCATTTGTTTATATGTTATCTGTGGCTGCTTTTGTCCTACAGTAGCTGAGGTGAATATTTGCAATAGAGACCCTATGGCCCTCAAATCAAAATATTTACCATCTGGAGCTTTCCAGGAAAATTTTGCTGTCCCTTGTCCCAGTATATATATTTCCCATGTTGTCTATCATGGTGAAAATGTAACTTTGGTCTTTATCCAAAGATAAAGACTTTGTAAACGTAAAGGTTAAATGATTAAGACATAAGGACTAGATTCAAATGATGGAGTTAATTAAACAAATGTCAATAAATATATAACAAAAGCATATTGTTTTCATATTTATTTTCTGTAATAAGGTAAATTTTATATAACACACTCTAAGTAATTATGATAAAATAGTGAATGTAAAAGGAAAGCAATTAACATGAAGAAACCAGGATATTCTATGTGTTTAATTTCTTTGAACTTAAAATTTTATTATAAAGTATTAAAATATTATGCAGTGGGGTATGATAGGAAGTTTAAAAATTTAAACATGTATGTCTTTTGCCAAAACATTAAAATATGTCCAGTGTTTAGAAGATATGTAGCAATAGAATAAGCCCCATATGTTACGTGAATTTTTTTGTGGCTGGAGATCCTTAAGCCCAGTCAGATGCAGAAGCGCTGTTATGGAAGAAATTCAACACAGTAAGGAGGGTCCTCCAGATTCCTTTCAGTTGAGGTTTTTGTTTGTTTGTTTGTTTGTTTTTACTTGGCGATGATTGCTACTGTGCTGTCACGTCCAACTCTTTGAGACTCCATGAACTGTAGCCCACCAGGCTCTTTGTCCATGGAATTTCCCAGGCCCCAGGGATCGAACCTGTGTCTCTTGTGTCTCCTGCATTGGCAGGCAGATTCTTTACCGTTGCGCCACCTGGGAAGCCCATGGTGATGATTAGGTCAAATATAATAAATAAGCTCAACGGCCACCACTGAAAAAAGGGGAAAAAAGCAAGAAACAAAATCTGTGTGTGTGTGTGTGTGCATATTTGAATATTTTCTAGAGAATTCGTTTTTAATCCTGTGGGTTTTTACTAAAGCACTTTTCTACTCCATGAAAGCTACAAAATATTACATGATGTGGCTCCTGTCCTCAAGGAGCTTAGATTTGGCTTCAAGATTTTTGTGGAGAGACTGCTTTTGTTAGCTCGTCCATTTAGGACACTCAGTTATGAAGGCAGCAAAATCTGAACAGTTGTTCAAAAGAGTTAAGATTTATATAGATAGAAAAGGCACAGGTAAAAATGAAAGGTATAGTATACTTTCAATAAGAACAATTTGACTACATTGACTGAGATCATAAGAAATGAAAATCAACAATATGGGACACCTGACAATCCATCATGTAGAAGTAATCTCTATTCAATTTTGTTACATGACCTTCTGGTCTTTCTATGTGTTTGCACACTTTTGCAAAATTAATGCATATTGAACACAAAGTTATATAACTTCCTTTTTCCACTTAGCAACATAAAATGACTATTTCCCCATATCATTAAATAATTCTTTCTAGCCTAATACTTTCCCTTGAATAGTTAAATCATAACTTAATTAATCCCAGCATTTTCTATTTCCATTAAGATGGTTAAAGAGAAGCATGATTTGTATAAATTTGTATTGCCCATAGACAAATCCGATATTGGAATATACAATATCCTAAACAAATTTTGCAATGACCAAAGACAGTTGCCAGTGCTATTTTTGAGCCAGTTACCTTATAAATGTATTTGATAGCTTTTGTTTAACAGAGAGCCTAAGGAAAGGAAGACATAGACAGACTTAGTTTAGCTTACTTTGTTTGAAAAGCAAGTGTGGCATATTATGGTAGATGTACCTTAAATGCAGAAGGTAATCTTAAATGAGAACCCCTTATTTTAAGGCTATAGCAGGATTCAATTGTTTCTGTTTGATTGGTGGGTTTTAGAGATAGAAGATTTTGTTATTATCCACACATAGTTGGACTGTCTGTAGATTCTAAGGGGATGTTCACTTTCACATTTCCTTTGCCAATAGTATTATTTTTGTCTGAAGAGAAGCAAGATGAATTGTATATGTGTCCCTTTTGTCCGGGATTTTCTCCTATGTCCCATTACCAACCGACTCGTTTTCTCCTCACTTTGTACTTTTCTGTGAAGCTTTCATATCCTGTGCACTGGGAGAATAATATCTTTGGCAAGAGTGTGTTATCTATATTTTGTAAAAAGAAATAAAACAGGGAGTGTGTTTAAAATATATATCAATAGTTTAATGAAGAATTGATAAAAATACAAAAAAATTATTCTAGATAAATGTATTTTGAAGATAATATGGTTGTCCTCAGGAGTAGAAAATTCAGAGTAAAAAAAAAATTCTATGTTTTTTTTTTATTTTATTATTGAATCTATCTCTGTAGCACTTTCATGTTCTTTAATCTCTTTTTCTTCCTTTTTTATCACTTGGTTTTTGAAAACTTAATTCTCTGTGCTACACTTTGAGCAGTAAAAAGTATATCCAGAATGAGAAAACTTCTTAAGTTTTGCTTTTTTATTAGAGCAAAGATCCATGAATGGAACAAGAGAGAAACAAACCTTGTAAGATTGATGGGGGAAGAGAGAGAGAAAGAGACGTTGAAGAAACAGAGGTGCTAATAATGAGAATTTGTTTGGTCCCAAGCTGCAGAGCATTCTACCGGGCTAAGCACAAATGTCTTTTCCTCTTGTTCTAGGTCAGAGAGTCTCCTCTTAATCATAGTGCTGTTTCTCAGCAGTTACAAATATAATTTTTATTAATAAATGGGGAAGCAGTTACAAGTGAAATTTCTGATCAGTTTTTTTTCTAAATCCCAAAAGATGCTCTTGTACATGGCTTTTCTTAGTAAATTAATAACATGCAATCCTATTTTTTTTCTTGGTTTGAACTCACCGTATATGTGATGATTTGGTTTAAAGTCAGTTGACAAAAAGTAGGGGCTTCCCTGATGTCTCAGACAGTAGTGTCTGCCTGCACTGTGGGAGACCCGGGTTCGATCCCTGCGTCAGGAACATCCCCTGGAGAAGGAAATGGCAACCCACTCTAGTATCCTTGTCAGGAAGATTCCATGGACAGAGGAACCTGGGAGGCCTGGGAGATTCCATGGACGGAGGAACCTGGCAGGCTACAGTCCATGGGGCCGCAAAGAGTCAGAAACAACTGAGCAACTTCACTTTCACTTTTCACTTTCATATGTGATGATTTGATTTAAAGTCAGTTGATGGAATAGTAGGTTGGTAATTATCTATCTATATAAATCTTACAGTGTGTTGATCTGCCAAACCCATATTGACAAATAATTGCTATGCATATCCTTGGCAAACTATATCAGGTAGGAAAGTCATGGTTGAAGTCACTCTCTTACAAGTATAATATTTTGGAATAGTAGCTTTATTGTGAATTCTTCTACTTAGAAAAAAAAAATCACTGATATTCACTATAAATTATTAGTGAATCAGCCTATCTACTTGTCAACAGTTTGTAATTTCTTTCCTAAGCTAAAATAAATCAAGGTAAATTCTGAAAAATGCTCCTATTTTTGTGGGTCTAGAATTCTTTGCTTCAGGCACTGTGCAAAACCAGAAGGATACTTGAGATTAGATGTTTAGGACTTCTCCTTCAGTTATATGATTATTTAACAGAGTACTTTTGTAAATAGATCTGATTTCTTTACAAATATCATAATTATGAGATTAGTGATAGACAAGGGAGTGTAGCTTTGTGGTCTGGGGAGTTGGATTCAGGCCTCAAGTCTAGATTGCTGATTAAGAGTTGTTATGCTGGTAAGTCATTAACTGGTGCCTCATCTGTATGATTAAGAGACTATTATCTAGTGTATATAGTTATTATTAGGAGTGAATAAGATGATGCCGTTAAACCACTTAATCTGCAGTAGCTCAATGCATGGTAGGTCTCTCAAAATCTTCTCTGGAAAACTACTTGGAGATCCTATCACAGTAGTTTAGTAACTCCTCTGTATGATGCCATGAGGGTTTTGGACAATAAGGTTAATTTCTCATTAAGAACAAAAGAAATTGGAAAGATAAATATTTATCCATTTCAGGTTCTGCTCATCTTCAACTCCTCAATTTTATTTTCCATCCTTTTGGATTTTATTTATTTCAGGCCTCACAGCTGTTATCTTAGGTGGGACTGCAAAAAATTTTTAAAACATCATAAAATTAAATTTGGAAGTAGCTACAAATAGCACAGTGGCAGAACTGCTTTTTCTCATAAAAATGCACACATACATATGGAAAGTATTTATTTTTTCTTAATCTTTTTGTGGTGTTAAATATCTTCAAATAAACAGAAGAAATTGATCACTTCTAAGTATCTGAGAAATTGCAGGATATGGCACTCACACTTAAGTCATAACTGATATTTTAACACAAAAATATAAAACCATATGTATCATTATAGCTAATAAGTAATAAGTTAAAGTAAATTCTGACTCTGTGAATAATAATCCTGTGTCAAAATCAGATATGTAAAATCCATGTAAACTGATGAAATAGTTGCTCTCCTACTGTTTGTTTTCTCTTGTATTACAGAATATTAAAACAGCTTCTAAAGAATTTTCCTATCTAATAGTTATATTTTATATTGTGATTATTTAAGCATATTTTTAGTAAGCATGAAAGCCTAGCCTTCACTGAAAGAAAGCTTGTGAACTAAAATCTAATTCTTAGGGGACTTTCCTGAAGTCCAGTGGTTAAGACTTGAGCTTTCACCGCAGGGGCAATGGGTTCAATACCTGGTTAGGGAACTAAGATCCTGCATGCTGTGAAGCACGGCCCTAAAAAGGGAAAAACCTAAATCTTAGGAAAATCATGCTTATGTCAAAATAACTTAATTTTATTTTGTTTATAAATGTGCTTCCCAGTGTAATGCAAATAAAAGCTTCTATCAATGGACAATTTTCAAAGTTACCAGATTTTAAAAGTGGTGGTAAGTTAATGTAAAATAAGTATACAAATCCTAGCTAAGTATTAAGTTTTGTCTCTTTCCTAGGAAGCAGAACTATAACAGAACCAAATTAAAATTACTTAATATCAAACTCGGAGAAGGCAATGGCAACCCACTCCAGTACTCTTGCCTGGAAAATCCCATGGACCGAGGGGCCTGGTGGGCTGCAGTCATGGGGTTGCTAGGAGTTGGACACAACTGAGCGACTTCACTTTCGCTTTTACCTTTCATGCATTGGAGAAGGAAATGGCAACCCACTCCAGTGTTCTTGCCTGGAGAATCCCCGGGACGGGGGAGCCTGGTGGGCTGCCGTCTATGGGGTCGCACAGAGTCGGACACGACTGAAGTGACTTAGCAGCAGCAGCAGCAGCGGCAATATCAAACTCCTCAGTCTGGCTTATCTGCCATGGGTTGTGTTTGGGATTCTCTCTATCCAAGTCTTTGCTGATAAGGTCCTTTTGTAGAAACCCCATAATCGATGTGTTTAACCCATAACTCCAGCTTAGGCAGGGCCTAGATCAACTAAACCATGATTTTATGGTATTAAACTAATCTTAAAGCTTAAAGATTTTTTATTAGCACAATGCCTCTGGATTGTTAACTGCCTGTTTTCAATTAACAGTAATCTTCCTTTGGTGGTGAATAGGTAGATTCCTTTGGTACAACCTGGCCATTAGTTGTTGAAACCCTTGTAGGAATTTAGTTACATGGGTCAGGCTTCTTTTATCTGCAACGTCAATACAGTACCTATCAGCTAATTGCACTCATTTCTGTGGCAGCCACCCATTGTGGCTGCCATTTTTTATTATAGTCTTTTTTTTGTTTTGTTTTTACAGTCCAGGTCTTTTCTTTACACCCATCATGCTGTGAATTCAAGGAAATGGACTCCAGCGGTTCCGGCTTGGTTCCATTTGTTCTCACAACGTGTTTCTCTGGATGGAGCGCACTGGCACTTCAGTTGAACCCAAGTCCCTTTCTCTTTGGCGTCCTACTTTTTCTGATCATTTTCCTTCATGTGTTTTAGGAAGCTGCCTTGGCTCTTAGAGTGCTTAACATGCTCAATATGCACATTAATTCTCTTGGCAAGCACCCTGCCCTTAACTTGTTTGTTTACAATGATGCCAGCAGCATGCTGGGTAACATTATAGACTCTTCTAGTTTTCCCATGGTGATATTAACAGGGCATTCCTGTTTTGAACAATGCCACTGATATCTACAATGTTACCTTTCTTGTAGATTCACGTGTATGTGGCTAAAGGAACAACTCCACATTTTGTAAAAGGCCTAGAGAACATGAAGTGGGTGCCCCTCCTCTTTCCCTCTGTGTTGGTCATCTTGGCAAATTACTGAAAGATGGCAGTTCCTACCATCTTTTCTGAGTTGCAAAGAGGTAGTAGGTATGAACCACTGTATTGTGAATATCCAGACTCCTTATAGGTCTGCATGACATAACCCTTAACTCTCTCCCCAGTTTCATCTTATACCACTTTTCCTCTGGTTGAAGCTCTCTCTACCAATGTTCTCTCAGATTCTTAGGCATAACAGCCACTTCTTGCCTGAGGATCTTTGCACATGACATGGATGAAGAAGAAGCCAGCAAGGGTGTTGTTTCAGGTCAAATCCTTTGAAGGACTGATCTTTGCAGGATGCTGGGAATTCACACCAGCACCACTATCAATCCCTGGCTAAGGGCTTTAGAATAGCATGGAGAAGGAAATGGCAACCCACTCCAGTATTCTTGCCTGGACAATCCCATGGATGGAGGAGTCTGGCAGACTACAGTCCATGGGGTCGCAAAGAGTCGGACACAACTGAGCAACTTCACTTTATAGCAAGGGGATGTTAACTCCCAAGTACTACTCTGGCTCTCCATGCCTATGGGCAAATTGTCTCCAATAACCCTAGGAGAGGCTGCCAAATAAGTCTTGTACGTATTAATGCAGCTAATTGAAATCAAAAGCATCTTGAATCTGGAAGAAGGCCACTCAGAAATGAAAAATGAGGAGTCTGGATGTTGGATTAGTAGGGTCTTATAACATCTATCCTTATAGATAGTGTTTTATCTCTGATAACGATCTATTCTGAAAGTTTTCCCTTTTAACGATGCTCCACTAAAAGGAAACGTGTTATACCTTAGTGCATTGTCCAAACAGCATTGGCAAATAGAATAATAAGTATGGAGCTTAAGATAAAGAATGAAAACATAGAGGAGGAATCAAAACATTATCAATTGCAACAACAATGGCAAAAGGGGATATACAAAACAGTGAATGCAAAGTTCCTTAAAAAATCAAAGGCTAAAAGAAAACAAAAACTGTGAGTGTCAGTGGAAGGCTAGTTTGTCAAAGTAATTCCCAGTTTAGCAGACCTCTTCTCTGCTAGAAGGAACACTCTTTAATCATATTGATAGTCCTGCTAGCAAGAGAGGTGTGCTAATTGGATGTCTGTCCCCATTGCCTAACGTTGAGCAACTACTTTATTTCATAAACTGGGTTTTGTTTTTTTTTTTTTTTTTTAATAGCAAGTCTGAATAAGCAAGGAGAAAAACACCACTTTTTATATACTCCAGGTAAGAACATCTTAGAATATAAAGGAGAACTGGTAAGGTGCACTGAGAAGAGTAAGAAGGCAAGTTTACTGTTTTCTCTTTTCTATTGCAAAATATCACCTGCTGACACCTAGGGATTGGCTAAGGCAATTCTGAGACTTGGCTAGGATCCTGGTAGTGTTCCCTCTGAACCCCACAACCCATCCACACCGGAGTGTTACCTGAGTTTCAAAGTCTCGTGTTTATTCTGTACTTTTTGCTAGAGCCCTGGTTTAAGTAAGCCAACAAATGACTTGTTTTGCAATTCCAAACGCTGTCTTCTTTTGGAGACAGCATAGTGATTTCATTTGGGGGAATCACCTCCCTCCCATTACAAAGCAATATGGTGGATCTGCCAGTCAAGGTGATGTACTTCTCTTAATCAAGAAGTGAATATGTGATTTAAGCCGGGTTAAGCCAACAGTCTTCACATCCTCTGCTAGTCTCAGAGTCAAGTGGAGGGATTCAGAAAAAGAAAAAAACAGCTGGAGTTGATGTATGCTAGTGTCGGTGTTCAGGTAAGTTTGCTAGCTGGATAATTGGAATAGTCATTGTTTCTGCCCTGTCTGTGGTCCATCAGCCACTTGTTTGAGTCTATAAACTATACTGTGATCGAACAATAAGCATAACTGATAATTAAAAACAAAGGGATTTGGTTGTTAACTAGCCTGCCTATTTCCTCTCTGTTAAGGCACAGGCTAAACTTCAGTATCAAAGCTTTTTTGTAATTTGATGCAATTAAACCTTGAATGGGTTGACTATTAGTGCTATTCTTGAAATATATGTCATGGGATGAAAGCTTTAAGAGGGCATTGCCCAGAACCTTACAGACCAAGCCCTTAATAAATATGACATTTCACGAGAGTAAATTGTGAAGAGAAAAAATATCATATGAGTTATCTTGAGCAAGTAATTTAGTGCTTTGGGCCTTTCTCTCCTTAGCCATGAAAAGATTGGATTTAAAGCTGAAAAATTCAATGCTCCTTCAACATTTCCTCCCTTAGTGTAGCCAATAATTATTGCTTACTTTGTGCTGGACTCTAATCTTAATTCTTCATATTCATTACTTCGTGGAATCTTTATGACAACCCTATGAGAAAGACATTAATATCAGTTGGGAATTAATTTAGTTCCAAGTGGCAGAAAACCACAATACACTTGCCTAGACCCATTAATTTTTCTCCCTTCACAAGAAGTCTGTGTTGGTAGCTGAGGTCTTGTTGATATAAAAATTAGAACTTTTGCTCACATATTCATAAGATTGCAGACCTACTCTTTGCACTGTGTCCTTGTTTGATGCAAATAAAGCAGAGGAAGGTAGAATAGTCTAGAAGCCAGAGTTTTGTTTTTGTTTTTTCCTTCATGAAGAAAGAACTTACTTTGCTCACAATCCACAGTTGACTTCCACTTACATCTTATTGGTTGGGACCATTAGCTTGAAAGGAGCCAGAAAAAGGGACTATTTAGCTGGGCATATTTCTAGATCTCTAATTGAGGTTCTGTTGCCTAGAAGAAAGGGAGGGAAAGATGTTTGAAAGATGATTGACATGGTTAGCTGCAATGTTTAATTTTTTTTATATATTATGGTTGAGAAATGAAAGCACCAAAAGGAGAATAACAATATCATAAAGCTAATAAATAGTGCTACCCTGTGGCTCAGACTGGGAATAGTCTTCCTGCAGTGAGTGAGACTCACATTCCATCCCTGGGTGGGGAAGATTCCCTGGAGAAGAAAACAGCAACCCATTCCAGTATTCTGGCCTGGAAAATCCGATGGATGGAGGAGCCTGGCAGGCTATATAGTCCAGGGAGTCGCAAAGAGTCAGACATGACTGAGTGACTTCACTTTCATTTTCAAAGCTAATAAATGGTGAAGAAAGGAATTTGAAGCCAAGGACCTGGTTGCAAATCCCAACACTTAACAAGGGTAGGGTCAATACAGTAGAGGACTATCAAGTGGCAGCCATGACTGTTTAGAATATCCAGCTCTTTTGATCTAAATGTAAAGAAAACATTTGGATCGATGGAACTAGATGATTAAGATTTACTTGTAAATCTGCATGAATTATGGCAAAACCTTTGTCATCTTCTTGTGCATACTGGATCTTAAATCAGTCTCTGTTTAAGGGAATTCCATTATATCTTTCGGATCCCTATATTTATTTCGATATCATAAGCCACATCCCCCTACAAACCATAAGCTTTGGGGATGAATATGGGGTGGTAAAAATAGCTTGTTTTCAGGAGGCCGAAACTTAGGTTGAAGCCTGACATATTCCTATGTAAACCTGTGTTAGTGAATTATAATTATCCTTGGTTTCTTCATGTGCAAAAGGAAATGACATCAAACCATTTTCAGAATAAATGCATATGAAATTTTAGCAGAGTATGTAGGCAAATTGTAAACATTCAATAAATGGCACATATTATTTTAATTACTTATGAACTTCTGAGTTTGGGTCTATTACCAAAGAAATTACATACTTTAGAGCAGATGTTTTAAATGCAAAAAGTAAAATCAAGAAAATAAAATCACCAGTAATCTCCTATAGAGCAGTAAAGATCAATATTATTCTTATGCATTCTACCCAATTTTTTTCTCTTTGAGTATTTATTAGAGTAATACATGTCTCAGATAACTAATGAATTTGTACAGAAAAACTTTCTATAGAAAACCTTATCTATATTCTGATTCCTCTTCAACACTAGTTTCACTTTTTAAGGAAAACTCAACTTTTCAATAACACAATTATACAACTGTTGCTCAATCTTGCAACTGTAGAAAATAGCTCTTGACTCCTAAATGCTAAAAATAAAGTTTTAGTTTTCTTATAGTATTATTCCTTAATTTTTCTTTCCAACTGCATTATAATTCTTTCATTGATTACATTTTCAATATTAAATAATATGCTTAAGACACAATTTTTGGTTCCATTACTATTCAGCAGTTTCTCTTGATGTTTTAAAATAAAAATTTTATCACCCTTACTCTCTCTTCCACTTTTTTTCCTACTTTCTCTCCCATGTTAATGTACTCCTTTCTGTAAGCTGTGCTTTAATTTGTACATTGTTTATGTTTTAATATTAATAGTTTATATTGCAAATTCAAAAGTTTATTGTGTTGTCCTTGCTGCTGCTGCTGCTAAGTCGCTTCAGTCGTGTCCGACTCTGTGTGACCCCATAGACGGCATCCCACCAGGCTTCCCTGTCCCTGGGATTCTCCAGGCAAGAACACTGGAGTGGGTTGCCGTTTCCTTCTCCAATGCATGAAAGTGAAAGTGAAGTCGCTCAATCGTGTCCGACTCGTAGTGACCCCATGGACTGCAGCCTACCAGGCTCCTCCGTTCATGGGATTCTCCAGGCAAGAGTACTGGAGTGGGGTGCCATTGCCTTCCTTAGGTTGATGCTAAAAAGTAGTTTCAAATTTTATGATTGTATAAATGTTTTCTGGTTGGTCAACAAAATGCTTTAAGAATCCATTTAGTTGTTCTCTGATCCAATATCTTCACTCTGTGTCATGTACAGGAGAATTTTCTTAGCATTGTGTTCAAATATATCATTTGTTTAATTGACTAAAACCATTGGATTGGTTAGCTTGTTTCACAATTGGACCAAGACTGTCATATACAACATTGTTTTTCTTAGTTTATAACTGTTTTTCTTCTCTCTCTATTTGTCATTTTCCTTTGTACAGTCATGCTTTTCTAAAGTTTTAATACTACTCCCCATTCTGTGGCTTCACCTTCTGGATGCCTCCTTAACTAAGACTTCCTCCTATTTTTAATCTGAAATGGTTATACAATCCAAGTTGTCTGAAACTTCTCTCAATAACTTTCTTGGCCAGACTTATTGTTTTAGGACCTTGTGTGTTCATTTTTCTTGGATTATTTGGTCTTGATTGCTTACCCTGAAGTGACTTTTAAAGAAAGTTTTGTCAGAAGAAAGACACCAAGGTCATTTCATATATTTTTTATTAAGTTTCACATTTGATTTTTAATTTGACTAGTATAGAATTCTAGGTTAAAATAATTTTTTTCCAAAAATTTGCAGTTCTAAGACCTCAGAAGAATACAAATAGGTATGATTGATTTTTAAAATTTGTTTCTGGGGCATTTACAAGTCATTTTGATCTAAGTTTTAGTGCCTATTTTCAGTTATAGGAAATTTTCTTTCATTATTTGTTTGATAGTTTCTTTCAGTTTTTCATTTTGTCTTGTTTGGGTTTGTTTTCTCAAATATTTCTTCTTTCTGAGGGACCTCCTTTATTGGTATTTTGTATCTCACATTATTTCTTTACATTTTGAATCTTTTTCCTTTTCCTAAGAGAACACAAGTCTGTTCTCTAAGTCTGTGAATCTGTTTCTGTTTCATAGATAAGTATATTTGTGTCATGTTTTAGTCTCCACGTATAAGTAAGGTCCATCTAGTCAAAGCTATGGTTTTTCTGGTAGTCATGTAGGGATGTGAGAGTTTGACTATAAAGAAAGCTGAGTGCCAAAGAATTGATGCTTTTAAACTGTGGTGTTGGAGAAGACTCTTGAGAGTCCCTTGGACTGCAAGGAGATCCAACCAGTCCATCCTAAAGGAGATCAGTCCTCAGTGTTCATTGGAGGGACTGATGCTGAAGCTGAAACTCCAATACTTTGGCCACCTGATGCAAAGAGCTGACTCACTGGAAAAGACCCTGATGCTGGCAAAGGTTGAAGGTGGGAGGAGAAGGGGATGAGAGAGGATGAGATGGTTGGATGGCATCACTGACTCAATGGACATGAGTCTGAGTAGACTCTGGGAGTTGGTGATGGACAGGGAGGCTTAGAGTGCTGCAGTCCATGGGGTTGCAAAGAGGTGAACATGACTAAGCAGCTGAACTGAACTGAGCAGATAAGTAATATCATATGGTATTCATCTTTCTTTCTGACTTACCTCATTTAGTGTGATAATTTCTAGGTCCATCCGTGTTGCTGAAGATGGCATTATTTTGTTCTTTTTTATGGCTCAGTACTGTTTCACTGTGTAAATGCACCATATCTTCTTTGTCCACTCATCTGTTTATGGACATTTAGGCAGTTTGCATATCTTGGCTACTGTGAACAGTGCTGCTGTGAACATAGGGGGTGCTTGTATTTTTTTTTAATTATGATTTTTCTAGATATATGACTAGAAATAGGATTGCTGGATCATAGGGCAGTTCTATTTTTTTAAATTTCTGAGGCGCCTCCCATACTGTTTTCTGTAGTGGCTGCAGCAAATACATCCCCACCAAAAGTGTAAGAGGATTCCCTTTTCTCCACCATCTCTTTAGCAACTGTTATTTGTAGACTATTTAGTGATAGTCATACTGACTTGTGTGAAGTGGTATCTCATTGTAGTTTTGATTTGCATTTCTCTAGTAATTAGCAATATTGAGTATCTTTTCATGCACACACAGTCTTAATGGATTATGACCCACCCAACTCAAATGCAAAAGACTTGTGAATCTGTCACATGGTTTCACATCACATATATGGTCAGGTAGACACAAGGCTAAGAGAAAAAGAACCAAAGAAAGCGAGACTCCAGAAAAACACTATTCACTTTTTCCTTCCTTTTACTGTCTGTGTGAAAGCATTATAGTGACAGCAGAAATGACATCTTTGTACAAAAGAGGCAGTTGGGAAAGCAACAATAATTTTAAAGATGGGCAGAACTGAAGCAAGTGCATATGCTTTGAAGAAATGGGGGAGAAAAAGAACTTATGCTTCTCCAGGGACTGAGAATAAGTCTAAATTAAAACAGATCTTTAAGTAGAAAGCAAGACTCTGTCCATCAGTTTTTGTTTTAGCGGAACTATCCTTTCTGGAGAATATTTTCTTTAATAGAAAAACATTTAAGATACCAGATGCTATATAGACAAGGTAGATAGTGTATTACTCATCAGTTGTTTGAAGCAGGGAACTAATATATGTTAAACACTGTGAAATACTAAATTGCATTATGAATAACCTGAGGATCTGTTGACATTAACCAAGTGGGATAAATATGCATTTATACATTTTTAAAATTGATATCTACTGACTTGAGCTGCCTAAATCTTTTTTTCTGTGATACATACATACATACATACATACATACATTAACTACTTAATATATTAATACTTATATTAATATGGGTATTTATAACACATACATCAATATCATATAGGACATATGTCTTAAAACATGTAAAATGTATACTGCTTACAACTCTCTGACCTTGGGTAAATACCTTATCCTGTATCTTTATTTATGAAGTTAAGTATAATATCCACCATATCGACTTGTTGTGAAGGTTTAATACAGTAACACACAAAATGTAATTAGAAAATTACAAATTATTATATATGAATGATAAATCTCATTTTACTTTGGCTGAAAAAGTCTGTAGCCCTTTATTATTCATGCAATATTATGTGATAAAATTATTGATGGAAAAATAATCACTATTTCATTTTTTAAAAAATATTTATTTATTTGGCTGCATCGGGTGTTAATTGCCATATGCAGACCCTTTCTTATGGCACACAGGCTTCTCACTAGTAGTGACATTCAGGCTCCAGACTGCACAGGCTCAGTAGTTGTGGCACGCAGACTTAGTTACGGCAAGCAGACTTAAGTGCACTGTGACGTCTGGGATCTTAGTTTTATGACCAGGGATTGAACTGATGTCTCCTGCATTGGAAAGCAGATTCATAGCCACCAGACCACCAGGGAAGTCCTAAACTAATTATTATATCACTGAAATTTTCCTGAGATAAACTTGAAACTTGGTATTACATAGCTTTTGAGGTAGTCAGAGACTGACTGCTTCATTCATTCAGTCATTCAAATAAGTAATTTTAGGCATATATTTTGTGTCCAGTGCCATGCTGTATAAAGCAGATGCAGAATGAAAGCAGGTGCATCTGCTCCAGGGTCTCATCACCGTGGCCCAGCCATTGAGAAAATGGTTTAAAGGATAGAATTTAAATGGAAAAACTTCTGTGTTCTGCATGAATACAATTCATGTCTGTGACTTATATGATCTCACTTAAACATGGACTCAAACAGAAGCAAGAGAAAAACAAACTCATAGAAAAAGATGTCAAATGGGGTTATGGAAGGCAGAGGATAAGGGGAGAGAAACTAGAGGAAGGTGGTCAAAAGGTACAAGCCTCCACTTATAAGGTACATAAGTACTGGAGATGTAATGCACATCATGCTGACCATAATTAACACTAATGTGTGTTATTTAGGAAAGTTGTTAAGAGCCTAAATCCTGAGAGTTCATATCACCAGAATTTTTTTTTCTTTTTTCTTTTATTTTAATTATACCCATTTGAGAAGATGGATGTTGAGCTAACTTATTTTGGAAGTAATTTTACCATAGAAGTAAATCAGACTATCATGCTATTTCTGCTGAACTTTTACAGGGATGTGTTATAGCAACTATTTCTCAATAAAACTGGATTTTTAAAAACTTTTATTTTACATTGAAGTGTAGAAGATTAACAATGCTGTGGTAGTTTCAGGTGGACCCCAAAGGTGCTCAGTCATATATGCCTCTATCCATCCTCCCCCAAACTCCCCTCCCATCCAGGCTGCCACATTACTGAGCAGTGCTCTCTGTGATATATAGTAGGACATTGTTGTTTATCCATTTGTTGTTTATCCATCTGGATGTAAACACATCCAGCAGTGTGTACATGCCCATCCCAAATTCCCTAACTATCCCTTCTCCCTATTCTTCCCCCTGGCAACCATAAGTTCATTCTCTTAGTTTGTATGTCTGTTTCTGTTTTGTAAATGAGCTCATCTGTATAATTTCTTTTTAAATTCCCCATATAGGAGATGCTGTATGATATCTCACCTTCTCTTCTGACTTACTTCACTCAGTATGACAATATCTAGATCCATCCATATTGTTGCAAATTGCATTATTTCATTCTTTTTAATGGCTGAGTAATATTCCACTGTATTACCACATCTTTATCCATTCCTCTGTTGATGGATACTTAGGTTGCTTCCATATCTTGACTATTTTAAACTTCTTCAATGGCCATTGAGGTGCACATATCCTTTCAGACCATGTTTTTCTCTAGGTATATGCTGGGACGGATTTCTTTTTTAGGTTGACTATAAAAGATAAATGAAGATTTGTGATATTAAGTTCCCAAAACTTTTAACTGAGCTGTAGGGAAGTTGAAATGAAGTAGGATGTTGGATAGAACATTTCTATAAAACAAAGACAATCCCAATGTATTTCAAAAATATAGTCATTGATCTTGTAAATAGCCCTCCCTTTTTATCAAGTGGAGAATAGTATTCTTCTTCTGATATTAATGACTTCCTTTTAGAATGCTTCCCTTTCCTAGAAAGAAAATGAACTTGACAATAGACAACAATCTGAAGTACTGAATGTTCAGTGCAGTAGATAAAGGGCTTACCATTTTGATAAACAAAATGTCTTCATTTGAATACCCCAGATTGTCCATTTCTATTAACACAGTTGGTTTTTATCTAGTCAAATTATATAAACCACGTGGCTATACCCTTAGTATTTTACTGGATATTATTGATATTAGGACTTCCCTGGTGGCTCAAATGGTAAAGAATCTGCATGCAATGCAGGAGGCCCAGATTCAATCCCTGGGTTGGAAAGATCCCCTGGAGTTGAAAATGGCAACCTACTCCAGTATTCTTGCCTAGAGAATTGCCCGGACAGAGAAGCCTGGCAGGCCCCAGTCTACAAGTCACAGAGAGTTGGACACAAATGAGCAACTAACATATTGATGTTAGGTCTTGTTATTGCTAGATACATTTCCATCATCACCTATTTCCCTATATATTTGTTGTCCAAATTTAACATCTATTTCTGTTCCTGTGTTTGAGGACCACCAAGGTCTTTACATAAAGACTTGGTAAAAGGCAGATTCACCATAAAACTGGAAATATGAAACATGTGTGTACCACTTATTTCCTGACTCACCTTACCCTTCTTCCCAATCATTCTGAGAGGCCCTTAATACCTATTTAATAAATTCCTTTTCCACTTGAATTACCTAGAGCATAGTACATTTGGGCACAAATAAAAAATACAATGTATGGAAAGAAACAAATGTTTTGAAAGTTCCCACTATATCCTAGGAAGTGTTAAAGTTTCTGAAGCATATTATCAAGAGCAACAAATAATAATATTGTATTCACTATGTTATTATTTATAAAGTTTTTCATTTCCACTATGCACATACTGAAACAACATAAACTTAAAGTTATAAAAGAATTATGCACTTCAGAAATCCACAAGACACTCCAAAAACCTTTCTTCTTTTCTGAATGGCTGAGCATAATACCAAGCTTTGCCAAATTTGTGTTAATGAGGAAAGAAAAAAATTTTACACGCTGAATCCTGAATCATGTCTCCTTGTTAATATTGTTATAAGCTGTTTTAATCTTTACAGCAAATTTCCATTTGTGGATCTTTGAAAGAAGGCAGGGGAAATTTTTGTAGGAGTTCATCATTTTTCTGTCCCTCTCATGAAGTTTGAATAGACAAGTGTCTTGCTGTGCCATTCAGTTATTCTAAAAAGTTAAAATAAAGTAGACTCTTGGGTTTGCTATACAAATATTCATCCATAGCATTTGATGTAGAACAATTCTAGGCGGCTTGTGTTTTACATTTGCTACTTATTTCCTGAGCCCTGACCTCAGCTGATAAACATTTTTCACTTTTAGTTTCAAGTAAAGGAGCAGAAAGAAAGCTGGTCTCATTTGGGGCATGTTATAGTCACAACTACTTCATGTTCCCAATGCCTTTATTCACACCTAGAAATGTGCAAAATTACCTTGATAGTGTGTTGGGTAGCTTCCGTTACTTATTACTGTGATTATCTATGAGTCTTTCTGTCACTAAGAAAGTAAAATTTTGCTTCAGTTCAGTTCAGTTGCTCAGTCATGTCTGACGCTTTTCAACCCCATGGGCCGCAGCATGCCAGGCCTCCCTGTCCATCACTAACTCCCAGAGTTTACTCAAACTCATGTCCATTGAGTCAGTGATGCCATCCAACCATCTCATCCTCTGTCGTCCCCTTCTCCTCCTGCCCTCAATCTTTCCCAGCATCAGGGTCTTTTCCAATGAGTCAGCTCTTCGCATCAGGTGGCCAAAACATTGGAGTTTCAGCTTCAACATCAGTCCTTCCAATGAACACTCAGGACTGATCTCCTTTAGGATGGACTGGTTGGACCTCCTTGCAGTTCCAAGGGACTCTCAAGAGTCTTCTCCAACACCACAGTTCAAAAGCATCAATTCTACGGTGCTCAGCTTTCTTTCTAGTGCAACTCTCACATCCATACATGACTACTGGAAAAACCATAGCCTTGACGAGATGGACTTTCGTTTGCAAAGTAACATCTCTGCTTTTTAATATGCTGTCTAGGTTGGTCATAACTTTCCTTCCAAGGAGTAAGCGTCTTTTAATTTCATGGCTGTAGTCACCATCTGCGGTGATTTTGGAGCCCAAAAAAATAAAGTCAGCCACTGTTTCCGCTGTTTCCCCATCTATTTGCCATGAAGTGGTGGGACTGGATGCCATGATCTTAGTTTTCTGAATGTTGAGCTTTAAGCCAACTTTTTCACTCTCCTCTTTCACTTTCAACAAAAGGCTCTTTAGTTCTTCTTCACTTTCTGCCATAAGGGTGGTGTCATCTGGATATCTGAGGTTATTGATATTTCTCCTTGCAATCTTGATTCCAGCTTGTGCTTCATCCAGCCCAGTGTTTCTCATGATGTACTCTGCATATAAGTTAAACAAGCAGGGTGACAATATACAGCCTTGGTGTACTCCTTTTCCTATTTGGAACCAGTCTGTTGTTCCATGTCCAGTTCTAACTGTTCCTTCCCAACCTGCAAACAGATTTCTCAACAGGCAGGTCAGGTGGTCTGGTATTCCCAGCTCTAAGAATTTTCCACAGTTTATTGTGATCCACACAGTCAAAGGCTTTGACATAGTCAATAAAGCAGATACATGTTTTTCTGGAACTCTCTTGCTTTTTGGATGGTCCAGCAGATATTGGCAATTTGATCTCTGGTTCCTTTTCTAAAACCAGCATGAACATCTGGAAGTTCACAGTTCACATGTTACTATGATTACAGATAGCTGGCTATTTCTTCTCCTTGTGAATCTTTATTCTTTCTTTCTTTTCTTTTGTAAGTACTTTATTCAAGTTCTTTGCAACTGATTGTGAATTATGGTTTAGGTAGCTTTTTCAGATTCAAAATAGAATTTAAAATAGGGAGAAACCAAATCAAGTGCCAGGAAGGAAGTATTAATAAATAAAGTTTGTATCTTAAGTCGAGGCCACTAGGTCCCAATACCTTACACCATGTTTCCCTTACCCAATTATTTCCTAACGTTGGGGAGAAGCACTCTGCCAGTAGACTGAGGTAGTCTGGAGATTATCAACATTTTAGCAACTATAGTCCAGGAAGCAGAGAAACCAACAGCTGTACCAGAAAATCATAAATTATATTTGAGGCATGTTTGAAACAGATCATTCCATTTGTGGTGCTATTTAAAATCTGCACTTAGCCCCAGTTATTTTGCAGTGAATCAGTGATTTCAGAAGGAAAAGAAGCCTCTCCAGCAAGACAGCAGTAAAGAGAGGAGACGTTTACAACAAGCAGCTTGGGGAGCTTATATCTTCTTTGTGATATACAGAAATCATGGTTTAAAATGCTGTAAATCTCCAAGTCACCCGTGACCACAGTATGAAGTCAATTCAGAGTTAGCAATCTTTTGGGAGGTCATTTTTTCTATCCAATATCAATTTGATGGGATGGGGAACACATAGCACATAGGATTAACATAATGCTTTATGACAACAAGACCACAGATGTGAAGGACAAAAGTAGCAAATTTCTCCATAGTGGAAAATACCATTTTCCTGGTAAGTTCTAGCATTCTAAACTAGGGAAGGAGAAAGCTTCCATTCTCATAATTCACAGATGATCACCACCAACAGCAAATAAATACTCGAGTCCAAAATACATTGATTTAAATTATTTCAAAACATAATTGTGTATTATAGAATCTGAGTTGCAGAGAGCTTAGAAAGCATAGTTAGGTATGGCTATGTATCTGTCAGAAGAGTGGGAAATCATTAAAAAAGTAAAGAGACTGACAACAGTTTTAGAACAAATGGCAGCATCAAACTGGAGACAGTATCAACTGATCTCATGATTTAGAATTATTTGCCTTTGTCTACTAAAGTAGACATGAAATTAAAAGACGCTTACTCCTTGGAAGGAAAGTTATGACCAACCTAGATAGCATATTAAAAAGCAGAGACATTACTTTGCCAACAAAGGTCCGTCTAGTCAAGGCTATGGTTTTTCCAGCGGTCATGTATGGATGTGAGAGTTGGACTGTGAAGAAAGCTGAGCACCGAAAAATTGATGCTTTTGAACTGTGGTGTTTGAGTAGACTCTTGAGAGTCCCTTGGACTGCAAGGAGATCCAACCAGTCCATCCTAAAGGAGATCAGTCCTGGATGTTCATTGGAAGGACTGATGCTGAAGCTGAAACTCCAGTACTTTGGCCACCTCGTGCGAAGAGTTGACTCATTGGAAAAGACCCTGATGCTTGGAGGGATTGGGAGCAGGAGGAGGAGGGGACGACAGAGGATGAGATGGCTGGATGGCATCACCGACTCAATGGACATGAGTTTGAGTAAACTCCGGAAGTTGGTGATGGACACGGAGGCCTGGTGTGCTGCAATTCATGGGGTTGCAAAGAGTCGGACATGACTGAACGACTGAACTGAACTGAACTGAATTAAAGTAGGACATGTGTATCCTCTATTACCCATTAATTGCATTCTTTCAATATTTAATCAATAGAAATATTTGTAATGAGCATCAAAAGATAAGGAAAAAACATTCACAGTAGCATGAAATCTAAGAGCCCCAAATTGATAAAGTCCAGAGGTTCATCATTGGTTGAATAGATAAATAAAGCATGGTAATTTATACAATGGAATTTTATACATCAATGAAAATGCAGCTATACACAATAAAACAGTATATATTCTTGCTTTCATTTATAAAATGTTCAATTAAACCAAAAAATAAATGACTTGTAGTAATAGACATTTATTGACTCATGGTTCTACAAGTTAGAAGTCCAAGACCAAGGTAATTTTTCGGGCCATAGTCCCTCTGACAGTGCTAGGAGAACATCTCTCTTTACTTTTTCTGCTTCTGGTATGTGCCATAAATCTTTGGTGTTTGTTGGCTCATAAATGCTTTGTTCCAGTCACATGTCCATCTCCTTCCTCTGTGTCTTCACACCTTATATCATCTCTGCATTTCTGTCTTCATGTTTAAATTTCTTCTTTTTATAAGGATCAGTTCAGTCACTCGGTTGTGTCCGACTCTTTGTGACCCCTTGGACTGTAGCACACCAGGCTTCCCTGACAATCACCAACTCTCAGAGCTTACTCAAACACATGTCCATCAAGTCAGTGATGCCATCCAACCATCTCATCCTCTGTCGTCCCCTTCTCCTCCTGCCTTCTATTTTTCCCAGCATCAGGGTCTTTTCCATTGAGTCAGTTCTTCCCGTCAGGTGGCCAAAGTATTGGAGTTGCAGCTTCTGCATCAGTCCTTCCAATGAACATTCAGGGCTGATTTCCTCTAGGATGGACTGGTTGGATCTCCTTGCAGTCCAGGTCAATTAGAGGTCTATCTTATTCCAGTATCTCTTCATGTCTACTTCTACATATCTACAAGCCCCTATTTCCAAGTAAGTTTACATGCTGAGGAACTAGGAATTAGAATTTCAACAGATCTTTCTGAAAGGGAAACAGTTCAGTTCATACATACTTGAAATTCTCTGTGAAACAGGTGATGTGAATTGAAAAAAAACTCCAAGATTGGATACAGACCTCAATGTACCCAATGTTGTGTTTATCTATGGCCTTTACAATGCCCTGTTTGTCAGTAATACCTCAGGTACTAATGTTAAAGGATGATTTCTCTGAGCACAGCTATTATTTCACTTTCCTATATTCTACAGTAATGTATGTGTAGACAGCACTGGCCACATCTTTAAAGTTATGTATATATTTCTGGGTCAGGTATCAAAGGTCTCATAGTCAACCCATCTCTGTTACAGGACTAATCAGTGATTCTAGGATATTAAGAGTCCAGCATCAAGCTATGAAAATATTGATCCAGTGCAAGGATAACACACATGGGAGGGGAAGTATAGAGCATTATAGTCTATATCCAAGCTCTTCACAGACCTTGAAAAGGGAAACCAGAGTACACTTCAAGAGAGATCAGACCAGACCTCATCTTCCATCTCAATCCCACATTCTAGGCAGCCTTTTCCCAATTACCTGGAGTTGGTATGTGAGGTAAAACCTATGATTAGTTCATACTGAGCATGCAGGGTCAGTCAAAGGCTAAATGATCAGATCAGGTAAATTTGACCTCTGTGACCTCTTTCATACCTTGCATTTGGGCTCCTTTCTTATTTGTAGCATTATCCTAATATCTCTGCTTCCCATGTGTCAGTGGTTTGTAGACTTGAAAAAGGTTATTCACCATTCTAAGCTTGTACCTGCCTCCACTCTTAGCCCTCAATTTCTGCCATGTCTAAATTTGGTTTCTAGTTAAATGGTAATATAGAAATTGCAACCATGACTATTAATAGAGTATGTTATTGCTGTACATATGGAAAATCACACTGACCCTAAACATTAATTGAATTTGGTAATAAAGATGAGACATTGTTATGGTTATGAGTTTTGATGCTTGAGTGTCTGGGTTCAAATTTTGCAATTCATTCATTTTGGACAAATTGCCTTTCTGTTCCATGCCTTCATTTCTGCCTCTGTATACTATAAATAAAGTGCCTATATTATAGGTGTTGTTGAGATGAATGAATGAGTTAATACAGAAATGTTTTAAAGCATTTTTGGCATATAGAAAGCATTGCACACCAGTTAGATAATTTAATAATGTAATTGTGCAAGCAGGAATCCTACATATGATGATTAAAATGTAAAGGCTGAAAAAAATTCTATTTGGTTTTTTACCTATATGTTTGGCACTGTGTTAGATTTGAGAAATATATGTATGCTGTGTCTTGAAGGAGAATTTAATGAAATAGACTCAGAAATTGAAATATGGTAAGTGCTATAATGTTTTTATTTGGCTTTTGTTATGAGAACACACTGACATGATGTCGCAGATTTTTTTTTAACTTTGAAACTATTTACTCTTGCTGTTTTCTTTTTTTACTGTACTGTAGAGAAATTTTCCTGTTAAAACAATGAAGTGCTTTTTACAAAGAGCTGACTCTTATCTTGCTGTCTTTTCTCCCTCCCTCATTCTTTCTTACTCCATGCTCTTCTAGCATAGATTTTTAGATATTCTTGAACCACTACACTTTATAAACGAGTGGGATTCTTTAATATGACCTTCAATTTCTAAGAAATGTCACTATTATTTAAAGTTCAGTTTACTTATGAGAAGTTATGATGTTGTTCAGTCACAAAGTCGTGGACTGCAGCACACCAGGCTCCTCTGTCTTTCGCTTCTCTCCCCAAATTCCTGTCCACTGAGTCAGTGCTATCTAACCATCTCATCCTCTGCCAACCCCTTCTCCTGTTGCTTTCAATCTTTCCCACCAACAGGGTCTTTTCCAGTGAGCCAGCTCTTCACATCAGGTAGCCAAAGTATTGGAGTTTCAGCTTCAGCATCAGTCATTTCAATGAATATTCAGGGTTGATTTCCTTTAGGATTGACTGATTTGATCCCCTTGCAGTCCAAGGAACTCACAGAATCCTCCAGCACCACATGATGTTGGTTAGCATTAATTCACTTGTACTTTAAAAAGGAAATGTATGTATAGACATATATGTGTGTATGTGTACATATATATATAATTTAAATATTGGCTTACAGAAAAGGACATATTATTAGACATTGCAGGTAATTTATTACAAATATGACATATTTTCTCTCATGCTTTAACTCAGCAATTCTACTTTTCATAGTTCCTAAATCAAAAACATTTTGTTCAGGATTCAAAGGTTCTTTTTAATCTGAAATCTCTTTCTAGCATACGATACAATTAGGAAGAAAAATATCATGAAGGTTGTTTTCATATTTAAACTTGCCTTTTTAACATAACAATGAAGTACAAACCTTTTAAAATATCACCAAACATACAGGGTCAGATATGATTGCAGATCCTGGGTTCTAAAAGCTTCTATTTCGTATACACGTTGTCATTCAGAGCACCGAGTTGTTGGCCCATTTTGAAATAGAAATGTTATCTTTAAAGTTTAAAATCCACAAAGTTACTTGCTGTAGGCATCTGGTAGAATTCTATGTTGATAAAAATAAAAGTTATTAAATACCAAGGTTATAGGCTAATGTTCAGAAACATTTTCAAAATACTCCACAGGCCAACTCTTTGTTAAAGATTTGACTCTAATTGTTTAATAGAAGATACTTTTTTGTGGTTAGTATGAAAAGAATTCTAAATTTGCCATTTCCTCTCATGTCCCCTCCAGGGAAACATTGAATGAAACCATCCTCAGGATATTAAAAGAGAACATGTGTTGGAGAATGAATATATATGTTACTCTAGTTTCTTCCTATTGACAAAGTTAGTTATGCAAGTAGATAATGAGTTCACTACATTTCTTCCAGATTCTCTTCTATTCTAATCTCTTTAGCATCTCCCCATGCTTTTCTTAAAACCTTAGCAATCTATAAACTTGGCTTTCTATGAACTTTTTAAGGATAGTTCAAACAGCAGATGCTGCCCTTTGAAATCTGCTTTGAAATCTGTTGCAAGATGTAACCAAAATTAAGCAGGTAGGAGAGGGAGGACATACCTATATTTGCATTGTATTTTACATTAGCAAGAGACTATCATAAAAGCATAGTTTCTTACCACTATTTTGTTAGAAACACTGACCTTTCTGCAGTAATTAATGCAGAGCGTGTGGTTTCTATTCTGCAGAGTTTTAAATTTACTGTTAATGTGTGTGTTTGCTGAGTACTTTCAGGCATGACCTGTGCTATTTTCAATTTTAATTCAAACTAACATGGGAAGGTCTTGAGTCAACCTTTAGAAATGCAGATGGGTTGTCATTATAAACAATACAAGATGGCATTCAATAACGGTTAGGAAGGAAGGAACAACATTGAGTACAAACACATTTTGTGAACACAGGTTCTCGATTATTGTCCTTTGGAAAGCAAGAGCATTAGTATGTTGAACACAATAAAGAGTCGTTTTCTTAACCTGAAAATATTTGTGTCCATCTTGGATTCGCCGAAGCTTTAGATCAGGTTTGTATTGTTGCCATTGCTGAAGCAATGATTTAAAATCAACCAAAAATCTCAGTGCCAAGTGGTGTTTAAACTTAAATGTTACTTTCATCTCATCACTTTAGATTAAACAAAATTTATTTCAGATATAAAATTTTCATGAATCAATGGTTTGACAATGCCAACTTGGTGAAAAATTTCAAATGTTTAAAGTGTTTTCCCCAAACCTAATAGTAACTCAGTAGAATACAGATTTTAAGAAATAACAATGGCACAAATTTTAGGGCTTTCTATGTTAAATTATTCTATATTAGCATTCTTAATACACATACCTTATGTAAGATGTTTCTTTTTTCTCTTTGATTACTCTTAAAACTCTACCAAAAAGGAAATAAACTTTTTTGAGACAGGGGATTCTGTTTTGCTTTCAGGATTTTTAAAAATGCTACCTTCCTTTACACAAACTTTAAACACCATCAGAAAATGAGATATTTCTCTCCCTCTTCCCCTTCTCCCAACGCTATTGTAAAGAAAATGTGGAGGGTTAGGTCTGTGGAGCATATAAAGAACTGATCCTCGCAACACTCATAGGCAACCCAAGACCCGTTACCTAACAGGTTCAACCTTTTCACATGGGAAGAATGAAGCACTGAGCTGAAAAAATCACAACCAACATAATCCAGTATCTGCATGTGTATATTCACTGTATTTAATAATAATAATGAGGTTCAACTTGTTTCAAGGAATTGTTTATATTCTAAGACAAATGATTGTCTAGGCAAGAGCCAGTTTATTTGTTAACTGGTAATGTGCTGTATTGTGTCAGTGGTTTAAACATGGCGTTTCATATGTTTTTTGAAATTACAACATTGTTTCAAGCATCACAGTGAAAAAGCCCTTCTAAATGCCACAAGGAAATCATTAGTCTAGTAGAGTATATTTTTGTATAATTGATGACAACTGCGTAATGATGTGGTAAGCTGGCAATTAAGCATAATTTGCTTATGCAAGTGAGTTGAAAAAACGGGAATCAATATTCAATCTACACCTATGTGAAAAGCAATTAGTTTAATTGATGGGGAAAAAAACCTCAATAATGGCTAATTATTCCAAAATGACCTGAAACACTCATGCAAATTAGTAGAATTAATTATACATGAAGGATTAGACTATATAAATCATTTTTAAAACCTTGAAGTTTCTATTGTCATTCATAAAATGTGGTAGAAAAGGTAATATAATAATATAATGGATGCACCTTAGAGAATAATCATCATATTTTGCTTACAATCTGTTGGCATAATATCATCTCAAAATAGACAATAATGAATACAAATAACACACATGTCATGGCTTTTCATTCAGGTATAATAGTTCAACAATGAAACATTTATCCAATAAGATACTATTTTGTATAATTACTATTTTTGTCTCATTCCTACTGGGGATCTACAGGAACTCCAGAGAAACTTGTTCCATTTTGTTTTCTCTTCAAAAGTAAAGCTCAAATATCTTATAAAACTCAAATATCTTGATTTACTTATCACCAACCCTGGTTTTTATTCATGAAATAGATGACGATTTATTCTGTATTTATTCTGCATTTTATTCATCACACAATCATGCTATTCTTATAATTTCTTCTATAAAAAAAGCAGTTTCATGGATGTTTGAGACAGCAAATTTGCTATTCACCTGAAATTAATTATAATTCAGGTCTGATTCACATTGTCAATGTATTAGTCTATAATCTAAATACATATGGATTCACTAATGACTTGTTTTGAACTCCCATCCCAAGCAACATAATTGATTTTGAATAAATTAAGGGAAATCCCATGGACAGAGGAGCCTGATAGGACTACAGTCCATGAGGTCGCAGAGAGTTGGACATGACTGAGTGACTAACAGTACTACACTGCTACTCAACTACACAAACAAAAGCAAGTATTGGGGTCCGACTTCATTCTCTGATGTAAAGTTATAAGACAAAAGTTCTGTTGATATAAGACATGTGTTCCAACTGAAGTTGTTTTTGATATAGGCATATTATTTTCAGGAAGGAAAAACACACACACAGAAGATGGGTGAAGCCCTAACTAATGTTGTCTTTTGGCTCAGCTGGTAAAGAATCCACCTGCAATGCAGGAGACCTGGGTTCAATCCGTGGGTTGGGAAGATCCCCTGAAGAAAGGAACGGCTAGCCACTCCAGTATTCCAGCCTGGAGAATTCCATGGACTCTATTATAGTCCTTGGGTCACAAAGAGTCGGACACGACTGAGTGACTTTCACTTTCTTTCACCTGCTTTTTAGAATATCTTTAAAGTTATCTCAACATCTTTTTCTGCAGAAAGTAAAAAAAACAGCTCACACAATGATTAATTTTCTTTTATAGGTTTGCCTTCACAATGATGCCAGTTTAATTCTAAGATAAGCCTAAGCATCTTCACTATTTTTAATGTTTGTTGGTTGTTCTATCACCAACTCATCAGTGGCCCCTATAAAATCTTGCTTTTTAACTTGCAGTTCTAGTCTTCATCTTTCTCTTCAACATCATAACTTTATCCTTATGTAAGTCAGCCCTGCTGCCCAGTGGAACAACACAATATTATTAGCCTCCTATAAGCACTCTGCACACAGTCTCACAAAGATGCTTTGCGACCCCATGGACTGTAGCCCTTCAGGCTCCTCTGTCCATGGAATTCTCCAGGCAAAAATACTGGAGTGGATAGCCATTCCCCTCTCTAGGGGATCTTCCCAACCCAGGGGTCAAATCCAGGTCTCCTGCATTATAGGCAGATACTTATCTGAGCCACCAGGGAAGACCCATGAAGCATGAATCTTTAGAATGCCCAAGTGCATTTCATAGCTCTGATAACACTCTTGAACTCTTATATTTTTGTTCTGAATGCAAGTCCCTCAGAGAGGAGGTAAAAAAAATTATCTGCTGTCAAAAAGCCTTGATGTGCTTCTGGAAGTTTCACACTTGAGAACTGAACATGGTTTTATATGGAATATTCTGACCTTCTCCAGAGAATGAATAAGTATGAAAAGAAATAACAGAAAGTGTTGGGCTCTGAGCTCTGCCACTGGCTCTTGGTCATTTCAGGTCTTTTCAGTCACTTATTGAACCCATAAAACTTGGAGTTAATCAGCCTTGTAATTCATCGGAGTCCTGTTATCTGGATCTTGAAAGGTGACCAGAGGCAAGATTTCTCACCTCAGCATTGCAGTAAGAATTTCAAATTCCTGATCACCTTTCTGAATTTAAGTGGAAAGTCAATAGTTTTGGAATATGCTGTTTTGTGTTTATTTATGTGCTCTTAATTTTCTCATCATCTTTACCACAACTGTATGACTTAAGTAAAGCATTGTATATAGGCGGTGTTGAGTCATAGATGAAAAAAGAAAAAGAACCCTATGATGAGAAAATGTTTACATACAGTGGTGGCCCCAGAATTAAGATTAGTCTATGATATTTTTCTTATAGGTGTGGAAGCTGTTGCTAGATTAGGTTGCTCATCTAAAGGGTTGGTATGATTCATTGAGCTCAGTAAGCAGAGGTCCCAATCACTGTTCCTGCGTCAATTCCAGCTTCCCAATATACAGCCTACACAAAATTCCTTCAGAATCACAAACATCTTAGAGCTTAGGAAACAGGAGAAATCTTAGAGACTATCTAAAGCAGCAGTTCTCATCCTGACTGTCATTTAGATCCTCCTGGGAAAGTCTAAAACATTGACACCTGGGTTCTACCCACATCTGTTTGTCTGGAGGGCATCCTGGACAGTGGAATTTTAAAATTTCTCCAGAATATTCATAAGTATAGCCAAGGTTGGGAACTGTCATTCTGAGGCAATATTGTAGGATTTAGAAACATGTAAGCCTATAGGAACCAAAAGAGGGAAGTAGGACAGGCATAAGAAAAATAACACCACTGTCTCTTACTGCTTATATTTTCTACTCTTAATTGAAATATGGATAAGAGAAATACTATTTCACTATACATAAGAAAAACAACCATGCAAGGTCAATGTTAAATGGTAATGGACACTTATACTTTATAGGGAGGTCATAGGGAGTGTCAGGGACTGTGCTTAACTAGAGAATGCATGACCATCATCTAAAGGGACAAATGCTCTTAATCTCCAGCTAAATTTGTGCCTAGGCTGTCCAGATCTATTGATTTTGTCAAACAAATAAAACAATTGTTATTTTTTAATTTAAAATTGCTTGTTGATTTAAACACTGCTTCATTTAGTTAACTAATTAATTTAAAAAATTAAACAAGAGAGCTTTATTCCCAGGTGGCGCTAGTGATAAAGATCATACCTGCCAATGCAGGAGGCATAAGAGAAGTGGGTTTGATTCCTGGGTTGGGAAGATTCCCCTGGAGAAGGAAATGGTAACCCACTCTAGTCTTCTTGCCTGGGAAATCCCATGGACAGAGGAGCCTGGTGGGCTGCAGTCCATGGGGCCGCAAAGAGTCGGACATGACGGAGCACTCCATAAACAAGAGAGCTTTACAGTTGGAGTGGAGTGTCAGAGAAATGAGTGTCTGAGGAGGAGGACCTCCCAGCTCTTATCCACTTTTTTTTTTCTTTTAAACTACAACACTGTATTGTAGTGAAGTCCAGTCTGCACGTGTGGTCTCCACTGACGCTACCCTGGGAGTTGGAAGCTTATTGTCTGATGAGGAGAAGAGATACAGTTTCCTAGTCTTCCTTCTCTGACACCACCTGATGGGAGTTTGTAGCACCTGGATGCAGCCTGGTAAGGGTGGTCTCACCTCTGGACTTGCCTTTTGCTTGTGGGGGTGGGACTACAATCTTTTCGGTGATGTTTGACTAGAGCAAGGTAGTACTGTCAGAATATTGTCTTTCTTCCAAAGTTACCTCATTTTTCCTCCATTGGCTAGAGAAAGCATGTTTTTGCTGAGCCATTTTTTTGTACATACATTGACCTTCCTGAGTTGCTGTCTTCTTTACTATAGATCTGTGCTATAATCTAGAAAAATGATACTGGTGAACCTATTTGCAAGGAAGGAATGTAGACACAGACATAGATAATGGAGTTGTGGACACTGGGGGATGGAGAGAGTGAGACATATGGAGAAAGTAGCATCAACATATATTCACTACCAAGTATATATGGCAGGATGGATAGCTGGTGAGAAGTTGCTTTGTAGCACAGGAAGCCCAGTTTGGTGCTTGGTAATGGCCTAGAGGGATGGGATGGGAGGAGGGGAAGGAGACTAGGGAGGCGGGAGACGTATGTATAATTATGACTGATTTGTGTTGTTGTATGACAAAAACTTACACGACATTGTAAAAAAAATTAAATATATTTAATTTAATATAATTTAATATTTAAATAAAAAAAGAAAAAAAAAGAGTGAAATAGAAAGCTCAAGGAATTCACCACCATAAGGTCCTTGGGTCTCAGGATTTTTAGCCTGTCTACTTTCCTCCACCTTCAGTCTCCCTTTGTTTGTTTTGTATCAATATCCAGGGCTTTTAACTTTACTTAATAGAAACACAAGAGCAAATTATGTCTACTGCAACTCTGAGTGTGGAACTCAGTTACAACATAATTTTTAGAAAAGAATTATAAGAGATCAGTTAGCCATCACTTGTAATATCTAGTAACTGTTAATAAAAATACATTTCATCATAGACAAGTTGCTTTTTTCCTTTTAAAAATATATCTTCTCCTCCTGGTGGAGAGTAGTTGGGGCATATGAAATGTAATTCCTCTCAGTGATTGGGTTTCATTTCTATGGTATAAATCTAGCAGACTCTACCTCACTACCTTAATCCCCGAGAAATCTAGCAGAGAGCAATTTGTATTTACAAAGCTCACTGACAGCATTAACTCAACTATACCCAGCTGGCTTATGTGAAAATTTCAGCACTCTATGACATTCTCACCCATTTTCCTCCCACTGACACTTAAATTTTCGATAGTACAAGAACTTGGATGAGGACTGATCAGAGCTAGTAAAATATAAACTAGGGTCTCTTCATTAATTCAAACCCTACAAAAACTGGCAAATATGACTTCCCATTGGTATTTTTGAGCCCACAAAAATTGTACACAGTAAAAGCATTTCCATAAAACTTTCATAATTATTATTGTAAAGTGTATTTTCAGATTGGCAGTCTAAATACAAAGCTCTCTCAGAACTTCAAAATCAGCATGTTGTGCTTATTTACGAGCATTGTACTGCTCTAATAGTGTAAGCTTGTGAGTATGTCACTACCTAAAACTGTATACCCAGTACCCAAGACATAAGCTCTACCCTTGTTAAGATTTAGCATGAGTCTCATTTCTTTTCCCCAGGAGAGATATGATAGACCCTTTTGCATTTTTGTCAGTTGCTATCTTCATGAACCTGAAGGATACCACCCTATTTTTGACTTGCTCATCATGGGCTTGGGATCGTGTTTTTCATTCTGCATTCCCTTTCGACAGCAAGAAGGTGTTTGACTGCTATGTATTTCCAGATCAGATTGCTATTTATTACCCCAGTGCAAGGTATCAAGAAATGCCTGTTGATTGAAAGTTGCATAACTAAGCATATATTACTACTTCCCCTTCCAAGTTGCCATCCTGGTGTTTAGGAAATGTCGCCAGTGGTCCAGAAGAGTAATACTTGGGTGCTCGTAACTGTAACATTGAGTAAATGCTTTGAGTACTCAATGTTTGTGCACATTTCATACTACTTCCTTGTCTGACAGAATTCCCCTATTAATTTCCAGTCTCTTGATTTGACATCACTCTAGGTGTGTCAGTTCCTTAAGAAGCTATATTCTTCCTATTTCATTTGGCTTTCTTCTGGGATTTTAAATTTTATGAGCCTGCATATCAATGTCTGTCCTTGCTAGTTTTGCCTTGGCATACAGCCTGTCAAGGTGATTTTATTCAGCTACCCCATGTGTCACGGTGGGTCAAGAAATGTTCTATTGTGGAAGATTGCTGAAATCTTTTGACTAAAACCACCCCTTCCATGTCAGTGGGCAGCAGGAGCAAATCTCTCATGATCTGGAGGTATATAGAAATCAAGCACCTTCCTGCCGTTTTGAGGACATGCAGAAAGAAAAACACAGGCACAAGCCCATGCCAGGAAAGTCAATAATACCTTGATAAGCAAGTCAAAATAGGATGGTTTACTTCAACTTCATGAAGATAGAAACCAACAAAAATGCAAAAGGGTCTATCATCTTCTGTAGAGGATTGTCCTATGAGAAAGGAAATAGACTCATACTAAATATTAACAAGGGTAGAGTTTATGTCAACATGTGGAAGTTCAAGTGGATGAGCTCAATCTCAATATGAGGAAGAACTTTCCAAGTGAACAAATTGACTTGTTTGAGAATGGAATCACTCAGAAGGCAGTAAGCACTCCCACTGCAGCTATTTGAGTTTAAACTAGACATCCAATTCCACATGTAAAAACCAGTTAGTTTCTTCATAAGGAAGTAAGTTTTAAATGAAATTAGCAGAGTTAGGTTAAGCTTCCTCCTAATACCAGCATTCTGGGATTCTGTCAAAGAAGAGCTTGGACTGCTGATGTTTGCCTGTGGAGTCTCAGAAAGAAGAAACAAACCAAAAAAAAAGCCAAAGCATAAATAACTGAAAATAGATGCCAACATAGAAGTAACACCTACTCTACAACTAATTGCTAGTGTGATTCTCCTCTAATTGCTTAGCTGTGAATGTGTCTTTTCTTTTTAAATCTTCTGCCAAGATGGCTAAATCCAAGCATAGTTTACAGCGCTTCTAATAGGGAAATATAGTTCAGAGTAGAATTTGTTGAGTCCTTGTCAGTACCTGTCATTATTTTATTTGATGTTATTGACTTCAATAGCATTCTCAGGTGATATTTCCAAGTTTAACGAGCGGATTGTTTGCAGAGAGGAAAGTAAACACTTTTCTCTTAATGAAATGCATTAAAGAATTAACTTTATGTCAGTCCATTTTATAGAAGTGGTATTTCTAAGCCCTGTTAAAATTGTTTTATAGACTTCCCAACTGCTGAAACACATTAGGGGGTAATCACATTAGATGTTGCCTGCTGAGCCTGGAAAGACTTGGTCAGTAGTTTAAAGGAACTGTTCCAGTAACACAGTCAGCTCACTAGTAACTGGGTGACTCTAATTGAAATAACCTGACTGTGCCATTAGTTCAAATGAGCACTTCAATCCTATTTATGCTTCATTTGAAACTAAGATTAAGAAGATATCACTTATAAAAATGAGCTTCATTATATTATCTTCAAGGATCAGGATAGTGGGGATATATTATAGGTGAAACTTCATATTCATATGGATATTTAAATCATATGTCTGCTACTTTTTGATTACAGTCACCTATTACCTACATAGTTAAATCATAGAAATTCCTGTGATATGATAAATCCCAATATAAACATTTCAGTTGACCAATATTAGATGAAGATCAAGCAGACTTTAATTTGTGACTCCTGACAAAGCCCAACCCCCAGGGTGTTGATGGAGACTATACCTTAATAACTGTAGTAGCTAGTCTCAAAGATCCATACCACCTCTCTTGCCTCCCATGATCCCACCTTCCTGCTATTCAGACCCTTTAGTAGTTTCTCCAGTGGATTGCCATTTCCTTCTCCAGGGGATATTCCTGAGCCAGGGACCAAAGCCAGGTCTCCTGCATTGCAGGCAGATTCTTCACCATCTGAGCCATGAGGGACCTTAGTATTCTCCTACATTGTACCATGGTTGGTCTGTGTGTCCATAGAATACAGCAAAGATGACGATATGTCACCTGTAAGAGTAAGTTGGTTGCTTCTCTCACATAGCTCTTCCTGAGGGAAGTCAGCTGCCATATT
Source organism: Cervus canadensis (assembly GCF_019320065.1). Taxonomy (NCBI): domain Eukaryota; kingdom Metazoa; phylum Chordata; class Mammalia; order Artiodactyla; family Cervidae; genus Cervus; species Cervus canadensis. Next base: position 34,157,037 of record NC_057407.1, on the reverse strand, counting down.
GTGATACTCAAGCAACCTACAGAGAAGGCCGTATGGCAAGGAAGTGAAGTATCTGGTCTCAGAAAGTATGCAAAATAATAAATGTTTGTTGTTTTAAACTATTAAATTTAAGATTATTTTCTATGCAGTTATAGATAACTAAATTCAGATTTAGCATTCAGAAATGGAATGCTGCAATAATAAAAATTTTAAAATATGAGAATGACTTTGGAACTGAGGCATGGGAAGGAGTTAGAAAATCTGTAAAGATTTTCAGGACTGTGCTACTGAAATCTTAAAGTGCCTTGAACATGAGTATTTAAAAAAAACTGAAGAAAATCTTATGGAAAACTGGAGTTTAGCAATACTGATTCCTGCAGTAATGTACAAGTTTGAAAATGTGCCTAAAGAGCTGGATGATCTTGGTGAAAGACTTTCTGAGCAGAGCATTTAAAGTGTCCCTTGATTTCTCCTTGCTGCTTGTAAGAAAATTTAAAAGGAGAGATAAACTAAAGGAAGGATTGTTAAACAAAAAGAGATCATTATCATGCTAGTTATATTATGTTAATAAATATGTAATGAAAAGAAATGACATGACAAATTCATTAAAATAAGCAAGAATAACAAATTGAAACAGACTCATTTACATGAAATGAATTGGTAGTTTAAGACTTATTTCCATTCCAGCAGCCCTTATCCACCCTAATTTAAAAAATAAATAAATAAATAAAAGCTAGATAGATTCAGATGAGAATTGCCAAACTATATGCAATAATTTATTCTATACTTATTAATTTCTTAGGGTTACTATAATGAACTAGCATATAATATGTGGATCAGGGCAACAGAGATTTGTTTTCAGAGCTGGAAGTCCCAAGTCAAGGTGTTAGCAAGGTTATATTCTCTCTCCTAGCTTTTGGTGAACTTTCAAAAAAAAGAAATAGACTTTATCTTTTAGAGTTTTATTAGATTCATGGCAAAATTAAGTGGAAGGCCCAGAGATTCTCACACACTCCCTGCCAGCATAGCTTTCCCCTTTATTAACATCCCCCACAAGAGAGGTGCATTTATTGATGAATCTACATTGACACATCATTATCAGTCAAAGTCCATAGTTTACATTAGAGTTCACTTTTAGCATTATGCATTCTGTGGGTTTAGACCAATACACAAAGATATATCCCCACTGCTACAGTATCACACAGAGTAGTTTACTGAGATTTTAACACTCTGTGTCTATCTATTCATCATTCCCTCTTCTCTAACCCCTGCCAACCACTGATTATTTTATGATCTTCATATTTTTACCCTTCCTAGAATGTCATATAGTTGAAAGCAAACATTAGATAGTCTTTTCTGATTGATTACTTTCACCTACATTACATATACACTTAAGTTTCTTCCATGTCTTTTTGTGACAATAGCTCTCATTTTTTAAAAAATTCCTGAATAATATCTTATTATCTAGACATACCTAGTTTACTTATCCATTGACCTGCAGAGGGATGTCAAGGTTGACTCCAAGTTTTTGGCAATGATAAATAAAGTTGCTATGAATTTCCATATGCAGGACATAAGCTTTCAACTCTATTAGGTAAATACCAAGAAGTATGACTGTTTAGTAAGAATATGCTTAGTTTTGTAAGAAGCTGCCAGATTGTCTTCCTTAGAGGCTCTACTATTTTGCATTCCCACCAGCAATGAATTATTCCACATCCTTGCCAGTATTTGATGTTGTGAATTTTGGCCATTCTGATAGGTAAGTAGTGATATCTTATTGGTGTTTTAACTTGCAGTTCTTTTATATATGATGTGGAGTAACTTTTTTATATGTTTATTTGTCATCTGTATCTCTCTCTTGATGAGATATTTGTTATGGTCTTTGGCACATTCTTTAATCAGGTTGTTTGTTTTCTTATTGGTGAATTTTAAGAGTTCTTCTTATATTTTGGACAACACTCCTTTTTCAGATATGTGCTCTGCAAGTATTTCTTTTCCCAGTCTGTGATGTGTCTTTTCATTCTCTTGACAGTGTCTTTCACAGAGCAGAAAAAATTAACTTTTATTCAAGTCCAGTTTGTCAGTTATTTTTTTCATAGACTGTGCTTTTATTGTTGTATCTAAAAAGGCATTACCAAACTCGAAGTCATCTACATTTTCTCTTATGTTATCTTCTAAGAATTTTATATTTTTGTATTTTGCGTTTATGTCTTTGATCCATTTTGATCCAATTTTTATAAAATGTCCTGCCATTTTCACAGGCTCCCTCTCCTGCGCTCTGGTCCTGTGTCTTTGCTGAAAACCCACCCCACTGTTTTTGTTTCTCTGATTCTTGGCCATGGTGGGAACAGGGACTGCTGATAGTGGGGTTATGTCACTATAGGACCAGTTTAGGTCTGTATTGTTAAGGACAAGCATTCCTTGTGTTAGACAAAACTACATTAAATCCCATGTTTCTTTTAGAGACTCTCGGTGTTTAGACATCATTCCCATATCTGTTGATGGAGCATTTAGAAAAGGAAAATCATGCTCAATAAAATTCACGTTAAGATATATGTACAATCAGGGATTGATGAATTGGATTAGTGAAAATAATGAATGATTGATTGAAAAAGCTTTCATAGAGAAGTCTGCCTGAATTAGAGAGTATAATAATCCAGATATGAAATGACCTTTCTTATCAATAAACCTGATGGTAAAAATATTATAGTATTAGTAATGGATACATGGGAAAGATTTGATAGTCAACTTTGAGAAATTCAGGCACAGTATTTGCCTTTATCAACTACTAACCATTAATTCAGTTTATTTAAGATATATAAGTGTATTCAGATTGTATATTTCTTGTGGAAGTTTTGGCAAAAATGTGTTTTGAAGGAATTGGTGCTTTTCATGTAGGTTACCAAATTTGTGAGTTTACTGCTAAAGCCAAAATTTCCTCTAAGTATAATTAACTCAAATAGTCTCAAAACTCATCATCTAAAGCATCAAAATCAGTTCTGAGTGAGATGCTGGATATGGTTCATCTGAGGTCAAAATTCCTCTCCATCTGTGAATGTCTAAAACACAGACAAAAATATTATCTATTTCCAAAATTGAGTGCTGAGCTAGGCATAGGACAGACAATCCTATTCTTAAAAAAAAAAAAGAAATTTGAAGGGGAAAAAAATCACAGGTACCAATCAAGTCTAAAACCCAGCATGGCAAATTCCATTAGATTTCAAGGCTTGAAAATACTTCTTGTGACCCTGTCCATTGGGCCTCATCAGTGCATTTCCACCCTTTCAGCCACATAGCAACATTCCTGCCCTGTCCACCCATAATAGTAGCAACCACCATCTCTCAGTCCTTGAAAATCCTCCTGGTCTCTGAATCACTCATTGGGTCTCTCTTCTTGTTTCTTAAAGATAACACATGTGTGTTGCTGGGTAGCTGTAGCCACATACTTCCTACTACAGCGAGCATCCCACACATCCATTACGTTTCTTCATTATTCCTATCTCTGTCCTCTCCTATCAAAGCATCTTTTCTGCTGAGATAGTTGATTGGATCCCTGAGTCACATGCCTAATCTAACAAAAAGTTTATCCAGGCACACTCTTGGTGTTTTCTCTCCACAGCACATTGGGTAATTCTTTGAGATATGGATAAGGTGAAAATTTTCCAAATTATCAAGCTTTCTGCCACTTTATAACAAGGATCATATTTACCATTTCCATCAGTAATCTCACTAGAAGCACCTTTAACATCCACATTTCCACCAAGAGTCTCTTAAAGACAAACTAATCTTTTTCTAGTGTGCAACTGTTACAGACTCTACCCATTACCCAAGTTCAAGGTTATTTTCAAAATTTTAGTTAGATGTTGTAATAGTATCCCGTTTTCTAGTTCTAAAATCTGCATTAGTTTCCTAGGACTGCCATAATAAACTCCCACATATTAGATGGCTTGAAACCACTGTTTTGTTTTGTTTTTTTCTTACAGTTGTGAAAGTAAAAAGTCCACAATCAAGATGTTGACAAGGGCATGCTCCCTTTCCTAGCCTCTGGTGGTTACCACTGTCTTTGGCATTCTTTGAGTTAGAGCTACACAAATTCAGTCTCTTCCTCCATCACACGGCGATCTTCCCTTTATGTGTCTTTATCATCACAAAGCATTCTCCTCCCTCTGGATCTGTGTCCTTCTCTATTCTTATAATAAGGGCATCACTTATAATTGATTAGGGACAACTCTAATCACCTCATCTTAATTTAACTATATTTACAAAGACACTATTTCCAGATAAGACTATATTCATGGTCGGGGTTAGGAATTCAACATCTTTTGGTGGGTGGGTGGTGGGGCGACACAATTCAATCCAGAACACACACATTTTACTTTTTTTCTGGGACATTAAAAAAGGAAAAGCTGTTTAGATTATTTTATGATCTATATCAGATTATATAAGAAAATGCTATTGATTATGTAAGAAAATAAAAATTTAACCACATTTTGCTTATTAATATAATTAAAAATACCAGCAATAAAGTATTAGTTAAACTAATCCCACAGTACATCTACACAACTTAGAGTACATTCTGATGAATGTGGGTTTATCACCAAATGTCAAGAACATTATTAGTTGGGATAAAAGTTTAACTGAAGTAATGAAGAAACCCCAAATTTTGGTGACTTAAATGGGTTGTTTTATGGGGATTCTGACCAGTTTGTAGTAGTGTCATAGGGCTTCCATGCTTGATCCATGGCTTCTAAAGTTATTTCATTTGCAGACACTAAGAAAGAAGGACTGGTCGATCCAGGGAAGGTGGTGCATATGTTAGAGATAATCTGTAAGTCACTCGTAATAACTTTACTATCATTCCAATTCCCATATTCAGTCACAAAGTCCCAATTAGCTGTAAAGAAACCTTGCTTGAAATATAGTAGAAACAAGAAAACACACATACAGATTGAGAGGGTTTGCACTGCATAAAATGGCAAGATATGTATATCCAGAATATATAATGAAAGCAACAAAAGATTCAAGATTCCAACTAGAAAAACAAAAAAGAATGTGAAGAAGTATTTAAATGAAATGAGAAGTCTAGGTTTTAAAACTCATAGAGAAAAAGCTGAAACTAATTTTACACACATTAGAAGGTCAAATATGAAAAGATGGCATGACAGATGCTGTGACTGGCTCTTTCAAAATCCTCTCCACCATCCTTTTAATGTGTATTTCTGTATTTACAGACGCCAGAAAGCTAAAATCACATCCCCCACACTCCTTTGCAGCTAAGGTTCTGGAAATAAATTAAGTTCTACCAGTAAGGCAAACACTCATCCACTTAGAGGATGAAAATATGACATAGGATCTCTTCCTGCCCTTTTACCCATTTTCTGCTAGTGGGAACCAGTCAAGAGGTATGAATTGTTTCTACAACTATGTCCCATTCTCTGATATTTTTAATATCTTTGGGAGATGCCAAGAAGTATTTGCGTCTGTCATAATGGTGGGACTTCTTTCCAGCTTTAGTTTCCTGAAACACAGAGAACTATTAAAAAAAGTGAATTAATGGTTTTATTTATTTGCAACAAAAGAGTAACCTACATGTACTTAGGATTACATTAATTCAACCCTCTATGCATGCATGCGTGCTAAGACACTTCAGTTCTGTCTGACTCTTTGTGACCCTATGGACTGCAGCCACGTTCTTCTGCCCATAGGATTCTCTGGACAAGAATACTGGAGTGGGTTGCCATGTCCTCCTCCAGGGGATCTTCCTGACCCAGGGATAGAACCTGCATCTGTTACATCTCCTGCATTTGCAGGTGGATTCTTTACCACTAATGCCACCTGGGAAGCCTTCATCCCTCTATACCTGCAGTCAAATAATTAGAATTCCACATAACTAACACAGAGCAGTTACAGACTGAAACAGTTGTAGTATACATTGTGGTGTCTATGTAGAACTGATGGTACCTTCCACTTCCTCCCACCATTGTGTAACATTCTTGTGGTTTGATGGGATCAGTAAAAGGTATAGGGTATAAATGACAAATTCCGAACAGGATATTCCTATCCACCCTTGACATAATAATCACTGTAGCTAACCTAAATCTAAGTGTTCTACCCTTGCCTAAAGGCTGATTTCATGTCCGATCCAACCTACAGGAAGTCAGGATTTATGCTTGAAACATCCGAGTCTCAGATTTCTCAAAACTGCCATTGACCTTTGCAAACACGAGAGACGTATACAAGTAAATCTGACACTCTTGAAAACAAACCTAGGAGTCTCGTGAGAGCAATGGCTCTGGACTTTATATTTACATCAGCCAATAAATCTTCTTAATGTTTAAATGAGTTAGAGTTGACTTATACAGAACAGAGAGCACCCTAATTCATTCAGCAAGTACACACTGCTTTATCACTGATTTTATTCTTCCTGTTGTTTATGTGTGTGTGTGTGTGTGTGTGTGTGTGTGTGCACTCAAGCATAAGAGTGTGATATATGCACACACGCATCTCTATGACAGCAGTGTTACTGTATAGTATGAAGAGTGTCAAACCTGGTGTCTAAAGAACTGGGTTCAACATGCAATTACATTTCCTACTGGCATTACCATTGTGAATTAATTAATTAATTAATTAATTGAGAATTAATTCACATTAATTCTCCATGTATTCTTTAGGGAAAAAACATAGGCTAGTCCCAAACTATTTCATGTATGCCAGACTACTTTAAGGTTCAAATGAAATTACATGAAGTGAAAGGGTTTTTTAAACTCCAAGTTATGATATAAGTAATTATTATTACTTCACATATGCTGCAATCTATAGAAGCATCAGGGCTTCCCTGATGGCTCAGCAGGTAAAGTATCTGCCTGCAAATGCAGGAGACACTGGAGACATGGGTTCAATCCCTGGGTTGGGAAGATAACCCTGGAGTAGGAAATGGCAACCCACTCTAGTGTTCTTGCCTGGAAAATTCCATGGACAGAGGAGCGTGGTGGGCTACAGTCCATGGGGTCACAGAGAGTCAGACACGACTGAGTGAGTGTGTTTATTTGTTTTTACAGAAACATTTAAGAAACTGAAATTCCAATCTCCTCAAGTTTATCTTGTATTCTACTCAACTTCCTTTTTTTTTAAAGCTGCACAGCGAAGGACAAAATGTCATCTTTTCCTTTGAATTCCCTTTCTTTTGTGAATGGGTTTCACAAGCTTCACTTCATTTAAGCATAGTTCAATGGTAAATTTCTATATATAACTGCACTTTTAAGTTGCTTAAAGATATAGCATAATTGGGTGTACCTTTAACCCAGTGTTTTAAAATCCTACAGGAATTGTGTGCACACAACATCTTCTAGTATTAAATAGCCTGAGATCAAATAAAATGCAATGAACAATGTCTGCTCCTACTGAACTGGAAATGTTGTTAGTGAGATCCAGGGCACAGATGACAGTGCTACCTCAAGAAACATAATGAGGGAATTTTGACAAGCCAAACCTTTTAAAATGTTTGAACTCCATAAAAACCTGCAGGCATGACAGATTAAATGTAATGCTTACCTCTGATTCTGAGCTGCAGCTTGCATCATCTAATTCCTGTAAATAAGAACAGATGTGCTGTTAGGAGGTTTTGATTTGTGTTTTTATTTTTCAAAACCCATCTAGCAGAGTGAGGTTTCTCCATTTGGGGGATGGTGGAGGAGCTTTGTTTTCTCTTTCAAGCATGTCAGAAATGGGAAAATAAGTCTCACTCATCTCCATCCTATTCAAAGAGAGGCTCAACACAATTTGTAGAGTTGGGTGTGTGCTTTAAAAATGGATGAAAAGGGACTGAGCTACTCAAATACATCTTCAGATATTTAGAGCAAAAGAAAAACTACTTTAGCAAGTTTTGAAACTTAGCAATCATGAGTTTCAGCTTGTTACACCAGCAGCAACTTACGTTGTTAAGCACCCAGAGCAAATAAACAAGGTAAAAACACTGCAGGCATCCCATTTCCAGGCACGTTTGCTAGGCCTGTAATCACACACTCTCCACTTTAAGGATATATGTTGCTATTTTTTAATAGGGCGATTTCTCTAGCAAAACAGAAGTCTCAACTTTAACACATATAAAAAAATATAATTTACAAGTTTCACATTTTCATTTCTGCTGATGACAGTTTTGTAAGAGCCTCACAAATCTAATTAAATAGTTCACAGACACACATTTGAATTTATTCACATGACAATGATATGAAAAGGATGATGATAATACTTTTCACTTATTTGAATGCTGCTTTACCCAAGAAACCCAAAATAATGCAGTCAAGTTTACATGTCCAGAGTGGAGTCTGTTAGGCTTAGAGTTACCTAGCCGCCTGCAATAAAACAATACATAGATATCTTTAAAGTCACGATTTTTCTGAATAATCACATTTATGTGCTAACTATAACCCACAAATTAAAATTATAAGAGGGAAAATTTGCAGATCTTTTCCCATGATGCCACAAAAATAACTAAAAATAAAAAATAGCTTATATGGATTATCTCCCTACTCTGAAACAAAATTACCTTTAAAAATAAACTGCAGTTGATTTATATTATATTAGTTTCAGGTGTACAACATAGTGATTCAATGTTTTTATAAATTATAATGCATTTAAGATTATTATAAAATAGTTGTTATATTTCTGTATATACATACATTTGTCAACTTACATTTGTAAGCTGTCAACATACATTTGTAGCTTATGTATTTTGTAAATAGTACTTTTTACCTGTTATTCTTATACCCCAACCTTAGCCCCCTTTCTATCTCCCAAAGGGTGACCACTAATTTGTTCTGTATATCTCTGAATTTGTTTCTATTTTGATATATATATTCATTTGTTTTCATTGTTTTAGATTTTCCCATATAAGCAATAGCATAAAGTATTTGACTTACTTCACTAAGCGAAGCAAAATGACTTTTTATACTCAGTTCAGTTCAGTTCAGTTCAGTTTAGTCGCTCAGTCGTGTCCGACTCTTCGTGACCCCATGGACTACAGCATGCCAGGCCTCCCTGTCCATCACTAACTCCCGGAGTTTACTCAAACTCATGTCGATTGAGTTGGTGATACCATCCAACCACCTCATCCTCTGTCGTCCTCTTCTCCACCTGCCCTCAATCTTTCCCAGCATCAGGGTCTTTTCCAATGAGTCAGCTCTTTGCATCAGGTGGCCAAAGTATTGGAGTTTCAGCTTCAGCATCAGTCCTTCCAATGAACACCCAGGACTGATCTCCTTTAGGATGGTCTGGTTGGATCTCCTTGCAGTCCAAGGGACTCTCAAGAGTCTTCTCCAACACCATAGTGCAAAAGCATGGATTTTTCAGCACTCAGCTTTCTTTATAGTCCAACTCTCACATCCATACATGACTACTGGAAAAACCATAGCTTTGACTAGACAGACCTTTGTTGGCAAAGCAATGTCTCTGCTTTTTAAAATGCTATCTAGGTTGGTCATAGCTTTTCTTCCAAGGAGCAAGTGTCTTTTAATTTCATGGCTATAGTCACCATCTGCAGTGATTTTGGAGCCCAAGAAAGTAAAGTCTGTCACTGTTTCCATTGTTTTCCCATCTATTTGCCATAAAGTGATGGGACTGGATGCCACAATCTTCGTTTTTTAAATGCTGAGCTTTAAGGCAACTTTTTTACTCTTTTCTTTTACTTTCATCAAGAGGCTCTTTAGTTTCTCTTTGCTTTCTGCCATAAGGGTGGCACCATCTGCATATCTGTGGTTATTGATATTTCTCCCAGAAATCTTGAATCTAGCTTGTGCTTCATCCAGCCCAGCATTTCACATGATATACTCTGCATGTAAGTTAAATAAACAGGGTGACAATATACAGCCTTGATGTATTCCTTTCCCAATATGGAACCAGTCCATTGTTCCATGTTTGGTTCTAACTGGACCTGACCCTGAGACAATTTACCAGCTATGTGATTTTTGACAAATTTTCTAAGTTCTGAAATGTCAGTTTACCAATCTATTGGGCTTGTACCATCTACCACATAGGATTGCTAGGAAAATAAAATAAGGAAATATGTTTAAAGTGCTTTGTGCTGTAAATAGATGGGGAAACAGTGGAAATAGTGGCTGACTTTATTTTTGGGGCACCAAAATCACTGCAGACGGTGACTGTAGCCATGAAATTAAAAGACACTTGCTCCTTGGAAGAAAAGTTATGACCAACCTAGACAGCATATTAAAAAGCAGAGACATTACTTTGCCAACAAAGGTCCATCTAGTCAAGGCTATGGTTTTTCCAGCAGTCATGCATGGATGTGAGAATTGAACCATAAAGAAAGCTGAGCACTGAAGATCTGATGCTTTTGAACTGTGTTGTTGGAGAAGACTCTTGAGAGTCCTTAGATAGTGAGGAGATCCAACCAGTCCATCCTAAAGGCAATCAGTCCTGAATATTCATTGGATGGACTGATGCTGAAGCTGAAGCTCCCATACTTTGGCCACCTGATGCAAAGAGCTGACTCATTGGAAAAGACCCTGATGCTGGGAAAGGTTGAAGGCAGAAGGAGAAGGGGATGACAGAGGATGAGATGGTTGGATGGCATCACCGACTCAATGTACATGAGTTTGAGTAAACTCTGGGAGTTGGTGATGGACAGGGAGGGCTGGCATGTTGTAGTCCATGGAGTTGCAAAGAGTCAGACACGACTGAGCGACTGAACTGAACTGAACTTTGCTGTAGATGCCAATGCTAGCCATAATTTAGAATTATCATTATTGGTAAGTCAGCCCTGAATTGTCCTCAAATAACCCTATTAGATTAATTTTTGGATTTCAATTATTAATGTTATCACCCATTGAAGTCTGGATTTCAACACAGAGGACATTTATCTTAGAAATAGGACCATTATGTGATAAAGTAAGAGAAAAACCTCATTACGTTCTTGCATATTTATAGATTTTGGTTTAAATGCAGAGAACAGCATTTGTATAAAGTCAGTGAAATAATATTTTCCTTTGAAAGAGTACTAAACTCATGTCTCTTTGATCTGTTGCTTACAAAGTGACAGTCCTTGTATCAAAGGTCACAAGCGATAGTATGTCATTTTTCATACATATTTTAAATTTTACTAAAACATCTGAAGCCCATTGCTCATAGTACTGCTCCTGGCTGTTCTCTGTGAGTTCACAATGTGTGCAGCCCTAACTCAATAGACAAGGATATCCTCTTTAGAGAAATTGTGAGATACATGGGCAATGGAAGAGATATTTTAGGATTAAAAACAATGCTCACCAGAAAGCACACAGAAATAGCAGCAAAAAGATCAGAAGACTTATATATTAAACTTTTAAAAATAGATAATTAGTCACCTGGATCAAAGTCTAAAAATACAGCGATATATGGAGAAAATTCTCCCCCGTCCTTGTCTTCCATCTGCTCAATTCTACCCTGAATAAGAAAATTTTTCAATATCCAACATTTAATTTCTGAGTTCCTTTAGGCAAAAACATGCAAACATTAATATATTTCCTTATTTTCCTCTTTCTTGTCCAAAAGAATTCATAATGCTCATTGATGGGTTTCTATGTATTATGTACTTTGTCAATAGATAGTTCTAAATCCACCACCTCATTTCATTTCTACAGAAATCTAATAAGAAGGGCTCAATTTTTTTTATGATTGCAGAGATGAAATCTACTTGTATGAACACTGTACATGAACATTCATCTCTTCATGAAGTTGTCTGCCATGTCTAATCAACAAGTACTAAAGTCCAAAGAAAAAAATGAATTGCCCCCCAACCATCCCCACATGGTGCTAAATGGATAAATGCATTCAGACTAGGTCCATTTGCACAGAGCAACAACATTAATGGCTTCATCCTTAAAAATATGAAATAGATCTGTGCATGTAAGATGCATCTATGAGAACCCCTTATAATATAAGACAAATTCCATCAGTCAAAGTTTAGTCTCCATATATAAGCTAACATAAAAAATGAACTAAGGGAAAAGGCAGAAAATTTTAAAATGAAGATTTATCTTCTTTTCCTCTTCTGAATATACCTCAGTAAACATCTTTTTTGTCCTTAATTGCAATATTCTGTAATTGAGAAAGAAAAACCTAAAATAAAAAATAGAGATAGGATAGGGAAGCCTGATCTCTGCCTCCAGGTACAGATTATGAGCAATGATCAGTAAAGTTAAATCTTATTTTATACAGGAGAAATGATAATCAGCAGACTATTGTCTTTTGTATGTGAGGTGAAAATGAAAATGATGGCCATTAGAACAGAATAGTTTGAAAATAGTTCCACAGGAAAAAATTAAAAAGAAGAAGGTAACATCATGAAAGCTACATTTTAGCAATTTGGAAAAAGCTATATTTTTAGATGGGTTGCAAACACTTCACAAAAATCATAGTTAAAATTTCATGTTGAGATTACACACTTATGCGTTTTTTTCCCACCTAAGACAGGCAGAATTCTCCATCAAGATTAGTTTTCTCTGGGGCAAACTTGTGACAAGGAGGCTAAAAATTATATGGAATGCTCTGATGTTTCTAGTTTGAGTTGACAGAATTGAAATTATCAAGAATTGTGTACACTCTCTTGCTTTCAAAATTAGCCACTTTTATTTATGGTGTTATATTTTTTGAAGCAGTTTACATTTCCAATAAATAATTAAGTCATATTTCTTCTACAACTTATCCTTCTGTTTCTGGGAAAAAATATTACTAGAGAACAAATGACACATATATTTTAACTTGAAGCTATCAGGGGGAAGTAAACAGAACACAAGGAAAGGTTAGGTCTTTACTACCTTTAAAAGAGATGAAAGCTGTCATTATCCCTGGTTACCCAATAATTTATTGTTTATGGACAGTGTTCTAAAAACTGCATACTGTGTGATCTAGGATACCTGCTAATTTTATTTCTGTTTGCCATTTCCTATCTCCTTGAAATCTAACTTGATCATTATAGCTCTATGTGAGCTCTTTACTTTATAGCTCCATTGAGGTATAATTGACATACAAAAAAATTGCATATATATAGGTGTACAAGTCAATAAACTGTGTCATATGTATAATCCCATGAAACCACCACAACCAATATAATATAATAAACATATCCACCACCTCAAAGGTTTTTTTCATGACCTTGTTACAGTTTACTCTATCCAGGCAATCATTCATCTATTTCCAGTTAACAGAGATTAACTTTAAATAATTTTTTATAAATGGAATCACACAGTATCTAGATTTTTAGTCTGATATATTTCAACACAGTTGGATTGAGATCAATCTATGCTGTTTCATGGATTAATCATTGATCAGTTAATTTCTTTTTTATTGCAGAGTAGTATTCCATTGTATCACTATCCTACCATCTGTTATTTCATTCACTTTTTGATAGATATTTCTGTTGTTTCTACCTTTGAATGTAACTAGAAGCCAATGTTTTACAAAATATAACAGCCCTTTCCAGTCTTCATTTTCTAACCATTAGCATTTGTTGCTCTTAACCACACACTTGCATTTTGAGCCCTCCCTTTCTGAGGGCTTTACCATTGCTGTTGTGTTCTGTACCGTTTCTAATAGGTCCTCCTGGGTTCTTCTGGGAAGCCTTCTTTCTCTGACTTCCAGAAGAAGGCCATCCTGCTCACTGCCCTCATTGAAGAGTCCACGCTTCTTATTGAAGAATTAAGTACTCCCAGGCTTTCACTGATCTTATCATGTAGATGACTCCTTGTGTCTGAATTTCCAGTTTCAGATGTCTCTCTTGGTTTCAGGCCATTATCTTATTTCCTTTGAAAAATGCCCTTTAATTTACATCACTCTTAGAAATTGCACTTGAAAAGGTAGCTGATGGTGAACTCAATGACTTTTTTCTTTTCTCACCCCCTTTGTCAAGCATCTTAGGTTCAGCATTTGAATTAATCTTCACTTTGTCCTTTGCTTTCTCTCTTATGACCAGTCTCTAATCATAATTTCACTTGAAATTTATGTCAGAATAATTCCTTTTTCTGAATGTTTATACCTCTCACTCTTTCACAAAATAACTCTCATTATTTTGTGTTTTCTTCCCACATCTCTCAAGTTCCTTACTAGTTTCCTCTGCTCATTGCTATAAAATCTCCCCAAACACTTTATTTTGTGTCCTTTGACCCACACATCTTTTGTGGATCTCAGTTGCTTTCTATACCAAAAAAATACTAGCTTCTTTCTCCCATAATCCAGGAACCATCCTACCTAGCAAATTAGTTTCTCACTCTTCCCAGTTAATACCTCCTTCTGTTTACAATGCAGGACACCCAGGTTTGATCCCTGGGTCGGGAAGATCCCCTGGAGAAGGGAATGGCTACTTACTTCAGTATTCTTGCCTGGAGAATGCCATGGACAGAAGAGCCTGGTGGGCTACAGTCCATGGGGTCTCAAAGAGTCGGACATGACTGAGTAACTAACACACTGTCTTATTGGCAGCCACCTTATCTTTGCATGTTCCTTATTGTATTTGTTCAGGCTACTTCTCTTGCTTTGAAGATTGAGACTGAGAGGGTAACAGACAGGAAGGCCAGGGGCCTCCAAACAGGAAATAGGCTGCAATTGTCAGAAATTTTTTCTCTCTCTTAAATGGCAGGAAGAAACAAACTAGTGTTATATTTTTTCCCCTTGTCTATACAAATTTAAAAAGAGGTTTCTCTTAAAATTCTGTTGGTCTGTTGCCATAATGACACCTGGTTCCACCTGAACTTAACTTTTCTCAAACCTTGAGCTAACCAATGCATTTTTCTTATGGAAATGTTTGTCTTAAGCTATGTTAACGTACTATGTATTTACCCTAGACTCTGTCTTCAAGTCAGTTCCACCTAAAGCTCATAACTGACTTGACAAACCAGTATGTTTTACTCATACACTGTTCTCCTAATCTATGTTAATGAGACTGTATTATTTGTTTGGAAATCTGCCTTTCTTCAAGATTCATGTCAATCGTTTTATGGCCTGGGATGACTCACCTGGTGCCGATGTTATCTCAATGCATGCTGTGGGTGAGGGGCCTGCTGCCATCTCTGAGTTTTGAGACATTTCCTTTTTAGTAGCTATATAACATCTGGCTGAAGACTAGCGAGGGGGCACTCTTTCTGCACCCTTCTGATATCTATGTCAGAAGCTTTCTCTATCTCTTTTATACTTTAATAAAACTTTATTACACAAAAGCTCTGAGTGATCAAGCCTTGTCTCTGGTCCCGGATTGAATTCTTCTCCAAAGGCCAAGAATCCCAGTGTCTTCTGTGATTCAGCAACAACCTTTCGAGACTATGAAGTCTAGATTCTAGAGATTAGAATTCTGGCATTATGAATTGCTGTTTAGGTCACTTTGGGTGTCACTGCCTCTTTTCATCCACATAGTAGAGTTGTGAAGATTAAGATAATTTGCATTAATAAAGAGCTCAAGCATATATTAAGTGATCAACAAATGTTAGCTATTATGATTAGGTAAATCCTACTTGTTTTCATTGACTAGCTCAAATGTAAAAGAACAAGTTGACTTAAACCTAACAAATTGACTTAAATCTAACTTTATTTATTGCGGAGTTTGTGAGAATTGGCTCTTGAGATGGACTTACTGGATTAAAATCTGGCTTTACCATTTTCTATCCATGCGTCCAGGATAAATTCCTCAGATGTCTGTGCCTCAGTTTCCTTATTTGTAAAATGAAGATGATATTAGTATTTGCTTTACAGGGTTGTTCTTTCCCGTTTTTGCCTGTAAACACCATTTATTGAAGACACTATCTTCTCTCTATATATACCCTTGGCTCCTTTGAGATAAATTAATTGATCATATATGCTTTTGTATATGTGCATATGTGATTTATTTCTGCACCCTTTATTCTGCTTCATTAATCTTTGCATCAGTTTTTATGCCAATACCGTACTGTTTTAATTGCTCTACCTTTGTCATATAGTTTAAAATCAGGAAGCTTGTTGCTTCCAGTTTTGTTCTGCTTTCTCAAGGTTGCTTTAGTTATTCAGGGCCATTTGTGATTTCATACAAATTTTAGGATTGTTGGTTCTGTTTCTGTAAAAAAAAAAAAAATGTCATAGCAATTTGATAAGGATTGCCTTTTACCTGTAGATTGCTTTGGGTACTATGAACATTTTAATGACATTAATTCTTCTAGAATATCTTTTCATTTATTTGTTTCTTCTTAAGTTTCTTTCATCAATATCTTATACTTTTCACTGTATACATCTTTCTCAGTGTTGGTTAAATTTAGGGGTTTTCTGGAGGAAAAAATAAGATCATCCCTGGGAGGAGCTGAGAAAATCTCCTGGTACCATTCTCATTGCTTACTCCAAATTTTGTTTCTTATCAGACTAAGGTCTATGGTAGTTTCTGTGCTTATGTTTCTGTGGGATATATTTATCATCAAACTACATCTACCTTTTATGTAAATTGGGTTAATTTTCCCCTTTGCCCCATAACGATGAAAGACATACAAAATCAAAGTTTTTTTTTCTAACTATAGATTCAGCCCTAGTTAAGGTAGGCCCTCTTCCTTACATGGGTTCTTATTAGTGGTTCAGAGTAAACATTTGGTAAAGATTCATTTTTAAGTGATGGTATCAGTGTTGCATTGGTTTTATTCAACTTTTTACATGCCTGATCCTAATAATCTTCTAGAACAGGCTCAGTGAACTACAATTCATGGACAAAATCTAGCCCACTTCCTGACTTTATAAAGAAGTTTAAATGGAAGCCTGCCAAGTTCTTTCATTTGCATATTTTCTGTGACTGTTTTCACTCTAGAAAAACAAAATAGAGTAGTTGTGACAGGCACCATTTGGCCTCAAAGCCTAAAATATTTACTACCTGACCCTTACAGATAAAGTCTTCTAACTCTTGTTCTAAAAAATTAATTTATTCCCTAGTGAAAGGGGGATGTTCTTTCAACAAAAGCTTCCAGATGTGGGATTTCAATGGCTCAAACTTTTTTTTACTACTTTGCTATATGTTTCTACTGTGAACACATATATACTCTACTATGTTAAGTGTTTAGCTTGTATTTATACTTGCCTCAAACAAGCCAACTAATTTTTCTTTTAAAGTCATTCAGTCAATTTTAAAGCATTTTTTCTAAACCAAGGAAACGGTTTCTCTGTCAACATGTAGTTAAAAAAAAAAAAAATTGAATAAAAATGCTTTACTGGTTGCTGTCAAATGCATAAACAACCTTACAGTGAGCTATACTATCAGCATTTATATGAATTATTTTTAACAATCCATAAAGTCATACGGGTAGTAAAGCAAATCAGAATTTTTAGGCATTCATGTCCTACCAAGATATTTTTAACCATCTCTCTCAGCTGTCTTCAACTCAAATGCATACTCCCACCATCCTAAACATCTGAAGAGTCTGTCATTATCATATCTTCACTAAAGTCATCTCTCTGCTTAAAATTCCCCTCTGCCTAACACTATTTTTATCCCTAAAACACTCTATTGATAACATTCCCACTCAAATGTCATTCACTGCAAGATATTTTTCTACAATTACATCCAATATTATTTTTATGCTACTTATTTCTATTGTGTGTTGTAGATAGTTCTCTTCAATGATTACATTGTCAATTTCCTGAGGACAAAAAACAATCTGTGGGATTTAAACACCAGGAACCTAACTCTAGAAGTCCTGCTTATAATGCTCCAAATAACTCTGAAGACTGGGAAAGAAATGAGGGCCTAATTGTTTCCAGATTAGGGGAGCTGAAAGATAAATAACTAAGAAGTAAAAATTCTGATGTGGGGAACAGTATTGGGAGGAAATCACTCTGTAGCTTCCCAATTAGTAGAAATCTCCCGAAGACTATTTAGACATCATTGTAGAGAAGCTGATGAAGACATCTGCTCAGTGTTTAACAACTGACATATCAATAAATGATTGTTAGACTCATTCAGACTTAGATTTCAACAACTTTATGTAAAATGATGATAATTTTCTCTGTGAACATGATTTTAATGTTAGCCAAGTAATTTTAAAAATACAGCTGAAGTAAAATAGAAATATAAAGACTTGTTCCTGAAAAAAATATTAGATATTCAGAACTCCTACCATGTCTTCTCTCATCCAGGTCAACATTTTCAACTTGTTAAAAAATGAGACTATATATGCATATATGCATATATATATACATGTATATATTATGGGATATGCATATATACATGGGGCTTCCCAAGTGGCTCAGCAGTAAAGAATTCATCTGCCAATGCAGAAGATACAGCTTTTATTCCTGGGCCAGGAAGATTCCCCTGGAGGAGGAAATGGCAACCCACTTCAGTATTCTTGCCTGAAAAATTCCATGGACAGAGTAGCCTGGAGGGCTACAGCCTATGGGGTTGCAAAGAGTCAGACACAACTGAACAACTGAGAACATGCATGCACATACATTATGGGATCCCATACATTAATATATGTGTACATATATATATACACACACGTATATATATAACTCACAAAATACCTTCATTAAAAGTAATGATGTAAAAATTATAAGTGAAATAACACCAATATGCATAATTGGTACCATATCAACAATCCCCATTAATACTTTGATAGACATAGACACACACAATTCTTTCTTTCAGTTACACTGCCCCCTCCCAAAGTTTCTACATAAATCTGAACAGGAATGAGAGACAACCCAGATCATCATGCTCTCCTAGTAACACCATCCTTCCTTCTCCTACAAGATCACATTTGCTATTCTACTGCCGTCTGCGTCTCAGACCAGAGTTCATGCAATCATTTCTGTTTATGTTAGTGACTGCAAGAAGCCTTTACCAGCAAGGCTGTTTTCCCCATATTGCACTAAAGATCTTAGTCTGACCCACCTCATCCTTTCTTGATTCCTAAGGCTGTTATGGTCTTGTTCAACCATTGGACTTCTTGGCTCCAGCAAATTAACTCATATTTTCAGCCTTTTTTCTGAGTATCACCTTAACTACTTACCTGGAATTGAATCTTAATTCTTCCCTAAGGACATGGCTTCCTCATGTCCTTCTTTAAGCTGTGGTAGTTTTCTCTCCCATAACTCTTTGAGTCTGAAGTTAGGATAGATACCCCTCTTCAGTGTTCTAAGCTTCTTTCTGATTATGATTTTTCTCTGTTCCCTAAAATATCCAGCCTTGTAACTCATGTCATTATATTCTACAGTCTGTCTCTCTTCCATGTCATAACCAATGACACCCCTTAGTTTCCCCCTTCCCCATTCCTGAAGATTTTAGCATATAAGCCATTGTTACTTTTCCCAATCTAAATTTTGGGAGAATTCTTTGTGATTTTAATAGTGGTCTGAACACTTCTTCCAGAACCCTGGCTTCTGAATTCCTTGACCCTTCATCCTTCAATAATCTTATCATCCACACTGTTACCCACTCTCATGGACATAATCTTTATATTTTCATTTTTAGTAACTGTATCACCTCTACAATCTTAGTTTCAGTTATTCAGTTTTCCACTTATTAGCTCATTATCCATCCAGCTGCAACAAGCCTTCAAGCCCTCAAGACTTATTATCTATTGATCTTAGTGATTTTTACTCTTACAAGGTGAAATAGTATAATCTCTCATTTGGATGAAGCTTCAACACCTTTATCTACCTCTTCCTTCTTTCTGTTCTAATTACTTTCCTTATCCTCAGATGACAGTCTTATTTCCTATTTTACCAATAAAATAGAATCACATAGAAGGGGACTCTAGTTGTACTAATAATCACATCTATTAGTCTATTTCTATAGCCTACATATACTACATTCAATACTACTTTTATTATGGATCATCCAACTTCAGCCCCTATAAAGACCATCCACCTCACTTACGGAAAGGAATCCAGGTCCTCTCTCTCATCCAGCCATTGTTTCTTCTATCCAAAGAATCCTTGATGTTTTCTGTAATGCATTTTTTACCATCAGCATATAAACATGCTGTGATATTGTTCATGAGAACAGCATCAAAACATGTATATTATCTATAGTGAAACAGATCACCAGCCCAGGCTGGATGCATGAGACAAGTGCTCGGGCCTGGTGCATTGGGAAGACCCAGAAAGGATTGGGTAGAGAGGGAGGTGGGAGGGAGGATCGGGATAGGGAATACATGTAACTCCATGGCTGATTCATGTCAATGTATGACAAAAACCACTACAATATTGTAAACTAATTAGCCTCCAACTAATAAAAATAAATGAAAAAAAAAAAAAAAACAGAAACAAAAACCTTTCTTCACCACACCCCATATTTTGCTACCTGTTGTTCCCTATCTGAGCTTCCTTTCAGGAAATCTTCTCTTACTCTTTCCATGTCTTCTTCCACTGTTTTGAAGCCACTGCAGTTAGATTTTCATTTTTACCACATTACCAAATTCTCATCCAAATGCCACCAATGATCTCCATGTTGCCAAATCACCTTGCCAATTTTCAGCCATCTTACATGACTATAAGATTTATTTGAGAGAGTTCATCTAAAACTCCCACTGGAATAGCCACACTTGGTTTTGTTTCTCTACTCTCTCGGTTCTCTTCAAATCTCACAGTTGAATGTTTTACTTTTGCTGATTCTGCCTTATCTGAGCAAGCTCTACATGCAGGAGCATTCCAGGATTCAGTCCATGGATACCATCTTTTTCTGTCTATATATTAGCTCTAGATGATCATACAGAGTCATTCCTCTAAAAGTCATTCAATACCACCTATGCACTGATGACTCGAAAATTTCTGTCTTCAGTCAGACTTATATATCCAACTGCCTCATCTTTATTTGATGTAAAATAGGCAACTTGGTCTTAATATGCCTCAAACTAAATTTCTGATTTTCTCTTAAATCTATTCCTTTCTTAGTCATTTCCATGCACCCTTTTACTTGGTCAGGTTAGCGACTTGGGATCATCTTTAACTACTTTCTTTCTTTTGCTCACTGTGTCAATTATCTACAAATCTTAATTGTTCTATCTTTTAATTATTTCTTCTCTCTCACCACTATCATCCTGTTCTAAGTCACAAGCATTTCTTATTTTGCTTTATGAAATAGCAACCTAACTGATCTCTTTGCATCCATTCTTGCCATTTTAACCAAGATATGGGAACAGTGTAAGTGTTCATTAATAGATGGATGGAAAAAAAAATTATACACACACACACATGCATATACCTACAGTGGAATATTATTCAGTCATAAAGAAGATGAAAATCTTGCCATTTGCAACTACGTGGATAAAATTTGAGGAAAATACACTAACTGAAATAAGCCAGACAGAGAAAGGCAACTACTATATGATTTCATTTCCCTGACACATTTATAAAATTCAAACTCATAGAAACAGAAAGTAGATTGGTAGTTGCCATGGCTGAGAGGAAGGGGGAAGTAGCTGAAGATGATTAAAGCATACTATCTTCCAGTCAGAAGATGAAGTTCTGAAGAGCTAATATATGGCATGTTGACTATAATTAACCGTATTGTCTTGCATACTTGAAAGTTGCTTAGAGAATAGATCTTAGGAGTTCTTAAGACAAACAACAAGTGATTCTGTGAGGTGATAGATGTGTTAACTACCTATTGTGGTAATAATTTCACAGTATATACGTATTTCAGATCACCATGTTATATCCGTTAACTCTACTCGGTCATGTGTCAATTTTATCAATAAAGCTAGGAAAAAAAGAAATTCTTTATCCACAGATAAGTGATGCATTTTAAAAAGTCTACTATATAAAGACATTGTTCAATTCATCATGCAGATAGTCTAAGGATAACACTTTGTCTCACTGATAGAGACAATGTATATGATACATCAGATCATTAAAAATAAAATCATTTTAACAATTGATTTTTCAAACAATGAGTCTGCTTCTACAAAGAAGTCAGTATTCTTTTTATGTTTTCAGGTCACAAACCATTTGTTGGTTTACAATAATTATAAACTATTTACTCTCAAATTTTCCTGAGGGCTGAGTATTATAATGAATTACAAATAAACATGCTATGGTGTTCTAAATCACAAACACCTCTGTTAAAGTCACACAGCCAAAGGCTAAAGGTGAACAATTTTGGTAAGCAATAAAATAAATGTTTCCTTTTTTTTTTTTAATGAAATGTCCTATTAGTTTTTTGACCCAAAGACTGATTTAAAAAGAAAGAGAAAAGTCTTGAACAAGTAGTAATGTACTCCAAATACTTAAAGGGAAAAAAAACACCACTGAAAGAATCCAATTTGTTAAATTTGTCTTTTCTACATAATTAGGTTAGGGGTGAGCCAACACTTACCATTGAGTGGGTTAGTACTAAATTACAAAACTTCATATGCTACAGCAGAGTCAGCAGGAAGGATCTCATCTCTCCAGGGCTTGTAAGTGCAACTTGTCAGAGCAAGCTCAGTCTGTTTCTGATGTAATATTTATATTACATGTGCAGTGCTCTTCATCACAAGAATTTGTCTCTAAATTAGCACAGACCCATGACTTCAGTTGGGGCCATGACCTCTAATTTCCACCTGCCTGTGTTTTGAAGTTCCTTTGTGAACACATAAAACTGTAAGCAGGTGAAATTTTGCTGGTTTGGGGGCAATCAGGGGACAGAGTTTAAATTGTAGACTGAATTCTTATTCAAACATTTTAAAAACTTGCTATTGTGAATTTTTGTTCTCTCAAGTATTTGTGATGTCTGTGTTTAATTCATCAATGCCACTGAAGCTGTTCATGTTACAGAAGATAATAATAGTAATAATAATATTTCATTTATAGTAATCAACATAGGAGGCTTCCCTGATGGCTCAGAGGTAAAGAATTGGCTTGCATGGCAGGAGATGCAGGAGATATGAATTCAATCCCTGGGTTAGGAAGACCCCTGGAATGGAAAATGGCAACCTACTCCAGTATTCTTGCCTGAAAAATCCCATGTACAGAGGAACGTGGGTGGGCTACCATCCAAAGGGTTGCGAAGTGTCAGACATGACTGAGTGGCTCAGCATGCATCACAATTAACATAGTAATCATTTATTTAAGCTAAAAGCCCCCTCTAGGGTGTAAAAACTAAATTTCATAATTTTTCACTTTGTCAGTGTGATATTTGTCCGTTTCTGACTACTATAGCTAAGCTTAGTGACCCAAAAGCAAGAAGTATCCCTAAATCTTTCCATATTTAGAGAAGTCGTGTGACTCTGAAAGTAATCAAATTTATTTATGAAGTTAAATGGAAATTATGCCTAATATCAGGAAGACATAAGGAATGTTAAATAATATTAGCCTTACAATTGACTTTAGAGCTCAATATACTCCATCCTCTTATTTTACATATGAGAGAACTAGGACTCAGAAAGGTATGTGATATGTTCTTTAGTGACTGGTTGGAGACACCAAGTTCCTTGGAACTCTGTCATCTTTCCTGTTTGCCATTCATAGCGTTACTCTTAGTTTAGACATTCAAGGACTCTCGGCACACTTTTGCTTCTCAGAAGCAAAGAAGAACCCAGTCAGATGACTCAATGACATGCTTTTGGCTCAAATTTGGCATCTCCCAGAAAGTAGCAACCATTTTGCCCACTAACTTCTTTAGTGGAAATGAAAGATCATGAGGCTGGATGGGTTTCAGTGTACTAGTTATGATCGTGTAACTAACAAATTTCTAGCTCATAAGAAGTATTAAAACATTTGGTAAGGGTTTTATGGTAGTTTTCAATGGAGGAGACTGTGTAGATCTTAGAAACTGAGTTCTACTTCTTTCAGAAGAAATATCCTCAGAGTGAGAGTCGTTCAGTTCACCAGCTAACATAGAAATATCCCTTAAAACTCTCAAATCCCGTTGCTCACAAAACAAACTTCTGGTCTATAATTTGATAAACTGAAGGGATTTTCTTACCAGAAAGGTTATGCCCCATGAAGACAAATAGTTCAGGGTTATAGGCTAATATATCTCCAATTTTAAGCCAACTGTCATTCTCATTTTTGAGATATTCTCTGGTGAATCTAGTTCACTTCAGTTCCTCAGATGATTGCTGAGCAAATGGATCATAAAGAATTTCTCCATGTACAGTCACTTCATGCAATTATGAAATGATTTACTATCATGTTGGGCAAGGAAACAGTAAGTGGGTTTTCTTATGTTAGACAAGTTCACAGAAACCTTGAAGGACTATCTCCCAGCAATAGGGCACAAAATAGTCCTCCAATGGGTAAAGTGTTGGGTTTGGAATTTTTTTACACTTCTTCAAGTTCTGAGATTTCCTGAAAGGACAGGAAACAGCACAGTAAAGGATCAGAATTGTCTGTTGATGTCACTATATATATATATATAAGGAATTTGGTGATGGGGTATCTCTGTTGGATTTTATGAGACTTTTTACTTGATTTAATCCTCTTGGTGATTCTGAGGAAGATAGAGATGATTTCAGTTACAGTCCTAAATCCCATTTCACTGTTTATCAGACCGGAAACAGAGATACAAATGTTTTAATCAAACAGTACAATTCAGTTTGCCACTTCTTTTATATAATTTTATATGTGTTCTGAATGGAATATCCTCTTAGCACTTGGGGAGATTTCAGCAGAGACTACATTTGTTCCAACAATTTTTGAGAGTAGCATCAGCCTTTTGACTAGAATCAAGTTTTAATTTGGGGCAAAATTGCCCCACTTTTATTCTTGTTGGATAATCAAAATTTTTGTTAAAGATACATTTATAAATTCATAGTTGTTGTTCATTCACTTAATCATGTCCAACTTTGCAACCCTTGGACTGCAGTACGCCAGGTTCCTCTGTCCTGATTATTGCCAATCAATGATCACATTTATTGTCTATTTCTTCTAAACTATCAATTCACGTAGCCAGAACTCATATCCTTTTTATGCAACATTGTGTACCCAGCATATGTCCTACTGCTGCTGCTGCTGCTAAGTCACTTCAGTCATATCCGACTCTGTGAGACCCCATAGATGGCAGCCCACCAGGCTCCCTTGTCCCTGGGATTCTCCAGGCAAGAACACTGGAGTGGGTTGTCATTTTCTTCTCCAATGCATGAAAGTGAAAAGTGAAAGTGAAGTCACTCAGTCGTGCCCGACTCTTAGCGACCCCATGGACTGCATCCTACCAGGCTCCTCCGTCCATGGGATTTTCCAGGCACGAGTACTGGAGTGGGGCCCTACTAGAGCTTAATGAATAGTTATCAGTGAGTGAAGAAGATCTTAATATGTGAAATGTTGAAACCAATCAAGAAGAATGCACTATTTCTTTTTTTTTTTTTGGTCACAAAATTCCTTTCAGTGTACTTAGTTGAGAAACTGTTCCATTTACCCTTACATGAGCCAAAGAATCTTGCTCAAATTAAGAAATAAAAAGTGTCATTAAAAGCAATAACAACCATTTGCATCTGTCCTATTTAAATGATAATCTAAATAGTATTCATTTAAGACAAACATAAAGAGAGAACAATAAAACCCTTTAAAAGAGAGTTCAGTGTTTTGCTTTTCTATATAATTTTAAAGAATCTGGGAGAATTATTAAGCCTTTTCTAAATTTATCTTTTATGTGATAATAGTTATCTGATAGTCTCTTTATCCTCATTTGTTTAGTGAGAGTCATGGATAGATTTATATCCTGATTAATATATGTTACATGTACTATAAAATACATTAACTTTTAATTTTACAGTATTTATGTGATAACTATTTCTTCTCATTTACCCTGGGGATACTGAAAATAAAACAACTGAAGTATATTGTGCTGTGTCATAAACTATTATACTTTGTATAATAGGGCCAGCATGGGAAGTCAAATGTTCAAATGCCAAGCTCATGTGTTCTTTCTACTCCATCAGGGAGCCCAAGATTCCATAGTTGGTCAAGATACTGGTATGCCTTATTTCCAGCTTTATGATTCCCATATCAAGTATAATTCCACCCGTCTCTACTGTCTCATATCTGAGTTCCTGGCATTCAGAAAAAATATCTCCAGTCTTTTAGCTGTTTGTTAAAAATTCGTAATAAGCAAATACATCATGTTCAAGTTCTCTACTTTTCTGTTCAAAAAAATGGCAGAGGATTTGAACTTTTCCTAATTTTGAAAATAAATTTTATTTGTAAATATAATACAGGCTGGAAATTACAAAAATCATTTTAAAAAAAGGAAATATAGAAAATATGTAAAAAGGAATGAAGGGAGTAAGGGAGGGAAGAAAGGAAGGAAAAAAGCGAGAATAGAAAAAGAAATTATACCAAGACAGATAAAATATCCTAACATTCCCCCAAAACCCAGCTGCTCTTTTCTCTGTTTGTGTATTAGTCAATTATAGATATTATAGTTAGCTATATATTATAATTTTTTAATAAAAATGAGAATTCACATGCCCTAAGGCCACTAGTATATATAATAGTGTTCACTATAGTAATTTTGTCACAGAAAAGAAATTGCTAATAATTTGAATATTTTTGAGTAAGAAATCATTGAGCAAATTATAGCATGTATTTCTCATAAAATATAAACCAATTATACTTTTCATAAGTTAGATTCATATATATACTAGCCTGGAAAATTGACTGTAGTAAAAATTGATAAGTTAAAAAATAAAAGCAAGTTTCAGAGTAATAATTTTAGTATACTCACATTTATGTGTAAAAGATTTTAAAAGATAGAAAAAGGCATTTGTGTTACTAGAAGCATAGGAAAAAAACTGGCAACATGTGTGCCAATCTGTTACTGCAAGTTATTTTAAGAGACTTAGATCTGGAGCAAAGAAGGAAAGTATATTCTATTTTATTCTCTTTATATACCTCTCCATTATTTAAATTGCTTGAAACCTGTATTACCTTAAAATTAAAAAGAAAATCGTCATGCTATGTTTTAAAATTTCTACTGAAATCAAACCTAGACTGCCATAGTATTATGAAATATATATACTATATAGTAATACAAGTAAAATAGAGTCAAACTATCTTTAAAAAAAAAAAAACGATCTAGAAAACCTCCAAATAGTTAATGACACACACATGCCCCTTGATCATTTTTTTGAAGTTTTTTTTTTTCCCCACTAAATATAAGTATAATTGATTTATAACACTGTATTAGTTTCAGGTATATAGCCTAGTGATTCAGTTATACATATATACTTTTTTTCAGATTCATTTCCTTTATAGGTTATTGTTAAATATTGAGTTTAGTTTCCTGTACTATACAGTAGATCTTTGTTTATCTATTTTATATATAGTAGTATGCGTATATTAATTCCAAACCTTTAATTTATCCTCCCCCTGCTTTCCCCTTTGGTAATCATGTTTATTTTCTGTGTCTAAAGGTCTATTTCTGTTTTGTAAATAAGTTAATTTGTATCATATTCTAGCTTCCACATATTAGTGGCATCATATGTCATTTGTCTTTCTCTTTCTGACTTACTTCACTTAGTATGATAATCTCTGGGGCCATCCATGATGCTGCAAATTACATTATTTTATTCTTTTTATGGCTGTGTGTACACACACACACACACACACACACACACACATATGTATGTATGCCACATATTTTTTATCCATTCTTCTGTCAGTAGACATTTAGGTTGCTTCCATGTCTAGGCTATTGGGAATAATGCTGCAATGAATCATGCTTTTGGAATACAATCAAATGTTTTATTAGGGTTCTCATAATTGTCAAGCAGCAGAGAGTTGAAATTCAAACACAAAGTTTATTTAATGTAGGTATCTTATACATTAGTAGAGAAATTGGGGGGACAATGTATTGAAACATAAGATTTTATATGAATGTACCACACAGCAAAGAAACACCTATGATTGAGCATCACCCCATCTCAAAGTTTTGGAAAGATATATGGATGTAATTTTTTCATTGCCTTTAGAAAATTGTATTACCTTAGGTTGGTTAGATTTTTTTAACTTAAAATTAGCTGGTGACCACATTACTGAGTCCAAGCTCACTCTACTAGCTACACGATAGGCCAGTGAATCCTAGAGATGAGGTGCTGAGGCAATGAATATGACTTTATTCAGAAAGCCAGCTGATGGAGAAGATGGCAGACTAATGTCTCAAAACCACCATCTTTAGGGTCTGAATGCCAGGTTCTTTTATGGATCTGAGATGAGGGGAAGTGAGGAAACAAAATAAAAAGGCCATTTAATCTTGCAAGTGACTCCTTGAATGGCAGGCCTCAGGCAGGTGTTAATTTCTTCCTTCCTGCCATCTACAAATGGATAGGGTTTGGAACAAAGGCACTTTAGATTAACAGTCAAGCAGAGGGACAGGTCTCTGAGGCAGTCCTTTATGTGTGATTATAATAACAAAAGCAGCCAAAGAAACAGATCTAGCATGGAGGAGTCAAAATTGACTCTTCCCTGTTACACAATCACAAAACCTTCAAAATTCCATTAAGTCAGAATCAAGACTAACATCGCTCTTGTGAGGTCCTTTATTATCTTAATTAAAAATAATATTATTTAAATCCACTGAGAAAATAAAAATATCCATATTTAGACATGCCCAACTACTACTCCCTAATTATTTGCCCCATCCCGTATATATTGCAAGTCCTAATATGACAATGTTATCAATGTGGGATAGGGTGAGGGAGAGACACAGAGACAAAGAGAGAATGACAAAAAGATGGAGAGAGAGAGATGGGATTGAAGGAGGAAACAGACAGAACAGGCTCCGTCTTGAGAGCAGGACTCCATCTTGGGCCAGACTGTAGACTTTGAGCTATATGCCCAGTATCTATGGAAACGACATACCAATGGAAAACCAGACCCCTGGATGAAGGAGCCTGAGGGCTTGTACCTAGACTCTCCAACGCCTAAAAGAATATGCTAATTATCTCTGTAATAGAACAAGGCCATAAATCCCATTATGCTTATTGGGGTATGATCACAGGCTTATTGATAAATGTCCACTGTTTAACTATCTAGGCTTATGACACATGAATCAGGGTTAACTTTGATCGTATCTCTCTTTTACCTTGTCCAGACTAGTTTCAAGGAATCTGGGGAGGTGGGCTTGAGCACATACACTTAGGATATATAAAGTTGTCACAAAAACTGGTCGGGGTCCTTGGCTAAGAGAAGACTCTGCCTTGGACCCATCAGTGTAATAAACTGCACTCCACTAGCTGCATTGTCCTTCTGAGTTAGTTTATTTCCTGGAACGTGTGGCTACAACTGTGTCCCCATGGACTGTATGTAGCCTGTCAGGCTCCTCTGTCCATGGGAATTTTCTAGGCAAAAATGCTGGAGTGGGTTGCTATGTTCTCCTCCAGAGGATCATCCCAACCTAAGGATCAAACCCAGGTCTCCCACACTGCAGGCAGATTCTTTACCCTCTGAGTCATCAGGGAGGCCCAGAGAAGTGCATAGACAGACAGTAAGAAATATTCAATATATTAAAGATAATAAATATGTTAAAAATAAAAGGAATTTTTGTTAAATCTATGTTTTGAGGTAAATGAATAAAAGTATCAATAACAGTTATTTCTAGGTGATACAGGTGTAATATTTTTGCTTATGGCATATCTACATTTCTGGATAGGCTATATTACTTATTAAAACAAAGTAAAAGTACAATGTTACTTTAAAAATAGGAAAATAAAATTCTATTCAGTTGTGATATTTGTGTAGCCTCATAAGATCATTCAGAGGTGTGCTGTATTTTGCACATGAATAGATGGGGATGGTGATGGAGATCTAGGAGCATTTTCTGCTTTTAGATCATTAAGTGCCCCTTGGTTGAATTTTTGAATGATTGGGAAAGATTTAAGAATACTAAAGCCTAGGTCCCAATTTTCAGAGATCCTGATTTATTTCATCCTGAGCTGAGGCTTGAGTATGAACATTTTTAAAAGCCCTGCCAGTGATTCTAATGTGCAACCAAGGTTGAAAGATATACCACTGAAACAAAGTCCAAGCTCACTCTTCTTGCCACACAATAGGTCAGTTAACCCTAGAGACAGAGGCGTTAAGGCAAGGAATAGGACTTTATTCAGAGAGCCGAGTGACCTAGAAGGTGGCAGGCTAATGTCTCAAAATGATCATCTTGTTGAGGCCTGGATGCCAGGTTCTTTTATGGATCAGAGATGGGAGGAGGTGAGGAAACAAAGTAAAAAGGCAATTTAATTCTTGCAAATATCTCCTAGAATGGCAAGTCTTAGGCAGGGGATGTGTTAGTTTCACTTCTTTACAGTTATTTCATGGGTGATGTGAAATAGAATATCTCCTGTCTAATAAACAAAGATGCCACAGCTATCCGTGATTTTGGTTCCCCAAATGTGAATTTCCGAGTCTCGCCTATAAGCAGCAGAGGAGGGGCACCATTTTCCACACAAAGAACTCAAGAATGTCACAGTCCTTTATAGTTGGGCAGGGTCAGGCTATTTCCTAGTGAGCCAAAGACACCCTAGCCCAAGGGTCGGGAAGAGCAGCAGGGCAGGGCTCCTTGAGGCAGGCCATTATGTTTGCCTATAATAACAAAAACAGCAAGAGTTAAAGATACAAAAGCAAATCCAGTGTGGAGTCAAAATTAACCCTTCCCAGTTACAACACTTTAATCTTTTCTTTTTGAAATAAATCTCATTACAAATCAGGGCCTGTTTCCACATTAAAACAAAAATGCCCAACTAGGAATGAGCCTTCGTTTATTCTAGGTCATGTCATCATCTGGGCTTCCCTTGTGGCTCAGCTGGTCAAGAATCACCTGCAATGCGAGAGACCTGGCTTGGATCCCTGGGTTGGGAAGATCCCCTGAAGAAGGGAAAGGCTACCCACTCCAGTATTCTGGCCTGGAGTATTCCATGGACATCCTTGGAGTAGCCAAGAGACGGACATGGCAGAGTGACTTTCACTTTCACTTTCACGTCATCCTCTTCCCTAATCCACCTTCATCTTGAGTATTCTCTAGTTCCTTATTCACGTCCTATATTCCTTTAAAAACAAAATATAAATTCCTTTCAAACCACTAAATATTACACAAAAATTTGAAAGTCCTTCACCCAATACTACTTTCCCAGTAACAGTTCTCATTTTATATTAATTTATTCAGTTGATCTGCTCTCCACCAAGACTGAGTATGTTAGAGCTTCTATAGCCCAAGCCCCCCCACCCTACTCCCAACACTCAGAAATAACAGCTTCCCTCCTGTGGGAGCACATAGTCACAATTCATTTGTCAGTTTTATAACTCTAAAATGCACATGTATGTTAATAAATGCATGATCTGAGCTAGACCTGTTTCAGCATAAGATAAAAATCTTTATTAAATTCTGATTGCTTTTATACTACCCTCGAATCACCTTGGTCAACATCTCTTAGCCATGAAGTTCAGTCTGATGAAATAATAATTCCACAGTGTACCAGGTGGTGGGGCTAACCTGAGATTGCCATTTTACTTTCTCTGGTAATATTTTGAACTCTGGTAGATGAAAAATTACTGCAATTAATCTACCATGTTACTTCATAGACAATGAAAATACCTAGCACTGAGGTAGCACTTTTCATCAACAGGACTCTAAGCACTTGATACACGATTTTTCTCAGGAAGCTTCACAACAGCCATGAACACTAGGCAGGCAGTTATCATCCCCATGCTCCCTACTGAGAACCCAGAGCATGGAGAGATGAATAACTACTCAAGTTCACACTAGATATAAGTAGAATTTTTGCTACACAAGATGTAACTAAATATTTTGTTATCCATCCAACGTGTGTTGAAATATTATTTTTTACTTTTTACTTTACAAGGCAAAATTTCAGTTTGTTACTAACTGGAATACTGTTCAACAATCTAGGAAAATCATTTATGTCCTCTAGAGGTCCTTATTTTTTAACTGATTTTTGATAGACTTTGCCAATAAATTTGTCATCATTTGTATCTGCATTAAAATACACTGTCACGCTGACTACGGTCATCTAAAGTTGCATGTATGTTCTGGTGCCTCATTCATACATAAGTGACACCTTACTAATCACCATATGTTTTTAAAAAAATACATTGTAGCATTAATATATTGCTTTACAGCCTTGAAAATAATTATATTTTTTTCAATAAAAGCTGTCACTAAATTGTAGCATTATATAAACTATTTCCTTTTTATAGAGGAAAGGTTATTAACTAGCCATAAATAGCCCAAATTTTAATACCCAATTTATGTTAAAAAAAAAAGTTAACTTTGTTTTTGAAATAGTAGATTACAAAGAAAGTTATGAGTAGGTTTCAAAATATCTCCAAAGTTCTTCATATGTAAAGCAATACTAAAGCACTACAATATATCATCTAATATGATGGAACAAGGAGTAGGAAAAATAATTCAAAAGATTAAATCACTTAAAAGTATACTGTTTAATTTTAAATTGCACACACACACACACACACACATGCATATATACCAAGATATTTTCACTTATTCATTATTTACTCATTTATTTAAGTATTTTTTGTGTGTCTAATATATGCTTGTCACTTATTTCCTGGCCTCAAGGAACTTGTAGTTTTCTTGAAAGTGAAAGTGAAAGTCGCTCAGTTCTGTCCGACTCTTTTCGAGTCCATGGATGGATTTCTCCAGGCCAGAATACTGGAGTGGGTAGCCTATCCCTTCTCCAGGGGATCTTCCCAACCCAGGAATCAAACCAGGGTCTCGTGCATTGCAGGTGGATTCTTTACCAGCTGAGTTATCAGGGAAGCCCATAGTTTTCTTGAGGGATCTAAGTGCTAGTCAAATAGCCATGTAAATGAATGGAAAATTTTGATTTTGATATGTATCATGAGAGAGAAGTAAGTGATGTCTAAGAGAATAAAGCTGATAGATTTGACATATTCTTATGTCAAGTAAGATGTTGTTAGACTTAGTCTAATAAGATCCTAATATATTTTTCTTCTTGTAACTTCCTAGCTACTCATAAAACTGAATAGAGTGGAAAACACCAGGTGATATGTCAATATTTCTCAAATAAAACACAATAAGTATGCTGCTGCTACCCTCTCTCCTTTCTCCCTTCACATAAATCAATTTTCCAATATACAGATTTAAATATACAGAAAAAAAATGAATGTATTTGATGAGTACATGAGAGATGAAGATAAGAAGCCCTTTTAACCATTTTTATAATAATGCAGAAGTCCATTTCCATGAGTTTTAGACCTGAATCAATACTTGAAACACATAATCATTTTAAATTAAATATCATATACTCTTTGACTTTGTTAAATCAGGAAAAGTTGGTTCAAGTTAATAAATCACAGGAGATGAGTTTTCTGTTGGGTATCTGTACGGACCCAAGAAAAACATGTATTAGGAATGCCTTTGCACTACTTTAAAAATGTTCTAAATGTAATAAGCAAAAGCTTATTATTTGGACTCTGTAATTCATAGAACATTAAAATGAGAACAAATCTTAGTTATCATAAATATGTGTTCCTTCATCCCTCAAGCCCTGTTTCTTGAATGAAGGACCTCATGGCCAGTGAGACTAAAATTGACTACTGGAAATTCAAGTCTTCTGAAAAGCATGGGGAAGAGCATAGCCTTGTGGGGGAAAAAAATATGTGTCTAGTCATCAGATAGATATAGGCTTAAGTCTTCCTCTATCAGTTATATTTTTCACCTTCAGAGTGCACTTCCACACTGCTGATTCTGCCTTTTCATCTTTCAAGGTTCATCAAAAGTTTAGCTTATACTAACTTTGTCTTCATGGCTTCTACTCTGCACTTAGAGCCTGTAATACTTGTTTCTGCAGTTAATCTCACAAGTGTTAGTTTTCCCTATGAAGCACTCAAGGGCAAGGTGTTTATGCTATTTATCTGATTACGCATTATTTGTCTTTGTACTCATTTTTAACTCTCTTGCAAATAGGAAATGTCTCAAAGGTTTTATTCAACCTGTTAATTAATGAGGAGACAAGTACGATGTTAAAAATGGTTCTGAGAAGGTTTGAAGAGATAGGTATTTGTAAACAATTTAATAAAGGAATGTTAGGGTGAAAATGCTAAGTTAAACACAGACCTGTTTGATACCAACAGAGCAATAAACCACAACCTTCTATATTTTCACTGGTCAGAGGTACATGTATCTCTACCAAACAAACACATATAATTTTATAATTTAATGTCAGTTCACTAGATATGGGCCTATTTTATAATGAAGTGAGTTAAACAAAATGTATGACTTAACACTGGGTGATATATATGTATATATATATATTTAAAGAGAAAATATATGCCATTAACATTTTGCCGAATTTCAAAGTCTTGAATTTTTTTGTTAACATTCAAGAAACTGTGCACAAATAAAAATGTTTGTCAAGTGGATGAATGAACAAACATATCAACATAAATTACCACATAATTTAATATGTCTGAATGTCAGTTTTCTTATCTATAATGAAAAATTATTTATTTTACCTTATGGGAAAAATAAAAAGGATCATAAATAAATATCATATGCCTCATGTCTGCTCTCAGTAAATCTCACTTCTTGTCCCTCACTTTGATTATTGTTAAAGTGAAGTCACTCAGTCGTGTCCGACTCTTCACGACCCCATGGACTGCATGGTCTACCAGGCTCCTCCTTCCATGGGATTTTCCAGACAAGAGTACTGGAGCGGGTTGCCACTTCCTTCTCCAGGAGATCTTCTCGACCCAGGGATCAAACCCAGGTCTCCCGCATTGTAAACAGATGCTTTACCGTCTGATCTACCAGGGAAGTCACTATTACTTCTCCCAGCTCACTGATACATTCCTCTGTATCAGCCTAGCTGTTGATTCTTTCTAGTATCTTTTTCTTTGCAGTTAGTGTTCTTCATCTCTGTACAATTGTTATTTTTCATTTTCTAACTCTTTGTTAAAAATTTTTTATTTTCTCATTCTGTGCATTCATTCCTCTTCCAAGTTCTTGGATCATCTTTCTAATCACTACCCTGAACTCTTTTTCAGATAGACTGCCTACCTCCACTTTACTTAGTTCTTCTTCTGGGGTTTTATCTCGTTCCTTCATTTGGAACATGTTTCTCTGTTGCCTCATTTTTCCGAAGTTTCTGTTTGTGTTTTTATGTATCTCGTAGGTTTCTTATGTTTTCCGACCTTGGAGAAATGACCTTCTGTAGGAGGCATCTTATGCAACCCAGAAGCACACTTATCCTCTCATCACCTAAGGTAAGTGCTCTAGCGGTTCTCCCAATGAGGTCTGCATGAATCCATGTGTTGTGGTGAGCTAACTATATGGATGGTCTGGTAAGCTTGGTTGGCCCCTAGTTTGGTTGGATGCCAGGCTCCAGCTTGCGTGTATGTTTCCAACACTGGTTGGCAGAACCAGGTCAAGAGGCCGTTGACTGCAGAGCCCAAGGTGTCCCAGGGCAAGTGTTGGCATGAGCCAGAGGGCAGAGTCAGGATCCAGAAGACTTCAGGACTTTTATTTCCCTACTGGTGGTGAAGACCATTGCTGGAGTTAATGCTGGACTGCTGGCAGCTAAACTGGGTCCCGGAGCCTGGCTGCAGGGTCCAGGGATCCCAGAACTGGTGTCAGACCACTGGCTGCAGGGGAGTGGTTCCTGACACAGTTGGATATGGGATCCAGGATGTCTCAAAGGTTGTGTTGGCCTGCTAGTGGGCAGGGCCAGGGGCCAGATAGTCTCAGGGCAGATTCTGGCCTGCTGCGGTTAGGCTAAGTCTGCAGGCTGAAAACTGCAGGTACTCACTAGTTTTTTCTCCTGTTTAGCATCTGCTCTCTGCTGGTTGGTGCTGGTCCAGAGGCTCAGGCAGCTTCCCTGGAGTACACCGCTGGGGTCCAGGGGCTCTGGGACTCTTGCCTGCCCACTGTCGGTAGAGCTGGGTTTTGGACCCTCTGATGGGCAGGGCCATGTCCAGAGGCTGCTGGGGGCTTAGAGATCTTCATGCAGCCTGTCTGCTTATGGGTGAGGCTGTGTTCCTGCTTCTCTGGGCTGTTGGACAAAGCCAGGTCTGGGTGCTAAGGAGCTGGAGGGAGGAATCCACAATGACTGCCTCTACCACCAGCATCCGTGTGGTAAAAGGAGCTCCCCACAATGGCTGCCACCAGGGTCTATGTCCCCAGAGAGGGCATCAGCCACCCACTGCTTCTCTGGGAGACCAGCTGGGAGACCAGCTGGTAGGTCTGGGCCATGCTCCGTCAAATTACTTCTTTAGTCCTGGGTATCTAAGTGAGTGATATTTTGTGTGCACCATTAAGTGTGAAATCTCTATTTCCCATAGTCCTTTGAGACTCCTGAAATTAAGCGACACTGGCCTTCAATGCCAAATGCTCTGAATTCGTCCTGACATGGAGCTCAGTACTCTCATGCCTGTGGGAGTAACTCTGCAGTGCAATTATTCTCCAGTGTGTGGGCCGATCACTCAGGGATATGGGACTCAACTGTATCTGTCCTTCTTACTCATCTTGTTGTGGTTCCTTCTTTATGTCTTTGTTGTAGAAGGTTTTTTTTTTTTTTTTGGTGGGTTTTAGTCTTTTTCATAAATGGTTATTCTGCAGATGTGATTTTGGTGTGCCCGTGAGAGAAGGTGAGCTCAGTGCCTTTCTACTTGGCCAATCCTCTATCACTACTGGCTCAGGGGCAGTAGTAGCTACATCGGTGGCGCACCCCATGCTACCCCCAAAAGTGTGGAGACAGTCCTCTCACTTTGCTTTCTCATTCTTTATTCAGTGTTTTTCCCAGAATGCCTGTCACTTCTCTGTGAACTACCCCATACATTTTTTTTTTTCATTAAAGTCTGGCTTAATCATGCCTTTATACAGTAGCAGAAACTCCTTGCCTATGAACTGTTCAGGAGACAGACAGCAATAGCAATGTGCATCACAGCTGTAAGTTATTAGCTTATTAGTGCAATATTCTGTCACCTTGTTCTGTTGCTTCTTATATTATTTACCCAAGGCTACTGTATTTTTTTTCTCTCAAACTCTCTACCTCTTAGTTTACTCACGTATCCCACCAGGTTCCATCTCAGGCATATACTACTTTTTCTTAATTTATTATGCTCCTAGCCGTGGAACAAAGATGGCCTGGAGCACTTTTAAATCAGGGGCCTGTGACGGGAATTGTTTTTTTTTCCTTCATGTTTTG
The DNA here is from genome assembly GCF_019320065.1 of Cervus canadensis. Classification (NCBI taxonomy): domain Eukaryota; kingdom Metazoa; phylum Chordata; class Mammalia; order Artiodactyla; family Cervidae; genus Cervus; species Cervus canadensis. Next base: position 34,119,949 of record NC_057407.1, on the reverse strand, counting down.
TCAGTGGCACAACTGAACCTCATGTTTTGTTTACCTTTAAGCATATGGTGATGCTTGTCATCAGTTCACTACATCCCTGTTTTCATGGGAGAGTGTTGTGGTGGTGGTTAACAGTTAGCTGGTCCTTAACTCAATATTCCTTGCCAGCCTTCTTTATTTGCATATTAAACTAACTAACTGCGGCAAGGATGGAGTGTCGAGGGCATGAAGGAGATCATTATCTTGAAGTAAAAAAACAATGACCTTGCTTCTTGAAGATAATAACACTTTAGGATTTTTTAGTACATCAAAAAGAAGAAAAACAAAGAATAGGAAGCGTGAAAATATGATGTGATAATAACAATCTCAAAAGATAATCTAGGTACTCACTAGTTTTTTTCTAGTATTGAAATATAGTTGACATATAGCATCATATTAGTTTCATGTATACTGTATAATGATTTTCTATTTGCATATATTATGCAGTGATCATCACGATAAGTCTAGTAACCATCTGTCCCCATATAAATATATTACACTATTATTGATCATTTTCTTTAGGCTGTATATTACATCCCCCATGGTGTATTCATTTTACAGCTGGAGGTGTATACTTCTTAATACTCTTTCCCTATTTTACATCTCCTAATTGTACTTCTGTTTGACTTACTGTGCACAGCATAATATCCAGAAAATCCATCCATGTTGTACTTCCCAGCAACCACCCAGTAATATCCTCTAGGGGTCTGTTTTTGTTTTATTTGTTTTGTCTTTCAGATTCCACACATAAATGAGCTCACATAATATTTTTATTTCTCTATTTGACTTACTGTGCATAATACCCAGAAAATCCATCCATGTTGTTGTCAACAGCAAAATTTCACTTTTTTGAATGAGTAATATTCCATCACCCACCCACCCCCCACCCCCCCACACACACACACACACCACATCTTCCTAATCCATTCATCTATCAATGGTCACTGCCATATGATCCAAGAATTTTGCTTCTGGGTATTACACAAAGAAAAGAAAAACAGTAATTTGAAAAATTATATGCACATTAATTTTCATCGCAGTATTATCTACAATAGTTAAGATATGAAAGCAACACAAGTTTTTTTTTTTATTAATCTAAATTGTTTATATATTTAGCAAAGATTGGTATTCCCGACAGAAACAAAACATAGAAAGCAAAAACTAAAAACTATCAACCTCATCCCCACTAGATACAGTTATACATGTTTTAAATAATATTTTACTGGAGTATAGTTGCTTTATACTGCATCTCAGTTTCTCTTGTATAGCAAAGTGAATCAGTCATATATTTACGACTGATATATATATACATATATATCCTCTTTTTTGGATTTCCTTCCCATTTATGTCACCCCAGAGTACTGAGTTCCCTGAGCTATGCAGTAGCTTCTCAATAGTTATATATTTTATGTTGCTGTTGTTCAGTCATTAAATCATGTCTGACTCTGCAACCCCGTGGACTGTAGCATACCAGGCTCCTCTGTCTTCCTCTGTCTCCCGAAATTTGCTCAAATTCATCTCCATTGAGTCTGTGACACTATCTAATCATCTCATTCCTCTGCCTTCCCCTTCTCCTTTTGCCTTCAATCTTTCCCACCGTCAGGGTCTTTTCAAATGAGTCAGCTCTTTGCATAAGGTGGCCAAAGTATTGGAGCTTTAGCAACAGTCCTTCCAATGAATATTCACAGTTGATTTCCTTTAGGATTAACTGGTTTGATCTTGCAGCCCAAGGGACTCTCAAGAGTCTTCTTTAGCACCATAGTTCAAAAGCATCAATTCTTCAGTCCTCAGCCTTCTTTATGGTCCAACTCTCACATCCCTACATGACTACTGGAAAAATCATAACTTTGACTCTACAGACCTTTGTCCATAAAGTGTTGTCTCTGCTTTTTAGTACACTGTCTAGGTTTGTCATGGCTTCCCTTCCAAGGGGCAAGTGTCTTTTAATTTCATGACTACAGTCATTGTCTTCAGTGATTTTGGAGCCCAAGATGTTTAAGTCTGTCACTGTTTCCACTTTTTCCTCTAATGTTTTCTGTGAAGTGATGGGACCAGATGCCATGATCTTAGTTTTTTGAATGTTGACTTTTAAGCCAGCTTTTTCATTCTCCTCTTTCACCCTCAACAAGAGGCTCTTTAGTTCCTCACTTTCTGCCTTTAGAGTGGTATCATCTGCATATTAGAGGTTGTTGATGTTTTTGCTGCCAATCTTGTTTCCAGCTTGTAACTTGTCCACTCCATCATTCTGCATGATGTACTCTGCATATAAGGTAAATAAACAGGGTGACAATAAACACCCTTGTCATACTCCTTTCTCAATTTTGAACTAGTCAGTTGTTCCATATAGGGTTTTAACTGTTGCTTCTTGACTTGCATACAGGTTTCTAAGGAGACAGGTAAGATGGTCTGGGATTCCCATTTCCTAAAGAATTTTCCAGTTTGTTGTGATCCACAAGCCAGAGACTTTAGCATAGTCAATAGAACACAAGTCAATGTTTTTTCCTGGAAATCCCTTGCTTTCTTCATGATCCAATGAATATTGGTAATTTGATCTCTGGTTACTCTGCCTCTTAGAAACCCAGCTTGTACATCTGGAAGTTCTTGGCTTACATACTGCTGAAGCCTAGCTTGAAGGATTTTGAGCATTACCTTGCTAGCATATGAAATGAACACAATTTTGCACAGTAGTTTGAACATTCTTTGGCATTGTCCTTCTTTGGGGTTGGGATGAAAACAGTTTTTCCAGGCCTGTGGCCACTGCCGAGTTTTCCAAATTTGCTGACATATTGAGTGAGTGCAGCACTTTAACAGCACCATCTTTTAGGCTTTTAAATAGTTGAGCTGTAATTCTGTCACCTCCACTAGCTTTGTAGGTAGTAATGCTTCCTAAGGCCCACTTATCACTTCACACTCCAGAATGTCTGGCTCTAGGTCAGTGGCCACACCATTGTAGTTATTCAGGTTATTAAGACCTTTCTTGTATAGTTCTGTGTATTATTGCTAACTTTTCTTAATCTCTTCTGCTTCTTTTAGGTTCTTACTGTTTCTGTCCTTTATCATGCCCGTCCTTTGCATGAAATGGTCTCTTGATATTTCCAACTTTATTGACGAGATCTCCAGTCTTTCTCATTCTGTGGTTTTCATCTATTTCTTTGCATTATTCATTTAAGGCCTTATTTCTCCTTGCTATTCTTTAGAACTCTGCATTCAGCTAGGTATATCTTTCCTTTTCTCCCTTGCCTTTCACATCTCTTCTTTTCTCAGCTATTTGTAAAACCTTGGGTGGCCATTCATGGCATGGTCATATATTCATTGAGTTACAGGAGCCCCTTCACCAAGATAAGTCTGTGATCCATGAAGAGGTATTTTATATATAGTATCAATCCCAATCTCTCAATTCATCATATCCTCCCATGCCCCACCTTGGTGTTCATATGTTTGTTCTCTATATCTGCATCTCTATATCTGCTTTGAAGATAGGTTCATCAGTAACATTTTTCTAGATTCCACATACATGTGTTAATATATGATATCTGTTTCACTCGTTCTGAGCTACTTAACTCTGTGATATTTTAAATGACTTTTCTTTGAAATGTAAAGAAGAAACATATAATGTTTTACTGTCAAGAATATTGTGATTGACTAAAATTGTCACTGTCATGGACATCAAGCATATTTAAACACCAGAATAGGCAATAGTAATAAAGGTGGTGATAAAATAGTTAAGCAAACAAATTTAATTGACTCTTTTGAGGGGATTTACAAAAACAGTAATATGAGAAAGGATTTATTGCAGGTGTTTGGTCAATGTTCTCTCAATTATTTGGTAAAATTAAGGAGTGTAAATATGAGGAGCAGAGAATATAGGGTCAAAAAATATACCAAAGAAATAATTAGTTTTCCTTTTTCAAGAGACCAGAACAAATCAAAGTGCTTAAGTAAGATTTGTATCTTACATAAAATTTTACAGGTGAAACTTAAATCAATTTCCTTCTCCTCTTCTCTACAATAAACTGGTTAATAGTTGATTATTATAAAATAAATCTTTCAAATACTTGGGAACAGTTAAGTATCCTCTTAGCTTTATTTCTCCAATATAAAATTACTTATAAACTAATTTATGAATCATGCACATACCTTTAGAAGAAGCATAGTACATAAATTAACAATCCCCCTTGAGGAATAAACTCATGTGTTCCTTTTAAAATATATGCAACACTTCCCATTTATATGGGCAGCATCACATATATCATTTGAATAGCAGTGCTTTGTTAACATTTAGTATCTTTGTACAAAAATGCAAACCAGTTTGAAGAGAAGTTCAATCTTTACAACTCTTCTAGGAGACAGGGAAGATCCTCTCTAAATATAACAGCAGTGTTAGTGTTTTCTCTTGTAGATTTCCATGGATGAAAATCTAGGGTAGCATTCCACTGGGGAAAGAAGGAGGGAAAGAGAGAAAAGAAAGGAGAAAAGAAAAAAGGGAAGAAAAAAATGAAACCTGAAAAGAAAAAAATAAGACACCATGTCATTCTTTATTCACTATTAATTCCTTCCTTTCATTTTCTCTCATTTATTCCTCTCACGGCTTCTCCAATGTTTCCTTGTTCCCCAAATTATCATTTCCAGAACTCAGGCTCCTTTTCAGTTTAATGGCCCATTCTTCCTTACGTTGTATAATTGAGTGTCACCTAAGCCACTTCAATACTAATTCCTTGATTAAGTCAAACTTAACATCCTCATAACTTTCCTAGACACATTTCTAGAAGCCAGTTTTTTTTGTTGTTGTTATAAGGGCATGCTTATTCTCCCAGGCACTTGGAGTCAGAATTTCTTTGTCATCTTTGATTTTATATTTCAGTACCATGTCCGTGTTACCAGACTCTACTGGTCACAGCATCATAATAGTTAGCTCATCACTCCTTCCCTTCTAATTTCAATAATGATCAAGCTACTTGAATCCTCATTTCTCTTCATCTGTGCTGTGCTTAGTCATTCAGTCATGTACGACTCTTTGCAACCCCATGGACTATAGCCCATCAGGCTCCTCTGTCCATGGGGATTCTCCAGGCAAGAATACTAGAGTTTGTTGCCATGCCCTCCTCCAGGGTATCCTCCCAACCCAGGGATCAAACCCAGGTCTCCCACAGTGCAGGCGGATTCTTTACAGTCTGAGCCACCAGAGAAGCCCATGAATACTGGAGTAGGTAACCTCTCCCTTCTCCAGGGGATCTTCCAGACCCAGGAATTGAACCAGAGTCTCCTATAATACAGGTGGATTCTTTACCAGCTGAGCTACCTAGATTATTATAAGAAATAATAATTTTAAACTAGTACCTGTGTATTAATATCTTGTCTTTCTCTTTATCAATTTATGCACAATGCTTCTGTATTAATAGTTCTAAAATTATAAAGCCCAATTTATTTGATCCTTCAAGACTCTGAACAAATTATTACCCTAACATGTATGACCTTCAGTAGTAGGTTCTTGATACTTATTTTCAGCCCCATTTATTTCCCATGTATGACTTACCCTGATAGATTCAATCCTGCTCTGTGTGCTTTCCTTCCTCTGGGTCTTTCTGCATGCTACACCCTCCACTAGGACACTCTTCTCCCTTGGCAATGCCTAAACCCCTCATCACTCCTCCTAATCTATTAAAATTCTATCCTACCTTTGGTTTTGAAGAGCAGTATCATCCAGTAAATGCCCAACATTTTCCCAATCCTCATAATAAAGTGTTTATTCCTTGCTTTGAATACCCATGCATTTATATTTGTACTTTTTAGATAACCTAATACTACCTACCTGTCATGTATGTATGCATACTTCTCTAATTCATTTTATTAAATCTTAGTGCCACTGAGAGCAAGGATATTGAGAAAATACTCCCTGGTCGAAAAATGATTATAGTCTTGTGGTATATGCCTAAGTCATTCCTAAGCAAACACAGAAAAGATGAAGAAGGTTTAAAAAAAAAAAAAAAAAAAGGCTGCTTAAAAAAAATAAAATGACTGTCTGTAGTGGGTTTAGATTTATGTGACTGAAGACTGGTCTAGGATATTCAAATCAATGAATGTACAGAAACAAATAGTAAATCTTTCAGTGGATGCTTATTTGTCTGGAAAAGAGACAGTCACACACTATGGCCACTGGAGTTTGACTCAAAATTAAAGCCATAGTCCCTTTTGTGTTTTTAACCATGCTTCAAAGCATTCTCTTAAAGAACGGGAACTGGTAAGCATATACTAACGTCCTTATCCTGAGAAGGTCACAAGTGGTTTCAGTCATGGTTCGCCTCATCTGCTTCCTTTGAATCCTGTTAAGACAGAGAAGGCCCACCTGATAGAGTTTTTGAGGCAGTTGTTGCACTGTGGAGCCCCACATTGTACTACAAACTACTTTAAAATATTTCTGGAAGGGATAAATCTTTAATTTAAAATGAATCCTCATTGCAGAAGCTTGAATGTACTTGAAATATCTGAGAAATCCTTGAAGTTATGAATATATAAAACCTCAAAGCTAGTCATTTTATAAATAAAAATCATTAATTTTTAATCAAAAGAAGATTTCCTCAGTGCAGGCTCCTAAATGTTTTATATCCGATATTCAGTGAAAGGTTTGCTCTTTTTGGATGCCTTATCCTTGATGCCCTGCTCAATCTATTTGCCTTAATCTCAGCTACCATTCCAGCATGTGTGTATAATTGATTTTGTAGGACTTAGAGTCCAATCCTGGCATCCAGCCTGACTTTTATATATATAGCAGAAAATATAGCAGTCATTTAGTTTTTTGTTTGTTTCTTTTTCATTTACATTGTTTCTAAACTATGTTAAAAATACTTCCTTGGACTTCCAATAGAGAAATTCACAAAGAATATTTTGATATGTATGTTTAAAGTTCAAGTGAGTAATAATCTTGAAAGATTCTCTGGTAGAAGATACACCTGAATTTGCTAGCATTTCTATTTCAGGTGATAAAATAATGTATTAGCTTAATATTTGGGGGAGAATACCACTTTATTACTAAAAATGTAAGCATTTATTTAATTTCTATTAAAGATGCATTTTAAAGTCACATTTTTTGTGACCATTTTCCCATTGATATTTGGAATCCAGGTTAAAATGTTTAAAAATAAATTGTAATACATTTTTAAGTCCATGAGAAGATGAATAATAAAGAAAGCCTATAGGAAATATTTTAAACTTCCCTTTACTATCTAATTCTTGTCTGTAGAAGTCTACTTTTAAAGATGCCTGGACTCAAAGGAAACCAGAAAACCAAAAACATAAAAGAAGCTAAGAAAAATGAATTTGAAAATAGCTACTATAATGTTAGAATAGTCAAAGAACACTGTATTTCTAAAACTATTTCATGACTATACACCCATGATTACAAGTAATTTGGAGATTTTTTAACTTTTCCTGATGTAATTATATTAGTACATTAAGTAAAACTTCTTTTATCCTAGTTCAAATATTTTCTTGTAAAAGATCAGCACACAGTGCCTAATTAACTTCGTAGATGAACAGAGGCTATAAAAGCAAAGGCCCAGTGAATTTCAGATAGGCATTCTACTCTAGTTGGTAAAGTTGGTTTCAATCGGGTACAGGTTAACGATTCAGAAAATGCTATATATGTAAAGTAAATTATGTAAATGGATGGCAGAGAGTGGGAGCTAGGATTCATTCTGTTGGTGTGGGGGATTCTAGATAAGCAAGGGAGAAGGTTATGATGATTCGTGTTGCAATGAATTACAATTAAAGACATCAGTATGAACTCATGTTTAGCATAAGATAGATACAGATAGAATTACGTACAGATAGGTATATATACCTGGGTTAGTATACACAGAGATATTTGCTTCTCTGTGGGCTGCAGGAGTCTAGAAGTAACACCCCAGTAGCAATAAGCTCACTCAACTCAGATCTTGGTTTCTCTAATAAAAGAATCCAGAACTCCTCATAAGAATGGTTGATTCTAGGGTTTGAATGGAGAATGTATAACATTATCATAGAATATCTTGTAGTGCCAGAGAACAAAATAGTGCTAAAACCTAAACCAAACCAAACAAACAAAATCAACAATGGAGATATATATATCAAAAGGGCACAGGGGTCAATAGAAAGAGCTCCTAAAAGCCATAGCTAGAACCAGGTGAGGAACAGAATTCAAAACATAGTATTAGATTAAAGGGCTTAGCTGGTGGCTCAGTAGTAAAGCACCTGCCTGCCAGCGCAGGAGATGTGGGTTCAATCCCTGGTCAGGAAAATCCCCCAGAGAAGGAAATGGCAACCCACACCAGTATTCTTGATTGGGAAATCCCACGGACAGAGGAGCTTGGCAGGCTACAGTCCATGGGGTCACAAAGAGTCAGACAGGACTCAGCGACTAAACAACAACAAATTAGATTAAAACCTAAACTGTGAAAGAAATATGTTTAAATATATACTTATATAAATTATTGATTGACTAAATGAATCACCAGAGGGGAGTAGACAATTATTCTGTACAGAAGAATCTCAAATGATTTGTGTAGATAGTCCCCTGCCCTGCCAAAGAAGTGGAACAGAACTTCCACTCCTTAAGCTTCACATAGGACCTCCTTCTAAGGAATACACTATGGAAAGCACAGGAAGAAATAACTCCAGAGCACAGAAGTCTGGCAAATACTATATTGGCTAGGTAATGAAAGTCAACAGAGTTAAAGTTATGTTGATAGTATGCTAGTGACATGATGTGAAAATTGTGCTTCCTCTCTCTGTATTGTTTTCCCTAAAAACCCGTGACTCCAATCTAATCATGAGAAAAGCATCAGGCAAATTTCCATTAAGGAACAGTCAATAAAACATCTGACCAGTAGTCCTCAAAACTGTTAAGGTCCTCAGAACTAAGGAAAGAAAAATTTAAGAAACTGTCAGTCTAGAAGCCTAAGGGGACATGATGACTAAAAGTAAAACAGTGTCTTGGATGGGTCACTGGAATAGAAAAAAATGACAACTGTTCCATACTAAGGTAAAATCAGTTAGCAATAGGAGAAATGGTGTGGGCTATATGAGAACTCCCTATACATTTTCATAGCTTTTCTGTAAATCTAAAACTATGCTAAACTAAAAATTTATCTTAAAAATAATAACAAAACTTTTTGGAGTGATGGACATGATCTGTTTGATGCTAATAGTATCTACACAACTCTGTCCGAATTCATAGAACTGTATACATACACATTATGTCTCAATAAACTTTTCAGACTGTACCCTGGCTTGTGGCTGTCAGAAGTCTATGAAAATTACAAACCTCAGAGAACATCTCTCTTTAATCACTGACATGAGGCACCATGTCAGTGATTAGACTGGAGTACTTTCAATTGATTTCAAATACATTATGTATAGAGTTAGCTGTCAGATATAATTGCAAGTGCTGTCACCTTATTTAAAATACGTACAATTATAGCTGTTAAGTGGTTAATATCCAAAATACAAAAGTAGCTCACACAACTGAATATAAAAAAAAAAAACAAATAGTCCAATTTAAAAATGGACAGAAGAACTAAATAGACATTTTTTTTTTCAAAGAGAATATGCAGGTGACCAACAGGCACATGAAAAGATACTCAACATCACTAATCATCAGGAAAATGCAGATCAAAACCACAATGAGATATCACTACACGCTTGTCAGAATGGCTGTCATCAAAAAGAATACAAATAATAAATGTTGGGGAAGATGTAGAGAAAAGGGAACCCTTGTACCACATTTGTAGGAATATAAATTCATATAGCCACTGTGGAAAACAGTATGGAGATTTCTCAAAAAAAAAAAAAAGTAAGTAAAAAATACCATGTGCATGCATGCCTGCTAAGTTGCTTCAGTCATGTTCAACTCTTTGCAACACTATGGACTATGGCCTGCAAGGACCCTCTGTCCATGGTAGTCTCCAGGCAAGAATACTGGAGTGGGTTGCCATGTCCTACTTCAGGGGAGTCTTCCCAACCCAGGGATTGAACCAGCATCTCTTAAATCTCTTGCATTGGCAGGTGGGTTCTTTACCACTGGTGCCATCTGGAAAGCCCCCCAAATACCATATGACCCAGCAATTATTCCAGTCCTGGGTACATATTCAAAAGAAACAAAAATAGTAATTTGAAAAGATACACTCACCCTCAATATTCATAGCAGCATTACTTAAAAATTCCAAGATGTGGAAGCAACGTAAGTGCCCATCAGCAGACGTATGATTAAAGAAGTGGTGTATTTGCACAGTGGAATACTACTTGGCCATAAAAAGAAGAAAATGTTGCCATTTGCAACACCATGGGTAGACATGGAGGTATTATGCTAAGTGAAATATGTCCAAGAAAAACAAATACTGTACATATCATTTATATGTGAAATCTGAAAAATGCAATAAACTAGTGAATATAACAATAAAGAAATAGACTCACAGATATGGAGAACAAACTAGTGGTTACCCCTGGGGAGAAGAAACAGGAGAGGGACATTATAGGGGTACAGGATTAAGAGGTACAAGCAATTATGTATAGAATAAGCTTCAAAGATATATTGTAAAACAGCAGAAATATAGCCAATAATTTATAATAACTAAATGTTGCATAACCTTTAAAAACTACGAATCACTATATTGTATATCCATAGCATATTATAGGGAGAAGGCAATGGCACCCCACTCCAGTACTCTTGCCTGGAAAATCCCATGGATGGAGGAGCCTGGTAGGCTGCAGTCCATGGGGTCGCTAAGAGTTGGACATGACTGAGCGACTTCACTTTCACTTTTCCCTTTCATGCATTGGAAAAGGAAATGGCAACCCACTCCAGTGTTCTTGCCTGGAGAATCCCAGGAACGGGGGAGCCTGGTGGGCTGCCGTCTATGGGGTCGCACAGAGTCGGACACAACTGACGTGACTTAGCAGCAGCAGCAGCAGCATATAATATCGTACATCAACTGTACTTCAGTTAAAAAATAAACTACATTGCAATACAAAGAGTGTTGAAGGTGATCCACCTTAGATTTGAGTCCCAGTTCTGCCATTTACTAACTGCAATCTTGGACAAACCATTTCACTCACCCGAACCTCAATATCCGTAGCAATACAATGAGATTAATAATATACATCATAAAGCATTTTAAAAATTAGATAAATCAAATTTAGAGCTAATTATCATGCATAAATAAATGGAAGTGCTCTATCAGTGGTATAAATATATTTATTCTAATGCACTTGTATAAATATATTTATTATAATTAAATAAATATGTTTATTATAATGTAATTTTATAAGAGTGTGAATGTGTTACATGGAGGTAAATGAAGGAGTCACAGTAGTGGAAAACTCTAATTGAAGGCAGGCTAACCTTTCCAGTGGTTTTCAAAACGGTCTATTTTTTACCCTGGCTTCTCATATAATGTTAAACTAAGAACTTACATAAAGTGGAGGTTGTTTAGGTTGTAGTAATTCCATTTCTGTTTGATGGAATAAACAGTCTAATTAGTGAACTTTTACAATAACCGATTTGCTCCTCATGGCAATCTAGGGTAAAGGGATCACTTAGTGGTTTTTACCTACACCGAAGAAACTGTTTTTTTTTTTTTTTTCTTTCTGATAAATTGTGTAACTCAAAGGTCAGTAATAGTATCATGCATCACAAGTCCTTTCTCGTGCCTCACAGTGCCTCAGGGCATGCATTCTAATGTGATCTGTCAGCCCCTACCTAACAGATTTAGTTCTTACTTGTAATATATTAATAGCTTCATTTTTAGGTTTTGTTTTTTCCCAAATAGCACTAAGAAATTGATTGCCAGCTCACTGAGTTGAGAATGGAAGCAGGTTGTTGAGCATGAATTACGGTCATGAAAACAGCATCAAGACTGCAGATTTGAATATGATAAATAAGAGAGAACTTACAAAGGAGTTGAGAAGCCAGCTGGGTGATTTTGCTATTAGAAATGGAAGAGATGGAGCTTTCTGGCATGTTTTTAAGCTTCAGAAATAGTTGCCAAGGCATGCAATAAGAAATTACCAACTACTTCAAAAGATGTAAACATCTATTTTTCTTTTATTCTAAAGCATGGTGATTTTCACAGGTCCTTAAAAATGCATAGTGGGAAAAAAACGGATCCTTATTTAATCTCCAGTACGTGAAAGAGCAGAGAATATATCAGATATGCAATTAAAAGACTGATTTACATATACTATTTTTTTTAATTATTTATTTTCATTGGAGGCTACTTACTTTACAATATTGTAGTGGTTTTTGCCATACATTGACATGAATCAGCCATGGGTGTACATGTGTCCCCCATCCTGAACCCCCTTTCCCCCTCCCTCCCCATCCCATCACTCAGGGTCATCCCAGTGCACCAGCCCTGAGCACCCTGTCTCATGCATCAAACCTGGACTGGCGATCCAATATTCAATGCTGTTCTCTCAAATCATCCCACCCTCGCCTTCTTCCACAGAATCCGAAAGTCTGTTCTTTACATCTCTGTCTCTCTTGCTGTCTTGCATACAGGGTTATCGTTACCATTTTTCTAAATTCCATATATATGCATTAGTATGCTGTATTGGTGTTTTTCTTTCTGACTTAGGCTCCAGTTTCATCCACCTCATTAGAACTGATTCAAATGCATTCTTTTTAATAGCTGAGTAATATCCCATTGTGTATATGTACCACAGCTTTCTTCCATTTGTCTGCCCATGGACATCTAGGTTACTTCCATGTCCTGGCTGTTGTAAACAGTGCTGCCATGAACATTGGGGTATATGTGTCTCTTTCAATTCTGGTTTCCTTGGTGTGTATGCCCAGCAGTGGGATTGCTGGGTCATATGGCAGTTCTTTTTCCAGTTTTATAAGGAATCTCCACACTGTTCTCCATAGTGGCTGTACTAGTTTGCATTCCCACCAACAGTGTAAGAGGGTCCCTTTTCTCCACACCCTCTCCAGCATTTATTGTTTGTAGACTTTTTGAAAGCAGCCATTCTCACCAGCGTGAGATGGAACCTCATTGTGATTTTGATTTGCATTTCTCTGATAATGAGTGATGTTAAACATCTTTTCATATGCTTGTTAGCCGTCTGTATGTCTTCTTTGGAGAAATGTCTGTTTAGTTCTTTGGCCCATTTTTTTATTGGGTCGTTTATTTTTCTGGAATTGAACTGCATGCATATATTGTCTTTGTTACTCTGCCAATATAACATCAGGGATGATAAAGTCATTTAATCTGCTTAAGTGAGCAGGTCTTATAGAGTCTGCATCACTAGGTTTTGATGAGTTTCAAATCAATCATGAAATAAAGAATTGATAAGCTGAACTTCGTTAACATTGAAATTTCTGTTGTGCAAAAGGCAGTCAAGAGAATGAGAAGACAAGTGAGAAACTGGGAGAAAATATTTGCAAAATACATATCTGATAAAAGACTTTTATCCAAAATACACAAAAAAAACCTCTAAAAACTCAAAAATAAGAAAATGAACAACTTAATTTAAAAATGGGCAAAAAACCCGAACAGATATCAGACTGTAGAAAAAAGATAGATGGCAAATAAGCATATGGGGAAAAAAATGTTTCTAATCATATGTTATTAGGGAATTGCAAAATAAAACAATGAGATACTACTACACCCTGATTAGAATGGAGAAAATCCAAAATATTGACAGCATTAAATGCTAATATGAATTTGGAGCAACAGGAACTGTCACTCATTGCTAATTGGAATGCAAAATGCTACAATCAGTCTAGAAGACAGTATGATGGTTTCTTATAAGACTAAGCATATTTTTAGCATACAATCCAGGAATCCTTGGTACATACCCAAGGTTGTTGAAAACTTATGCCTGCATACTGTACTCTATAGTAGCTTTCTTCATAACTGATAAAACTCCCAGGTGACCAAGATGCCCTGTAGCAGATTAATGGATAAATTGTGGTACATCCAGATAATGGGATCGTATTTGGCACTAAAAAAAAATGAACTATCAAGCCATGAAAGAACTTTAAATGTATATTACTAGGTGAAAGAATCCAATCTGAAAAGGCAATGCACTGTGCGATTCCAATTGCATGACATTCTGGAAAAAGCAAAACTATGGAGACAGTTAACTGATCAGTAGTTGCCAGCGGTTGAGGGAGCGATGAACAGACAGAGTACAGAGGATTTCAGGATTTCAGACTTTTCTACAGATACTAATAGCTGAGACATGTCATTTATCCATACTTATACATCTGTCCATACTCATAGAATGTAACTCTTAAATTTGTCCATACTCATGAAATGTAAGACTCTAACAATAAGCTCTAATATAAATTATGTACTTGGGTGAAAATGATGTGGTAGTGTTGTTTCATCAGTTGTAACAATTATACCATCCTGGTGAGGAATGTTGATATTGAGGGAAGCTCCATGTGTTGGCACAGAGGTGTATGGGAAGTTTCTGTATCTTCCTCTCAATTTTGCTGTGAAACTAAAACTCTTTTTAAAAATAGAGTACATTAAAAAAAAAAGGTAGTGTATGGATGATCTCCATTAGAATCACTTCAGAGCAGGGCTTCTTGGTGGCTCAGTGGTGAAGAATCTGCCTGTTAATCTGCCAGGGGATATGGATTTGACCCCTGATCCAGGCTGGCATGCCTCAGAGCAACTAAGCCCGTGCCCACAGCTGTTGAACCTGTACCCTAGAGCCCAGGAGCCTCAACTGCTGAAGCGCTCATGCCCGAGAGCCCGTGCTCCTCAACCGGAGACGCCACCTAGCGGGAAGCCTGCGCACTGCAACGAGAGTAGCCACCACTTGCTGTAGCTAGAGAACCGCCCACGCAGGCACAGAGACCCAACGCAGCCAGAAATAAATAAATAAATAAATAAATAGGGTTTTTTTGTTTTTTTTTTTAAATAAAGAATCACTTCAGGCCAATGGTGATTGTCTTTAGTGCAGATTCTCACACCTCGTGTTAGTCCTACAGAAATTTAACCTGTAGACATGGGGCCAGATAACCTGAATTTTTTAATGGGCTACTCAGATGATTATTATAAATAGGATAGCCATATGATTTATCACCCAAAGTCAAGATATTGAGAGAAGGAAGCATTCTTATTAATTATGCCGGGACTTATATGGTTACCGCATTTAAGAAAACCAGCTTGAGACCTGCTACCTACAACAGTGATCCTTGTTCCCAGATGCACGCTGCAGTTCTCTTGGATGTTTTTAAAACCAGTGACACACAAGTCCTCTCCAAAATTCTTAAATCAGGCACTGACATTTTAATATAGCTTCTTAGCTAATTCTTCATGGATTCATCTGGTCCTCATTAAATCCATGAATAAGTTCTTATTTTAAGAGGGGGAAAAGAAAATGTTTGTTAGAAAAATAAAGACAACACTGTCACAATAAAAGAAAAAAGAAAGATCATGTTGCCTAAAGATAACAAGAGCATCCTACAGCCCATGGGCCCTGTGTAATTTAGAAAAATATACTTTTAATACAGTACAAAAAACAAGTTCCATGGGTTGAGATAGAATGGGTGACATGAAACACACTCCTAGGAGAAAAAGAGAACATTGGGAGCAATGGCACTGAACAGAAAATTTCCGTTATTCAGAGGAATCATATTTCCAGGCCTCTGGAGAGATTAGTGGCAAGAGAAGAGGAAGAGGAAGGATTATTGACTGAGGGCACATAGTTAAAAGGGAGGCAAAACATCACTCACAGGTGTGAGGATGCATTTACCTCACGGAAAGGATGAGCTTCATGAAAGGTAGCTGGGAAAGACGAAGTGGTGGAAGCAAGTGCTTTGAAGGAAAATCATGACTGTCTTTAAAGCCTGCTGTTGGGTTCTAGAGTGGAGGAAATACCCTGGGGCTTGAGTGAGTTCTGATGTGGGTTTGGGTTTGATGATCACTTTCAGAAGTTATCCTTAGGTTTCTAGTCCTTGAATTCTTTTATCTTAGGTAATGTCCTCTTCTTCTCCTGTATACTTAGGGTTAACTCATGGAAATCTAGCTAAAGAATGAGTTAGATGGCTTTCATGATGGACAGAAGAGAGGACAGGAAAATTGATAATAAAACAATAGCATCAAGATGAAAGTTTTGGAGACCAGCCAGCCAGACTGTGTTTTGTTTTGTTTCTGGAAAATGGAGAGATTGACACTGGACTCAAAGTTGTTGTGAATAGTGAGAAAACAAATGAAAAGCTGATTCCATATCAAGTGCTTAGCAAATTGTTGGTAATATTAGTACCAAACTAATCGCTTTACTTACAAAGGTCCGTATGGTCAAAGCTATGGTTTTTCAGTAGTCATGTGCAGATGTTCGAGTTGGACCATAAAGAAGGGTGAACACCAAAGGACTGATGCTTTCGAATTGTGGTGCTGGACAAGACTGTTGAGAGTCCCTTGGACAGCAAGGAGATCAAACCAGTCAATACTAAAAGAAATCAACCCTGAATATTCTTTGGAAGGACTGATACTGAAGCTGAAGCTCCAATACTTTGGCCAGCTGATGCCAAGAGGCAACAAACTGGACAAGACCCTGATGCTGGGAAAGATGGAGGACAGTAGCAGAAGGGGGTCAATAGAGGATGAGATGGTCGGATGGCATCACTGACAAAATGAACCTGAGTCCGAGGAAACTCCAAGCAGTAGTGGAGGACAGGGAAGCCTGGAGTCCTGTAGTCCATGGGGTCAAAAAGAGTCATACACAACTTAGTGAGTGAACAACAACATATAGCTACAGGAGCTTTGATAATTATTTAAGAGAAAAGAAGGCCAAAAGGAGATAAAGCATGTAGGGAGTAACTTGGCAAATGAATGATTGAGAATGTGAAATAAACAGGAGCTTCAGTTCCAAAGATCTGAACCAACAGCCCCCATAAGACTTTCTTAGGAAATCTTTAAATGTTAATAATCAGAGACTTGGGGTAGTGAATATAGTGCTAGGGAGTAGAACAGTGGAGTTAACAATCCATTATAATCCAAAAGGTCTACAAAAAAATGGAGATTTAGAAAGAAGTCAAAATTATTCTTTTCATTTTTCACTTCTCTTTTAGAATTAAATCTATCTATAGATAGATTTAATTTATAGATTTGGGATTTTTTGTGGTATGTGCAAGATTTGTTCAAGTGCTTGAGAAAGTGTAAAACAGAGTTTAATAAGCTATTTACCAAACTTTTGGTTTTTGAATGCTTTTTGCAAGTAATGTTTTCTTACCTCTCCATCACTAGAATTCCTAGATCATTTTTTTAAAATATGGAATATGATGTAAACCATTCATTTGACAGTTTAGTTTGTTTATATATATATATATATATTAAGACAGATCCATTTTAAAACTGCATTATTATCCTTAAATGTATTTTTAGTCAAATCAAAGTAAATTTTTTTTCATAAAGTCTTGTATTTTACAATGAAATCAGTTTGGCATAAAAATCCCTTACATAATTCAATATTGTCCACAGTAGCATTTAAAAGGATTAGTTAACTTTTACTCTTAAATATTCCTAACTGTCTCATTAAAGTCTTTGCGAAAAGCCAGGTTTACTTTTATTACTGACAATTTTCCAGTTTTCTATTTTGCTCTGTATATGTCTTGATTAAGCATACTCATTTTGTTTCCTCTATTGATGTACTTACCATGTCAGCATCATAATACATTTCTTCTTTTAATAGGTAAAATTGACATTTTTATGAAGTTGCCAGATATTTTTCCTTAAGTGTCTATTTTCATCACATTCATAACTGGCAGTATTTGTTGTTCCATATAATTTAGAGATGACTTTAAAAAATCTTTATGGTGAAAGAAATCACTTTCTGTGAGTTACAAGATCTTAATTATTACCTCCATTAGTTTGGGAGATTTTCATTTGTTTCCTTTGACAATAATGTTCATATGATCTTCTCAAGAAATGTTCTGATTACTTGCAGAAAAAGAACTCAATATAATAGAACATATTTCTCAAGCAATGTAATTTGTTTTTAATTAGATCCATTTGAATTTTTCTAGTTAACAGTTTCTCAAACATTGTCATCCTACTTCTCGTCCTTATTCCACTGCCTAATTTGTTGAAAATATGAGCTACACCTGCTGCTTCTATCCTTCATTTGTAAGATTCTGTAATAGGTTTCTATACTTTTTACTGAAATTGCACATTCATGTGATGGCCATCTATATCAGTTTCCTATTGTTGCTGTAACAAATTGGAATAGACTTAGAGGCTAAAAACAACACAAACTTTTTATATTACAGTTTTGGAGAACTGATGTCTGAAATGGGTCTCACTAAGCTAAAATCAAAAGTGTCAGAAGAGCTGTGTTCCATCCTGGAGAATCAGTTTTTTTGTCTTGCATCTAGAGGATAAGTGCACTCCTTTGCTTATGGCTCTTTTCCATCTTCAAAGCCAGAGATGGCTTTCTCACAGTGCATCACTCTAATACTGACTTTTATGCCTCCTTATTCCGTATACAAAAGAGCCTGTGATTAAATTGTTTCTACTAGGATAATTCAGAAAAGTCTCCCTATTTTAATATCAGCTGATTAGCAAAACTCCGTCTGCAAGCTTAATTCCCCTTTACCATGTAATTTAATATATTCACAGGTTTTAGGGATGAGGATATGGGCATCTCTGGGGACCTATTATTCCATCTACTATACTCCCCTATCATCAAATCCTCTTCACTTGTACATGATCTGTCTTGGTCTCCATTGCTGTTAATTTTTGTTTTTGTTACTCTTCTGTGGGTGTTCTGTGAGGTTTTCTAAATCATTGCAATCTCCTTTTCTTTATATTTCCTTTTCTGGAGAAATTCTCTATTTTTCATGTAAAGGTATGATTTTTACTCCACGCTGATGATTCCAAAATGTATATTTTTAGCCCTATATTCCTCTCTCCCCCTCCCCCTGTTTTTTCTCATCAGCCCATTCCTTTATCTTCTAATTTTTATTGGGTAATTTCACTTGTTAATTCTCTAGCCCTTCCAAACTTACCCTATCTGGTACCAGGACACCAGTTTCATAACTGTGGTTCTTTTGACTGTGGCATTATTTAAAGGAAGATAAGACACTGTGATTTAGACTCTCAGTAAAGATAACTGATAGAATTAAGTCTAGAGCAGTATGAGGTATTAATATCCAACTCAAAAACTTATGTAAAACAAATAATCTATTTTATTTTTTCTTGTATTACTTTATTATTATTTTAAAAACTTTTAAAACTGATGTATAGTTGTAAACTAGTATATAAGGTTTAGTATTATAAGGTTTAGGTGTACCATGCAGTGACTCACAATTTTAAGCTTATATTCCATTTATAGTTATAAAGTACATTATAAAATATTGGCTATATTCCCTGTGTTTTACAATATATCCTTGTGTTTTATTTATTTTACACATAGTAGTTTGTACCTATTAATACTCTACCCCATTCTCTTTTGCCCATTGTCTTTTCCCTAGTAAACACTAGTTTGCTCTCTATATCTGTGAGTCTGTTTCTTTTTTTGCTACACTCTCTATTTTGCCGGTTGTTTTAAAACGAATATTTTAACGTTCCCTCATCCCTTGCAAAATTCCTTACAAGCATCATAATACCCCAAAGTATAAGACAGGGAGTGAATATGGATATTTCAATAAGGGTGAGAAAAATTGTCTTGTACTAGCTTATTTTTGCCCACCATTCACAAACCTTTGCCCTTGGAAGATCCCTGATCTCTTTACATTGTATACTTATGGCACCTTCTACCAAAAAGCACTAAAATATCAAGAATTATTGATTATCATGGTGTTGAATCTCTCCTTCATGTAAATCATCAATAAATGTGACACATATTCAGTAAAACTAGCTTCTACAAAACAAGTAGGTGAAAGACGGCACAATTCACGTCAAAGAGAGTGTTTACTATCTTTTAGTTCTCTTTACAAGTTTAGAAAATACAAGATAGACAGCTGGAACGTGATTCAACTCTTGACACGTATGAGTCCAAACAACTTAAGTGAAAACATCAGAAGTATCCTCTAAATTTTAGGCTCCTAAAATATTTTTAATGTTTTTCAAAAGCCCTCTTGATTTGATCTTTTTGAGAATTACTTGGTGCAATGTACTGTCCACTCTTTCAGGCAGGAACCCTCTTGCCAGTTGTAATTACTTTCTCTCAAAGTCTTTTTCTCTTTCACATCCATACCCATTAGCCACCATGCCCTATGGATTATTCTCTTCTATTAGGTTCTTCTATTATATGTTCAATGCCTTTACTCTAATTCTTAATTATTTTCTAAAAATTCAAATATCACAATAACTTATTAATGAATGCCCTTGCCTCCATCTCTGTTTCCTTTTTGTAATGAAGTCTACCTATAATTGTCAGTTAATTTTTCTAACTCACCAGTTTCTTATCGTTCTACCTCAAAAGTCTTTAAAAGCTCTCAGGTACCTGAAGAATAAATATTCAAATATTTAGACTATGTTTATGAGTTTTCACAATTAGTCAGACCTATCAATGCAGTTTCACTTGTCATTATTGAATTATATTAACTGCATACACTGGATCATCACAAAGTGTTCTGTAAAAACTAATTAAACTAATTTTTAAAAATTACATATTGGTAGATTGGAAGAAATAAAGGATTTCTTTGTGATTTTTCAGATATCTAATATGCTGATATACATAGTAAAAGCTCAAGAAACAATCCTGATAATCAGGGATTCTGACATGCAGTTGATTACAAAGCCCTCTTTTTTCTTAAAACACTATTGATACTAATGCCCCAGGATACAACACTGCAGAAATCTGCCCACGGCTGTATCTGGCTGGGTTCACCTCTTGGTGTCCCACAGGATCTGCAGATTCATGGGGTGCTTGCAGTATGGTGCAGCTGTTTTTCTTTTTTTCACAGTGACTTCTTTCCTCTTATTAGTAGCTTATAGACTCCATCTCAGTAACAACATAAAATCCTACTTAAATGAGCTAGAGTAAAATGTTATTTGTTTATTTAAACATAAAACTCTTAGAACTTGACTTAGTACTATCCTAACATACTCTGGTGGTTTTTAAAGATTCGTATTTGCTCATATTTTTAATCACTAGATGTTAAGGCCTGGGTGAATTTCATTTTAAAAGCAAGAACTAAGGAAACAGGCATAATTTTGAGAAAATAAAAGCAAGAGGAATATAAAAGTCAAGCTGAAATTTGACTACAGAGACTGGAATCTCACATGCAGTGAATACGAATGATACTTGCAGGTCCTATACTATATTGAGGCTATATAATTACTGATAATGATTACCATAAACTGCATGGAATGCTTCCTATGTGTGAGTGCTATGCTAGAGTCTTTGCTAACATTACCTTCTTTAATTTTTATAACAATTTCACAAAATTAGTAATGTTGTCCCCGATTTACAGATTCACAATGGAAAGAAAGATTCATTGATTTACTAAAACTCAGTCAATTGAGTAGTAGATTTAGCTTTTAAATTTGTGTCTTTAGCTGATTTTAAACCACCAGGCTGTATCAGGAGCTGAGTTTGGACTCTCCACTATTGAAGAGACACAAGGATGATTAGAAGAGAGCTCAAATTATAACATTAAAAGAAAGGAATAAAAAAAAAAGAAAGAGAATAGGGTATGAATAGCCAAACAAATACTTCTTATCTAGCTAGAGGAGGGAAGAAAAAGCTAAGAAGCAAATATACTACACATCCATTAAGTGTGGCAAGAGAGTTATATCAGTGAGAGTCCTCAGTTATGAGTCAGAAATTGACTCTGGCAGAAC
Source organism: Cervus canadensis (assembly GCF_019320065.1). Lineage (NCBI taxonomy): Eukaryota > Metazoa > Chordata > Mammalia > Artiodactyla > Cervidae > Cervus > Cervus canadensis. The sequence goes on along the minus strand of NC_057407.1, from coordinate 34,098,152 downwards.
TTATTAAAAAGAATCTATTGAATGTATATTGAATAGATTAGAGCTCTCAGGAAATCCAGAGGATTAGACCCCAAAATAAACAGAAACAATACAGAAATAGGCAGTTGGAAAGATCATAATAAAAACTTTTCATAAAACTAATTCAAGTAGGACATCTTGGCTATCATCTGGAGCAGTGCCTAAGTGAAAGTGAAGTTGCTCAGTCGTGTCCGACTCTTTGCAACCCCATGGATTTTAGCCTACCAGGCTCCTCCGTCCATGGGATTTTCCAGGCAAGAGTACTGGAGTGGGTTGCCATTTCCTTCTCCAGGGGATCTTCCCAACCCAGGGATCGAACCCTGGTCTCCTGCATTGCAGACAGAAACTTTACCATCTGAGCCACCAGAGAAGCCCCTGGAGCAGTGCCTTCAAAGACCTAAAAGCCGTGGCTACTGCCTCTGGACACCATGATTGAGCCACTTGGTCTCTTACTCCTGACAGTCATGCATTTATGCTGCCACTGTCTACATAGGCAGATTCTCAGCTGGCCTCAATTTTTTTTTTTGCATCATTACCAATTTAAAGACTTGTTCAGAAGGATCTCGTTGGTTGTCCATGCCCTAATACAGGAAAGGATGAACAGTTTGTTGCGTGCTGTTTTCAACTTTTAAAGAAATGTTTTCTGCCTTCTTCTACTGAATCTCTTAAGATAGTGGCTTATTCAAACAGAATAGAGGGTACAGATACTAAGCCTTGAGAAAAATAACAAGCATTCTCTATAGTCTGCAATGTGATTTGACTGCTATTTACATAAAATCCAGTATCAAATTCATGGTCTGGAGCTGGAGCAAATAGCTGAGAAAAGAAGAGAAGCTAAACGCACAGGAGAAAAGAAAAGATAGACCCGTTTGAATGCAGAGTTCCAAACAATAGCACAGAGAGAGAGGAAAGCAAAGTGATCAATGCAGAGAAATAGAGGGAAACAGTAGGATGGGAAACACTAGAGATCTCTTCAAGAAAATTAGATATATCAAGGGAACTTTTCATCCAAAAATGGGCACAAAAAAGGACAGAAATGGGATGGACCTAACAGAAAGAGAAGACATTAAGAAGAGGTGGCAAGAATACACAGAACTGTACAAAAAAATCTTCATGACCCAGATAATCACAATGGTGTGATCACTCATCTAGGGCCAGAAATCTTGGAATGTGAAGTCAAGTGGGACTTAGGAAGCATCACTACAAACAAAGCTAGTGGAGGTGATGGAATTCCAGTTGAGCTATTTCAAATCCTAAAAGATGATGTTGTGAAAGTGCTGCACTCAATATGTCAGCAAATTTGGAAAACTCAGCAGTGGCCACAGGACTGGAAAAGGTCAGTCTTCATACCAATCCCAAATAAGGGCAATGTGAAAGAATATTCAAACTACTGCACAATTGCACTCATCTCACACGCTAGCAAACTAATGCTCAAAATTGTCCAAACCAGGCTTCAACAGTATATGAATTGTGAACTTTCACATGTTCAAGCTGGATTTCCTAAAAGCAGAGTAACCAGAGATCAAATTGTCAATATTTGTTGGATCATAGCAAAAGGAAGAGAGTTCCAGAAAAATATCTACTTCTGCTTTATTGATTATGCCAAATAGACCTAGACTGTGTAGATCACAATAAACTGTGGAAAATTCTTCAAGAGATGGGAATACCAGACCACCTTATCTGCCTCCTGAGAAATCTGTGTACAGGTCAAGAAGCCACAGTTAGAAATGGACATGGGACAACAGACTGGTTCCAAATTGGAAAAGGAGTATGTCAAGGCTGTGTATTGTCAGCCTGCTTATTTAACTTACATGCAGAGTACATCATGTGAAATGCTGGGCCGGATGAAGCACAAGCTGGAATCAAGATTGCCAGGGGAAATATCAATAGCCACAGATATGCAGATGACACCAACATTATGGTAGAAAGTAAAGAGGAACTGAAGAGCCTCTTGATGAAAGTGAAAGTGGAGAGTGAAAAGCTGGCTTAAAATTCAACATTCAGAAAATGAATATCATGGCATCTGGTCCCATCACTTCATGGAAAATAGATTGGGAAACATTGGAAACAGTGACAGACCTTATTTTCTTGGGCCCCAAAATCACTGCAGGTGGTAACTGCAGCCATGAAATTAAAAGATGCTTACTCCTTGGAAGAAAAGCTATGTTGAAACTAGACAGCCTATTAAAAAGCAGTGACTACTTTGTCAACAAAGGTCTGTCTAGTCAAAGCTATGGGTTTTCCAATAGTCATATATGGATGTAAGTTTTGGACTGTAAAGAAAGCTGAGAACCAAAGAATTGATGCTTTTGAACTGTGGTGTTGGAGAAGACTCTTGAGAGTCCCTTGGACTGCAAGGAGATCCAACCAGTCCTCCCTAAAGGAAATCAGTCCTGAATATTCATTGGAAAGACTGAGGCTGAAGCTGAAACTCCAATACTTTGGCCACCTGATGCAAAGAACAGACTCATTTGAAAAGACCCTGATGCTGGGAAATATTGAAGGCAGGAGGAGAAGGGGACGACAGAGGATACGATGGTTGGATGGCATCACTGACTCGATGGACTTGTGTTTGAGCATGCTCTGGGATTTGATGATAGACAGGGAAGCCTGACGTGCTGCAGTCTATGGGGTCACAAAGACTCAGACACGATTGAGCGACTGAACTGAACTGAAGCTGGAACTACCACTTGAGGTACATGGTTAATTCATACTATTCTACTATTCTGTATTTAGATTTCATAAGATGTGGAATTTTAAAGTTAATTTACATACCACATTATTCCAAATCTCAAGTTGTTATTTGAGAGTTTCCTAATAAATCAAGTATTAGCTTTTAAACTTGTTTCAGCTAATTAAATTAAGTACATTTTTACATTCACAATTTGATCATAAAAAAGAAAAAAGTAAAGATATATAACATTAGAAATTACAAAAATAAATTATTATTGAAACCAAGGGAAAATTTTAAACCAGAAGAAACTACTATCTTGACAGAAATAAACTTGAAATTCTAGGCTAGTGAGTTATTTCCCAGAGGAATACAGATTACCAGAATTCATCCCATTAAAGTTAGAAAGCTTAAGTAGACCAATTTCATAGAATAAATATAGGAAACTCTTAGGAAATATCCTACAAAATAGCACTAGGCTCAGTTATTTTCACAAGGTTATTTTTCTAAGCATTTATAAAATCCAGATAGTCCTAATGTTCTATGATTATTTCAGGGCACTAAAAAGGAAGGAAAAAATATCTTAATTCCTTATGAAGCAACTATAACAGTGATACTTAAATCAGATATGTACCACAAAAAAGAAAATTACAGGTCAATGATTCTTATAAATATTAGTATGAAATCTTAATCATTAATAACATAAATCCAATACCATATTAAAAAATAATAGTCTGTGAACAAAAAGTTTACTTCAGGAATGCAAGACTGATTATATATTAAGACAATAATTTGTACTATATTCCATATTAACAATTTAAGGGAGAATTATATTATCTCCATACACAATAAGAAAGCCTTTGACAGAAAACATCACAAATTTATAACAAAAGCACTCAAAGAAATTATGAATTAAGGTATTCTTTCTTATCCTACTAAAATATATTTACCTTAGTTTTATGGCTAAGAGCTTCCCATGTGTCACAGTAGTAAAGAATCTGCCTGCCAGAGCAGGAGACACAGGTTCAGTCCCTGGGTTGGGAAGATCCCCTGGAGGAGCAATGGCAACTGACTCCAGTATTCTTGCCTGGAAAATTCCATGGACAGAGGAGCCTGGTGGGCTACAGTCCATGGGGTCACAAAGAGTTAGACACAACTGAGTGACTGAGCATAGGAAAGCACAGTTTTAAAGTTAGTATGTTATTTGATGGGGAAATACAAGAGGCATTTCCAGTAAGATTAGGAACAAGATAAGGATACTCATTATTTTTACTACTATTTCACATTTTCTATAGTGTTGGCTAACTTAGATGAGAGAAATTAATAAGAAACATAAAACATGGGTAAAGAAGACATAACTGATTTCATTTGTTGCTGCTAAAATACTATATGTGGAAAACCATGCAGGGTCAATAATAAAACTCACTCAAAAAATCAAATATTTCAATTAATTATGTGGATGCAGAATTGACATTAAAAAATCAATAAGCTTTTCTAACAATGAACAGAGAACTTAAGAGCAGAGAAACCCCATTCACAAAAGCAAAAAGAAATACTAGATATTGAGAAATAAATTTAATTCAGTTCAATTCAGTTCAGCGGCTCAGTCATGTCTGACTCTTTGTGACCCCATGGACTACAGGGCGCCAGGTCTCCCTGTCCATCACCACTCCCTGAATTTACTCAAACTCATGTCCACTGAGTCGATGATGACATCCAACCATCTCATCCTCTGTCGTCCCCTTCTCTTCCTGCCTTCAATCTTTCCCACCATCAGTGTCTTTCCCATGAGTCAGTTCTTCACATCAGTTGGCCAAAGTGTAAGAGTCAGCTTCAGCATCAGTCCTTCTAATGAATATTCAGAACTCCCTTCCTTTATGATGGACTGATTGGATCTCCTTGCTGTCCAAGGACTTTCAAGAGTCTTTTCCTACACCACAGTTCAAAAGCATTAATTCTTCGGTGCTCATCTTTCTTTATAGTCCAACTCTCACATTCATACATGACTACTGGAAAAACCATAGCTTTGACTAGATGGACCTTTGTTGGCAAAGTAAAGTCTCTGCTTTTTAATATGCTGTCTAGGTTGGTCATAACTTTTCTTCCAAGGAGCAAGTATCTTTTAATTTCAAGGCTGCCGTCACCATCTGCAGTGATTTTGGAGCCCAAAAGAAATAGTCTGCCACAGTTTTCACTGTTTCCCCATCTATTTGCCATGAAGTGATGGGACAAGATGCCATGATCTTAGTTTTCCGAATGTTGAGTTTTAACCCATCTTTTTCACTGTCCTCTTTTACTTTCATCAAGAGGCTCTTTAGTTCTTCTTCACTTTCTGCCATAGGAGTGGTGTCATCTGCATTGATATTCTCCCGGCAATCTTGATTCCGGCTTGTGCTTCATCCAGTCCAGCATTTCTCATGATGTACTCTGCATATAAGTTAAATAAACAGGGTGAAAATATACAGCCTTGACATACTCCTTTCCCAATTTGGAACCAGTCTGTTGTTCCATGTTCAGTCCTGTTGCTTCCTGACCTGCATACAGATTTCTCAAGAGGCAGGTCAGGTAGTCTGGTATTCCCATCTCTTGAAGAATTTTCCACAGTTTGTTGTGATCTACACAGTCAAAGGTTTTGGCATAGTCAACAAAGCAGAAGTCTATGTTTTTCTGGAACTCTCTTGCTTTTTAGAGGATCCAACAGATATTGGCAATTTGATCTCTGGTTTCTCTGTCTTTTTGAAGTTCACGGTTCACATATTTGTTAAAGCATGGCTTGGACAGTTTTGAGTATTATTTTGTTAGCGTGAGAGATGAGTGCAATTGTGCGGTAGTTTGAACATTTTTGACATTGCCCTTCTTTGGGATTGGAATGGAGACTGACCTTTTCCAGTCCCGTGGCCACTGCTGAGTTTTCCAAGTTTGCTGGCATACTGAGTGTAGCACTTTCACAGCATCATCTTTCAGGATTTGAAATAACTTAACTGGATTTCTATCCAGTTGAACAATAGCTCCACTAGCTTTGTTTGTAGTGATGCTTCCTAAGGCCCTCTTGATTTCGCATTCCGGGATTTCTGGCTCTAGATGAGTGATCACACCATCGTGATTATCTGAGTCATGAAGATCTTTTTTGTATAGTTCTGTGTATTCTTGCCATCTCTTCTTAATGTCTTCTCTTTCTGTCAGGTCCATACCATTTCTGTCCTTTATTGTGCCCATCTTTGCATGAAATGGTCCCGTGGTATCTCTAATTTTATTGATGAAATCTCTAGTCTTCCCCATTCTATTGTTTTCCTCTTTTTCTTTAAATGAATCACTGAGAAAGGTTTTCTTATCTCTCCTTGCTATTCTTTGGTATTTTGCATTCAAATAGGTATATCTTTTTTTTTTCTCCTTTGCCTTTCACTTCTCTTCTTTTCATAGCTATTTGTAAGACCTCCTCAGACAACCATTTTGCCTTTTTGCATTTCTTTTTCTTGGGGATGGTCTTGATCCCTGTCTCCTGTACATTATCACGAACCTACTTTCATAGCGCTTCAGGCACTCTGTCTATCAGATCTAATGCCTTGAATGTATTTGTCACTTCCACTGTATAATCATAAGGGATTTGATTTAGGTCATACCTGATTGGTCTAGTGGTTTTCCCTACTTTCTTAAATTTCATCTGAATTTGGCAATAAGGAGTTCATGATCTGAGCTACAGTCAGTTCCCAGTCTTGTTTTTACTGACTATATTCAGCTTTTCCACCTTTGGCTGCAAAGAATATAATCAGTCTGATTTTGGTGTTGACCTTCTGGTGAGGTCCACATGTAGAGTCTTCTAGTGTTGTTGGAAGAGGGTGTTTGCTATGGCCAGTGTGCTCTCTTGGCAAAATTCTGTTAGCCTTTGCCCTGCTTCATTCCATACTCCAAGGCCAAATTTGCCTATTTCTCCAGTTATTTCTTGACTTCCTACTTTTGCTTTCCAGTCTCCTAAAATGAAAAGGATGTCTTTTTTGAGTATTAGTCCTAGAAGGCCGTAGGTCTTCATAGAACCATTCAACTTCAGTTTCTTCAGCATTACTGGTTGGGGCATAGACTTGGATTACTGTGATATTGAATGGTTTGCCTTGGAGATGAACAGAGATCATTCTGTCATTTTTGAGATTGCATCCAAGTACTGCATTTTAAACTCTTTTGTTGTCTATGATGGCTACTCCATTTACTCTAAGGGATTCTTGCCCACGGTAGCAGATATGATGGTCATCTGAGCTAAATTCACCCACTGCAGTCCATTTTAGTTCGCTGATTCCTAAAATGTTGATGTTCACTCTTGCCATCTCCTGTTTGACCACTTCCAATTTGCCATGACTCATGAACCTAACATTCCTGGTTCCTATGCATAATTAAAAATATATAAATGCATGAGGAAAATTTTAACACTCCTAAAAGATATTAAAGAAGACTTGAATGGAAAGACACACCTGGTCTTGCATAAAATGACTTGACATTATTAAGATGTAAGTTCTCCATAAGTTGTTTTATAAATTCAAAGCAAATCTAATCAAAATACCAACAAATTACAGCGTTAGATAATATTACACTAAAGTTCAGATAGAAGAAAAAACATGTAAGAGCACCCAGGAATACATTGTAAAAGAAGAAATATGAGGAAAGACTAGCCTGACCAGACATTAAAATATACTACAAAGTCTCTATATTTGAAATAGAGTATCACTAGCATGTGACTAGACAAACAGACCTATGGAATCGAAGGTATAGAATTAAACTTAAATATATACTGGAACTTAGTATATGACAAGAGTGCCTCCTCAAATCATTAGATAAAAATAAACTTGTTAATACCATGTACTGGGACAACTACATAGCCATTTTGCAAAAAGTAAACTTGGTTCCACATCTCACACCATATGCAAAAATAATCCCTAAAAGTGTTTGAATTCTTTCAATTCATGAACAGCAACAACAAAGGAGGAAATGGAGTATTTTTTAAAATTCCTGCACACTTCTTCACTAGTTTCTTCACCATAATTAATAATGAATAACAATTTCCATATACCACATTCAATTCAACTATGATGGGCTTAACTACTTGTGAATCAGCCAAACTTTTAAATTGCTCCATTGCTTAGAATGCCACACAAAATATACCATTATAGAATTTATTCTTATAATTCCTGATTGTGAGGTGCATAAATTATTTAGCACTATACATTTCCAGCCCATGTATTATTTTACACATATACATTTCCAGCCCACCTTTAATGATGGTCCCATATCATTTCTCCACTATTGCACAAACTGTCAGAGAATTTGGAAAGTTAGTTTACTCTCTTGTAAGATCATTTCAAGCCTACTTTTCAATGAAGGATCCACACCCAAGATGCCTAATAAAGAACTTCAGATAAGTAACCGAGAGTCAAGGTAAAGAGATGCATTGGGGTCTACTTGCATCTAGTTGCCCGCATGCTAAGTCATGTCAGTCATATCTGACTCTCTTGAGTGGGCTGCCATGCCCTCCTCCAGGGGATCTTCCTGACCGAGCAATCCAACCTGCTTCTTTTATGTCTCCTGCATTGGCAGGAGGGTTCCTTACCACTAGCGCGACCTGGGAAGTCCAAGGTCTAGTTAGGTCAACACTAACAAGGAGATGAGAGCTCTGACTTCTGGTTTCTGTATTTTCTCTGACACCATAATTCTTGGTATCAATCATTACCCTCTGAAATTTCAGTTCTTTCGGAATAAAGGGATTAGACATGAACTGATTATTAAAACTCCTAATCATTTTAATAATGAGAGAATAGTTTTGTTCTCAATACACACTTACACTTTCATTTTTATTTTTGAAAAAATGCAAAAAGCACAAAGAATATTATTTCCTTCAACTCTTTTATCTCTTTCTTTTCTTTCCTTGCTCCACTATTTACTTACCTGCTTATTTGTCTATATATTCACATATTCAACTATTTCTTTTTGAAATTAAGGTTGTACTCCATTTTTACCTAAAATACATTATAACCATTTTTCTGTGTGATTCTGTATTCTTCTATTTCAGCACTCTTCATGGCCATGTGGTATTTTTATTGATTAGATATGCTATAGCTACTTAATCAATGTCTGCTTTTTAAATAGTTAGGTGAATCAGATATTGGTTTGTTTGACTTGCAGTGAAGATATCAAATTGATTCATTAATATTTTACAATCAAGGTCTCAACTCTATACATTTGGTAGTTTGAGATCAGGTTTTAAAAGTAGAATTTGACAGCTAGGGAATCTTAATCAGAAAACTACATCCATCAAAAGGATAAAATGCCTGACATATGTATCTGTAAAACCAAATTGAAGCTAAATATGTTTCAAATTATAGTTTAAACAGCAAAGAAAAGCAATATGAGATACATTGCAACAAGTCAGTCTCAGCATTAATCACTAAATATTGGTATCATTAAGGGACACAGCTAGCCTACTTTTTATTTCACCAGGATTGTGTTAAGCATTAGAGGTACTGGTAACTTTTTTCCCACAGTCAAATTTGAGAAATATTAGTTCCCATACTTAATAATGCCTCTGAGCCTTTGGTGAGATCCCTATCTGTCAATTCAATTGAAAAGATACAGGTTAGATATCTTGACTTTTAATTTCACCAGTGACCTGTAATCTAACACTGATCCTTTCAAAAACAATATCACAATGTGATCATATTGTAGCTGAAAACAAGTTATTTAAAGCCATTTAAATCTCTCCAGAATGTGCAGGCTTAAAATATGCATGTCAAAGCAGGCAGTCCAATGAGTCCAAATTTAAGTTCTATTTTGGAGTAATGGAAATGGCAAGAGTGAAATAAATGAGAACCATTGTTAACATGAAATTTAGCCAAAGGGCACTATTCTTATAAAAAATGAAATGATGGCAGAGTAGTCCTTATTTCATTATCTATTGACAATACCTATCAGATGTATCATTACTGTTTCCATTGAAGCAGACTCAAAAGTCATTCTATTTGCTGTCTCTGGAGCAAAGGCACTTCTAATCAATGCCACTCTGTTTGGAAACTTGTGCAGATGACTGGTGTCTTGTTAATTCTTTAACCACCAGTTATAAGTGCATTTAATTCAGAGTAAAAACTTTATGGCTGTTAAATATCATATATGCGAAAGTGCTTCCAGGCTGCAGTGCCTGCTATGATATCACTGTAAAATTTCTCAGTTACTTGTGAATTGTGTTGTGCAATTTATATCCTAGTACAATAAACGAGTGAAAATAGGAAACACTGTATACTCCAACAGATTACAAACGGAAAGCTTTTAATTGAGTATGAAATTCTGTTCACATTCCATCAACAGAATTTTGAAAAAGCTTCCCTACTTTCTATCATGATCAATTATGAATTGTTTAAAATCTTAGAGGGCATACTAAGAGGACAAAACTTTTTTTTTTTTTTAAGATAGCATGACTCACACAAAATATTTTGCAATTTTCCAAATCCAAATCTAGAAATATCTTCAGATGACTAATGCTATGTGGGTGGATTATCATTTGAAATTGAGTGTGTTTTTGGATGATTGTATTAGACCATGCAGTAATCCTTATATAAAAATTGAAACCAACATTCTTCACAGCTGAAATTTTCAAACAATATGTTCTTTCACTGCATAAATGTGTTTTGGCCTTAATTTAACATCTGAATATCAATACCAATACCACTCTCACAACTGTCACTAAATCTCACTTAAATAAGACTGGACTAAATTCCTGGATCCACTACTTAACACTGAAAACTTGGAGAAATTATTGAATCCTCTGAGCCCCAGTAGGTAGGTTAGTAATAATCCCTGGAATAAAATGGACTTAATATCAATTAGATAATACATGCAAACCACTTTGAACAATTCTTTTCACACAATGAGCAATCAATAAATATTAACTAAAAGTATTGTGCTATCTTCCTTAAGCCAGTATACTGGACACTGGAGTTAATTCCATAATTAAAGCACAGAGAAATTTAGGTCGATTCTCTCCATTATGTTAAACATGGAAGGAAGATATGGACAGACAAGCTTTTCTGAAATGTGTGTACCAAGTATTCAGAAATAGCACTATCTTAGGAGAGAAACATTAAGACAAACATAAAAAGTAAAGAAAAAGTGCATAGAACCTCTGTTCAAATTATGTAGCTGCTCTGCCCTCAGGAGGTACATAACTCTCTGCTCCATAAATGTGGACTGTGCATATGTATAGAAAGGGGGAATGGAAGGGTAGTATCCTTGCAAAGGAGAGAACAGACAAGACTATCTCAGCCAGTGATAAAAAATCAATATCAAGTCCTAAATAATGCTGATGGTATGTATAATTGATATGACGTGATAAAAATAGCACTGGAGCTTTGTGATCTTCCCGCCTAAGACCCACGACACCAGTAAAACATCAGGTAAATTGTAATAAAGGGAAGGCCAACAAAATACCTAACCTGTATTAAAAAAGAAAAAAAAAAAAAGCCAAGATCATCAAAAAAAGGAAAGTGCAAAACTATTACAATCTGAAAGAATTTATAGAGACATGACAACAGAATGAAACAAGATGAGACTCTGGAAGAGAAAAAGAACAATTAAGTAAAGACAAAGGATGTCTAAATAGACTATGAAATTGATTTAATCATGATGATTTGATATTGGTTCATTAACTGTAACAAATACAGTAAGCACTCTGATACAAGATATTTTTAATAGGTAAAACTGCATCTGAGATGTATGGTAACTGTCTGTACTATCATTGCAATTTTTTTTATAAACCGAAAACTGTTCTAGAAAATAACATCTTAAAAATTGAAAAAGACTCTGTAAACGAACACATTCTCTATGCAGAGCAGCATGCCAGGAACATGTCCTAAAACTCTAGGGGATCCTGGTATAGAAAGATAATTCCTTATGTTATATAGTGTTTGTTTTGCCAAGTATAAATCTGTATAATCAGAAAAATGCAATTATGTGGGGTTTAAAATATAAAACCAAAATTAACATTCAAAATCAGAAAGATAAATAATTGTTTAATTATGTGGCACACTCTAGGGCTTGTTTTATGACTTTTTCTGGTAATATTTTGATCATTTTACCTGTTAGAAAGAGTGACATATCCTTAAATTAAAGGCTGCTAAATAGCACAAATTTGAAAGGTACAAAAGAGATAAAAATGGTCATTGACTTTAATTATTGGATTGTAGTGAGGTGATTCAGCTGTTTAAAAAAACCATGATGGGAGTTTAAAATATAATTTACTGTATCTTATTTTGTGTCACAGATGTAGTTTAAATAGAATGATAGAGATACAGTTAACTTTTGGATATGCTAGTCATGCAATTGCAACAATAGTAAAAAGACAAAACAGATGTGGCATGAGCAAGATAAACCTTTTTTTTTTCTCTCTCTCTCTCTTTCTCACTGGGTTAGTTTAGCAGTCCAAAGTCGGTTTTCTCCTCTTTAATACACGGCTTCCTTCTATGGCTCCAATTTAGTTGTTCTGATTGTCACCACAGATCAGGCAGCAGCAGGTGGAACAGGACTGGAGGTCACAGACATTCACTTTCCGGGCCTGACCTGGAAATCACAGACCACATTCTACTCACATTCCCTTGGGCAGAACTTTGTTCCGTCACTATAGCATGTTACCAGAAAAACCGAAAAAAAAAATGTATTCTCTTGATGGTTAACCTATTAACCAGCTAAAACTAGGAAGTTATTTTATTAAAAAAGGAAATAATTACTGGTAGATATCCAGTTATCTCTGATACAGTAATGCCCATGTCCTACACATCTAAAATGGCATAGAACACACTTGAGGAACTTGTTAAGATGCAGATTATAATTTATTAGGTCTGAGATTATGCTTCTAACAAGCTCCCAAGTGGTGCCATTGCTAATTATCCAAGGATCAAGCTATTATTTTCAAGATTCTAGCTTATATGCTACATAGAAAGAAGCTTTGCCTTTGAGCCAGATTTGGAATGGACCAGTATTCAGGTTAAGTAATATTTTTACTCTTTGGTTTGTCTATTTTGTTCTTTGTATGCTGGCAGTGAGGAAAGCACAAAGAATGCACTAGCTTTGTGAATAAAGCTAGAAATAAGTAGATTCTGTACAAGAAAAATTTGCAGTGTATTTTCTCATTATTAAAGTAGTGTACTTAATTTATCACTGAGACAATTAATCATAATAATGAACTGAGAAACAGGATGAATTTGTGGTGGGGCAATATGTGGGTGAATGTTTGCTACAAAGGGTCAGAAGAAATATTTAAATCTGTGTATGAATTGAGAAAATATAGTGTATTCAAAAGACAAAAGAAGACCTGTTTACAGTGAGTTTCTTCCACTCAATAACAACATATTAGATTTTATATCATATTTTTCTCTATATAGCTGAAAACTCTTATTTTTGCACTCAATTCTTTTTTTGTTTGTTTAATTGCTAAGTTGTATCTGACTCTGGCGACCCCTTGGATTGTAAACCACCAGGCTCCTCTGTCCCTGGGATTTCCCAGGCAAGAATACTGGAGTTTCTTCAGGGGATCTTCCCAACCCAGGGATAGAACCTGTGTCGTCTGCTTGGCAAGTGTATTCTTTACCACTGGACTTCCTGGGATATGTATGTGTTTAGACACACACACAGAGTAAAAAGATCAAATCATTTTGTCTTTGTTTTCCAACTCTATACCCCAGAGTGTGTTTGTGCGCTCAGATGCTCAGTTGTGTCCTCCTCTCTTGCGACCCCATGGATGTAGCCTTCCAGGCTCTTCTGCCACAGGATTTCTCAGGCAGGAATATTGGAGTGGTTTGTTGTTTCCTGCTCCAGGGGGCTTTCCCAGCCGAGGGAGTGAACCCCAGTCTCTTGCATCCGCTGCACTGGCCAGTGTATGCTTTACCACTCTGCCACATGGGAGTCCATACACCCCAGCCTCATTAGAGAAAAATGAGATGGTTAGAAACACATCGTACAAACACATCCGCTAGATCTAGCACCACGGAGCGGGTGACAATTACCAGATTCTGGGCAAGGCTTGGGAACTACTAAAACTCCCTGAGTATTTCCGGTGTGCAAGTATAAACATTTCCAGCTCGGCTGCACAATTCACCTAAAGGAAATGTACATTGTTTATTCATTAACATTGAAAAACTTCTAACATATGATTTCTAGAAACAAGATTGTCAAATGTTGTATTTGTTTTCTTTTTCCTCAGTGAAATACTCACTCTCAGAATAGAAATATGTAACACCACGCTGCTTAGGGTCAGTAGGGCTACGATCATTACACTCTCAGTACATGTTCACTGGTGATTAGGATCAAGAAAGGAAAATGAAGCCTCCTGAAGGTCACTGAAAATGTATTGGCTCATTTTAAGTACTTTTAGTTCTTACCATAAGCAAAACACTGGCAATCTGAGACATAAATTGAATTATGGTGCATTTCTGTCCTTTGAGAATTTATTATCTAGTAGGGGAGATGAGAAATTGATGTATAAAAATTGCTATAGAATACATAAATGCCTATGATTAGCTCCAAAAGCCTAGTTAAAACTATGCCTGTCATAGACGTTTTACAAAATGATCGATACTGGTTGAACTAATTAGGAAGGAGTTCATAGAATCACAAAGTAAGAAGGCATTTGGAGGTCTGGATCCTAATACATTACTCATTCAGTCTCCCTGGAAAACCCCATTACATTTTTGCCAAACTTGTACTTTAAAATGTATAGGAATGGCAAACTAATCACCTTCTAAGATAGGCCTTCCAGATAGCTCTAAGATAAAACATTCTTAGATGTTTTATCTAAGAATAAAAAGTGTTTATTTAATCTAAATAAATTTTATTTATTTATATTTTAGTTTATTTAATCTAAATAAATCTTATATTTAAATCTTCTCTTAAATGATAGAAGGATATTCAATAAGCCAAGGTTTTTCCAGATAGAGGGGACAAAAGGAATTATGTAGAAAAGCATAAGAACGTATCAAAGTAGAGAATTTTATAATGGATGTGAAGTGAAAAAAAAAAGCATAATCAAATTTACATGAATGTAAGCTAAGAGTTTGGGCTGCATTTTACAACAATAGAATACTTACTGAGGATTGTTGAGAAGACATGGAATATGAGGGATGACAGACTTTAGGAATACTCATCTGTCAGTAGAATACAAGATAGATTAGGGAAGGGCATAAACTAAAGACCAGCCAAGAAAGAAGGGCTTGAGCTACATGATCAGAGTAGTACTAAGCCTCAAGTAAACTATAGCTGATGCTATCAATGTCTTGCCCACATTATATATATGTATATATATCATATACATATGATTTACATATGCATCAGTTCAGTTCAGTTCAGTCACTCAGTCATGTACGACTCTTTGTGGCCCCATGAACCACAGCACCCCAGACCTCCCTGTCCATCACCAACTCCCAGAGTCTATATGCATATGCATGCATAATTTTATGGGATTCCCTGGTGTCTCAGTGGTAAAGAACTTGCCTGCCAATGCAGGAGCTGTGGGTTCAATCTCTTGGTCAGGAAGATCCCCCGAAAAAGGAAATGGCAACTCACTCCAGTATTCTTGCCTCAGAAATCCCATGGACAGAGGAACCTGGCTGGCCACAGTCCGTGGGGTCTCAGAGAGTTGCACATTATTTAGGAACTAAGAATCAAAAACAATAATGCATGGTCCTCAAACTATTTCTAGCCAATAGAATGCATTACAATTTATTTGCACATATGGGATGACATGATTAAGAAGTGATGTGACTTTTCACCCTCTACTTTTCCATCAGAATGCAATGAACTCTGAGTCCTTAAGGGAAAGATTGGGTTTCTCATATCATAATTGGGCTTCCCTTTTGCTCAGCTGGTAAAGAATCCACCTGCAATGCGGGAGACCTGGGTTTGATCCCTGGGTTGGGGAGATCCCCTGGAGAAGGGAAAGGCTACCCACTCCAATGTCCTTGCCTGGAGAATTACATGGACTGTATAGTCCATGGGGTCTCAACAAGTCGGACATGACTGAGTGACTTTCACTTTCACTTTATCATAATTAGGCTGAATCTCACCTAGCAGAAACATGTTTTTTTTTTACTGTTACATGAATTAAAGAGAAACTTTTACTGTGTTGAACCAGTGAAATTTGGGGTCTATGTGTTACAGCAGCTATTCTTTCTCTAATACAATGCCTTGTACTAAGAGAAGATCTGAGGCACTGAAGGATTTTAAGCAATGGAGTCGATGCCATTTTACTTGATTAAAAAAAATATCCTGTGGCTACAGATTGCAGAAGTTGAGTATTCGAGACTAGGCAAAGTGTGTGCAGATATTGCAATTAGGAGGCTCTTAAATAGTTGTGCTAAGAGTTGGTTATAGCCTGGAACTTGAGCAAGACTGAATCTTGGTTGGCAGCACTCACACTTAAGTTTCGCTGGCAGTAGGAATCATAACTTAGAAGTTGTTCTGCCTTGATGCAGACACACTCGTTGTTTCCTTTTGCCGTGACATGTGTGCTATATAACTAATGGGAATACCATTAACTAATGAAAGCTGTAGGCAAAAAAGACGCATGAACCTGTATTCCATCATTTGTAAAACATAAAACATATGTTCACTTATGGTATTGCAAGTTGTCAACTAAATCTGTTTCTAAAACCTATTAATTATAATGAAATACCATCTATGTTAAAATTGATAAAATATGTTTATTAACATAATTAAGCATAGCAGCATATTCTTTAAGCTTAAAGTACACTTCATTTAGTCACTAGTGTAGCAGTAGTAAAGATGACATCAACATGATGCAGAATTCATTTTGATCTTATTCAATTCAAGAAGTAAATACATTTGGATAACTCCAAATTTGTACTGCTTGATTAAAAAGATTTTTAAAGGACATTTACTCCTCTACAATGGTAAAAATGAATGTTGTTTCATATTAATTGGCAAAATCACTGTATACAGTGGTTTTATAGACCTAACAGCATAGAATTCCTACTGCCTTCTGACAATAGTCCCAGGCATCACTCCTGATTAAATAAAGACAAAGCTAAGGGTTTTACACTGTGCAAATTATCAGAACCTATTTTATATACAAACTGACACATCCAATATTTATTCACAAAAATAATAGCTTCACTGAAGCTTGTCCATACCATCTCTTTAAAGGATTAGCTCCAAGTGCATAAAAGTCAAATTGACAGTTTGGTGAGAATTCAGTTCAGTTCAGTCCAGCAGTCATGTCTGACTCTTTGCAACCCCAAGGACTGCAGCACGCCAGGCTTCCTTGTCTATCACCAACTCCCAGAGCTTACTCAAACTCATGTCCATTGAGTCGGTGGTGACATCCACCCATCTCATCCTCTGTCATTGCCTTCTCCTCCTGCCTTCAATCTTTCCCAGCATCAGGGTCTTTTCCAAGGAGTCAGTTCTTTGCGTTAAGTGGCCAAAATACTGGAGTTTCAGCTTTAGCATCAGTCCTTCCAATGAATATTTAGGACTGATTGCCTTTAGGATGGATTGGTTGGATCTCCTTGCTGTCCAAGGACTCTCAAGGGTCTTCTCCAACACCACAGTTCAAAAGCATCAATTCTTTGGCACTCAGCTTTCTTTATAGTCCAATTCTCACATCCATACATGACTACTGGAAAAACCATAGCTTTGACTAGACGGACCTTTGTTTGCAAAGTAATATCTCTGCTTTTTAATATGCTGTCTAGGTTGGTCATAACTTTTCTTCCAAGGTGAGAAGTACACAGTGTTAAATAGTATATACCATATGAGCTAGTGGCTGTAATGCTGTACTATTTGTAAGAAGACCTAGAGTTGGATATTTTGTCATTCATTCATTTATTTATGTATATGTGTATATGGTGTCCGACTCTTTGCAGCCCCATGGACTAAAGCCCGCCAAGCTCTCCTGTCCATGGAATTTTCCAGGAAAGAATACTGGAGTGAGTTGCCATTTCCTACTCCAGGGAATTTTCCCATCCAGGGATTGAACCCAGGTCTCTTGCATCTCCTGCACTGGCAGGCAGATTGTTTACTACTAGTGCCACCAATCACTTACTTATGTATCCATGCATTTCATCAGTAGGCAGAATTATCATCTCAATGCTGTCTTTCTCCAAATGTGTGATCTTAATCAGCTTCTTTAACTTTTATGGAGTTAGTAACTGATCTACATACTAATAAGGCTTTTATTACTAGTGTCAAACGGCTTTAATACTAGCATCAACTAAAGCTATAGATATAAAAGTATTTTGTCAAACTGTAAAGATAGGTATTAACGTGTTTCCATCTTAAATCATTATGTGAACCGCCGCCCCCCCCCCCCGCCCCAGATTTCTTGAGTGCTCTCTGATCTACAACGCAAATCATTCGAGAGGCGTCTCAGAGGGAATTCTTTTCTGAATCTCTGTATACTAACAACTGAGAAAAGCAAACTGAATATAAACTCACCATGAAGTGTGAATGTAAGCTCTGGATTTTCTTTCCCACCACACTAATCCCTTGATCTTGTAGAATCTCTATCTTCTGTGTTAGTAATTACAAAGTGGCTCTTTCTGATATTTAAGACAAAGTCACTCCTGAGTGTCCTAGTGAACACTGGACTACTGCTAGATCATACTATTTTGTAGTAGATTAACATATCAATACATTTAATGTGATCATGTATGTTTCCTTACAGAACATCTACTTCAGTTACATTATCCAGAAAGAACAATGATTTTAAAAGTGAGAATAACATGATTTGACAAGGTAAATTAGCTGCCAAGATCCACTTTGCCCATGGGAGATAGCCACTGAGTGACATTTTAACGTATGATAAATGAACTTGTTCCCTCTCTCCCTCTCTTTCCCACTTTGCCAACACACAGAAAAAGATATAATCCCTCGAGTTAAACATAAATTGATTTTTAGGCTAAAAAGGAAGATATGCTAGTAAAAGCTGTGCATTCAAGGAGGATAATGAGATTGATTCCATGCTCTGCAAATAAAAACACATCACATTTAAATTTGGCTCCTTCAAGGATGAGTGAATGATTAAGATAAGCATGTATGTTGAAGAAGCAAGTTAACTGAAAGATTGTTAAAGAGAAATGCCATGACATGTTGAACAACTGAAACATTATTTAGAGATGTGACTGAACATGTAGGTTTTAATCTGCTGCTCAATCTATACTCCAGACCAGGCAAGGCCAAGTTCAAAAGTAGCAAGAGATTGCAAATATTTCCTTTGAACATAATAATCCTTACTGTTTGAAGTCATATATAACATGAGAATATGCAAGATTATTTATTTTAAATAAAGTTAATGACAAAGTGACTGAATTGTATTTCTCACTTCAGTAATCAGATCACTACAAGCCAGTTTGAGGGCTACATTTTTTTTTTAAATCACATGAGTTTTGAAACCTTGAACAGCCAAAATTTGAAAAACAATGAAATCATTCATTGTTGTTCAGTTGCTCGGCCGTGTCTGACTCGAGACCCGTGGACTGCACCATGCCAGGCATGCCTGTTCTTCACCATCTCCCGGAGCTTGCTCAAAACTCATGTCCTTCAAGTTGGTGATGCCATCCAACCATCTCATCCTCCATCATCTCCTTCTCTTGCTGTCTTCTATCTTTCCAAGCACTGGGGTCTTTGCCAGGGAGTCAGCTCTTTGCATCATATGGCCAAAGTATTGGAGCTTCAGCTTCAGCACTAGTCCTTCCAATGAATATTCAGGATTTATTTCCTTTATGATGGACTGGTTTGAACTCCTTGCAGTCCAAGGACTCTCAAGGGTCTTCTCCAACACCACAGTTCAAAAGCATCAATCCTTTGCCACTCAGACTTCTTTATGGTCCAACTCTCACATCCATACATGACTACTAGAAAAACTATAGCTTTGACTAGATGGACCTTTGTTGGCAAAGTAGTGTCTCTGTTTTTTAATATGCTGTCTAGGTTGGTCATAGCTTTTCTTCCAAGGAGCAAGTGTTTTTTTAATTTCATGGCTGCAGTCACCATCTGCAGTGATTTTGGAGCCCAAGAAAATAAAGTCTGTCACTGTTTCCATTGTTTCCCCATCTATTTGCCATGAAGTGATGGGACCAGATGCCGTGATCTTCGTCTTTTGAATGTTGAATTTTAAGCCAGCTTTTTCACTCCCATCTTTCACTTTCATCAAAAGGCTCTTTATTTACTCTTCTCTTTGTGCCACAAGGGTGATGTCGTCTGCATATCGGAGGTTATTGTTATTTCTCCCAGCAGCCTTGATTCCAGCTTCTGCTTCATGCAGCCCAGATTTTCACATGACATATCCTACATATAAGTTAAATAAATAGGGTGGCAATATACAGCCTTAACGTACTCCTTTTCCAATTTGTAACCAGTCCATTGTTCCATGTCTGGTTCTATTTGTTGCTCCTTGACCTACATATAGGTTTCTCAGGAGGCAGGTTAAGCGGTCTTGGATTCCCATCTCTTTAAGAATTTTCCACAGTTTGTTGTGATCCACACAGTCAAAGGCTTTGGTGTAGTCAATGAAGCAGAAATAGGTGTATTTCTGGAACTCTCTTACTTTTTTGCTGATTCAGTGGATGTTGGCAATCTGATCTCTGGTTCCTCTACCTTTTCTAAATCTAGGTTGAACATCTGGAAGTTCTCAGTTCATGGGCTGTTGAAGCCTGGCTTGGAGAATTTTGAGCAGTAGTTTGCTAGCATGTGAAATGTGTGCAATTGTGCAATAGTTTGAACATTCTTTGGCATTACCTTTCTTTGAGATTGGAATGAAAACTGACCTTTTCCAGTCCCATGGCCACTGCTGAGTTTTCCAAATTTACTGGCATAGTGAGTGCAGCACTTTGACAGCATCATCTTTTAGGATTTGAAATCACTCATAGATATGATTGGCTTCCCTGGTGGTCCAGATGGTAAAGCGTCTGCCTGCAATGCGGGAGACCCGGGTTCGATCCCTGGGTCAGGAAGATCCCCTGGAGAAGGAAATGGCAACCCACCCCAGTACTCTTGCCTGGAAAATCCATGGATGGAGGAGCCTGATAGGCTACAGTCCACAGGGTCGCAAAGAGATGGACATGACTGAGCAACTTCAGTATACCTATATGCATATATAGATATGATTAAAACAGTACATTCCTTATATTCTACTGAACACCTTCAATCTCCTTCCCTTCATATATGTTATGTTATACACAGCCTATATTTATTAGTATTTATTAACTTCTTCTGCAATAGGCTCTAGGAACTAGAAGTTTAAGAATTAATAAAAAGTATGGTTAAATACCAAAAATCTAATATCTAGTGCACAAAATATACTTTATGAGCAAATATGTACTCTGCTTTATTTAATTACACAGCATTTGTTATCCCTTATGAGCACATACTCTTCTTAAGGAAAACAGTTTAATTATAAATTTAGTCATGTGCATTAAAAAACTCTCAGTGAGAATTACTTTGAATATAAAGTAAACTACGTCTTTCTTTACAATACCCCACATTATAATCACCAGAGTTAACCGCTGATAATTGGAATGTTTCCATTTGGCTGAAAACTCACTGACACGGATCACACCTACACAGCTTATTTTATACAAATGTGATCTACCTAGGCATATATTTTGATTCTTGGTGTTTATTAGTTGGCTTACTTTGAAGTTACTTCCTGATATTGATCGATACTGATCTATATCAGCATTTTGTGTGTTTGTGTGTAAGACATTCTTAGACTTAAATAATAGAAAGTAACTTTTAAAGTCAATTTTCCAGAGTAGAAATTCAAATTGTATTTACAGTAAAAAAGATCTTGAGTTATATTGCCAGATTAATTTCTATTTGCAGTTTTATTTTGAGGTAACTGAGTTATGTGCTATTGCAAGAAATACTACAGAGAAATTCCATATACTCATTCCCCAGGCTCGCCTACTGTTACACAGTACAATATTAGAGCTAGGATATTGACATGAGCACAATCCACCAGTCTTACATAGATTTCCGAAGTTCTGCAAGTACTTATTTATGTTTGTGTGTTTGTGTATATTCTTGGTTTTACACAAGTTCATCACATATGTAGGTTTGTGTATCCATCACCACAGTTAGGATACAGAGCAATTCCATCACCACAGGGATCCCTCATGCTGCCTCATACAACCACGTTCATACCTCCACCATTCAGCACAACTCTTTTCATAACACCTGGCGGCCTTTACTTGTTACCAAGTCTGAGCCTGGTTTGCTTGCTGCGTGACAGGCAGCATTAACCAAGAGATGATGTTTGAGGCAAGGAATATGACTTTATTTGGAAAGTTGGTTGACCAAGAAGATGACTGAAAGTCTCAAAATAATCATCTTGTCAGCATCTGGATGCCAGCTTCTTTTCTAGAACAGAGAAGGGGAGGAGTTGAGGAAGCAAAGACCATTATCTTGCAAATAACTCAAGGAATGGTCAGCCTCAGGGAAGGGATGTGTTAATCTCTTCAGGCAGAGGGGCAGGGTTCCATGAGGCAGGTTGTTATGTATGATTATAAAAACAAAAGCAATGAAAAGTAAAGGTTAAAGTCAAAGAAACAGATCCATCATGGAGTAAAAATTGTCTAGTCCCTGCAACATAATCTGTTCCCCAGGCAAATATTTAGTCTTTTCAAAGTGTAACCTGAATAGATTTCTAAAGCATGTGCCTTTTTGGATTAACATTTTTTTCATTCAACATAGTTCTCTGGTGATTCATACAAATTGTTGTTTATAGCAGTAGTTTGCTCTTTTCATTGCTAAGTACTATTCCATGACACAGATGTATAACCATGTATTTATCCACCAACTGAAGGATATCCAAGTTGTTTCCAGTTTGGGGATATTTTTTAAAAAGTCAATATGAAAATTTGTGTACAGATGTTTGTGTTACCAAACATTTGTTTTTGTCTAGGATAACATGCTAGCAAAGTAATGCTCAAAATTCTCCAAGCCAGGCTTCAACACTACCCTGAACTTCCAGATGTTCAAGCTGGATTTGGAAAGGCAGAGGAACCAGATATCAAATGGCCAACATCCTTTGGATCATCAAAAAAACAAAATAGTTCCAGAAAAACATCTACTTCTGCTTTATTGACTATGCCAAAGCATTTGACTGTATGGATCACAACAAACTGTGGAAAATTCTTAAGGAGATAGGAATACCAGACCACTTGACCTGCCTCCTGAGAAATCTGTATGCAGGTCAAGAAGCCAGAGTTAGAACTGAGTATGGAACAACAGACTGGTTCCAAATTGGGAAAGGAGTACATAAAGGTTATATATTGTCACCCTGCTTATTTAACTTATATGCAGAGTACATCATGCTAAATGCCAGGTTGGATGAAGCACAAGTTGGAATCAAGATTGCTGGGAGAAATATCGACAACCTCAAATATGCAGATGACATCACCCTTGTGGCAGAAAGCCAAGAAGAAATAAAGAGCCTCTTGAGGAAAGTGAAAGGTGAGAGTGAAAAATTTGGCTTAAAGCTCAACATTCAAAAAACTAAGATCATGGCATCCTGTCCCATCACTTCATGACAAATAGATGGGGAAACAGCGGAAATAGTGACAGACTTTATTTTCTTGGGCCTCAAAATCACTGCAGATGGTGACTGCAGTCATGAAATTAAAAGACACTTACTCCTTGGAAAAAAGACTATGACCAACCTAGACAGCATATTAAAAAGCAGAGACATTACTTTGCCAACAAAGGTCTGTCTAGTCAAAGCTATGGTTTTTCCAGTATCTTGTGTGGATGTGAGAGTTGGACTATACAGAAAGCTGAGCACTGTAGAATTGATGCTTTTGAACTGTAGTGTTGGAGAAGACTCTTGAGAGTCCCTTGGACTGCAAGGAGATCCATCCAGTCCATCCTAAAGGAAATCAGTCCTGAATATTCATTAGAAGGACTGATGTTGAAGCTGAAACTCCAATACTTAGGCTACCTGATGTGAAGAACTGACTCATTTGAAAAGACCCTGATGCTGGAAAAGATTGAAGGCAGGAGGAGAAGGGGACGACAGTGGATGAGATGGTTGGATGGCATCATCGGCTCAATGGACTTGAGTTTGAGTAAGCTCTGGGATTTGGTGATGGACAGGGAAGCCTGGCGTGCTGTGGTCCATGGAGTCGCAAAGAGTCGGACATGACTGATTGACTGAATTGAAGTGAACTGAGGATAAATGCCCAAGGGTACAACTACTGAATTGTATTGTAATTGATATATAGTTTCATAACAAATGGGTCAGGAAGATCCCTCTCCCGGAGAAGGAAATGGCTACCCACCCCAGTATTCTTGCCTGGGAAATCCCATGGACAGAGGAGCCTGGCAGGCTCCAGGCTATGGGGTCACAAAGAGTCAGACACAACCGAGCGACTAACAACACTTCATAACAAATTGTCAAACTGTCTTCCAGAGTTACTGTAGCATTTCATGTTCCCAGAATATATGGAAGATATTCTCCCGCAATTTCTCCACATCTTCATCTTTATTTGGTGGCTAAATTTTAGTCATTTAGGTAGCCACATAGTAATATCTCACTGTAATTTAAATCTGCATCTATGTAATAGCTACTGATGTTGAATTCTTTTCATGTACTTATTTATCATGTGCACATTCTTCTTGATGAAATATTTCTCTATACCTTTTTCTCATTTTCTAATTGGACCTTTTATTATCACCATTGAATTTTGAAATTTCCTTATATATTTTAGATACCAGCCTTCTTTCAGATATGTGGTTTATATTTTTTTTCTCCCAGTTTGTGTCCTTTTTTTTTTTTTCATCCTTTTAGCAGTGTCTTTTACAGAGCACACATTTTGTTTTGTTTTTGATCTGGTCCAGTGTGTCAATCTTTACTTTTCTGAAACAGATTTTGATGTCCATCTAAGAACTTTTTACCTGTCTACTGAAGATTTTGGTTTTTTTTTTTATGTTTTATAATTTTACTTCTTACATTTAAATCTATATCCCATTTTGAGTTGACTTTTATGTAAGGTGGGATGTTTAAGTCAAGATACAATTTTTATTGCCTATGATCAGTCACCCTTTGTTGAAAAGGCTACCTTTCCTCCATTTAATTATTTTGCTCCCTTTGTCAAAAACCAGTTGGACATCATCAAATGAGTCTAATTCTAAGCTCTATTGCTCTGTGTGCCTATATCTCTGCCAATAGCACATTGTCAGATTACTGTATTAGTTTATTAGGCATATTTAAGGTGACACAATTCATTGCACTCAATTCTTTTTCAAGACTGTTTTAGATATTTTAACCTTGTATCTTTTCATATAAATTTTTGAATGTTTACCTCTGTCAAAAAATGTTCACTAGGATTTATAGAAAGTATATTGAATTTCACTGATACACATAGACTTTACTAAAAATGGAAAATGCCTAAATAGTTAAGTCAGTTTGGCAAAATTGATACCTTTGCATGATGAGTCATCCAATCCATGAACAAGATATATCTCTTCATTTATTTAGATGTTCTTTAATTTTTTTCATCATCATTTTGTATACTCAGGATATGAATCTTTGTGAATCTTTTCTTAAACTTATACCTAACTATTTCATTTTTCTTGGGTCATTTGTAGAACAACAGTTTTCTGTCTTTTAAAAATCCATTCTCTACATGCTCATTGTTAGTATATAGAAATGCAATTATTTTTCTTACCAAATTCAACTAGTAGTTTTAGGAGTTTATTTTGCATAGCTTTATCTGAATAAGTTAATTTTTATAGGATTATATTAATTAAGTATTAATAGAAAATATTTGGAAATTTTCTCATTTACTGCCCTCTTTTCAGAACTAACTTCTCATTTTTAATGCCATAATTATATCTAGGAATCTAAAATAGCAAAACACTTTTCTATATGTGATAATCATTTAATATTAAGAAGCACTCTTGTTTTTATCATTTAGATAAATGGGAATATTTTACTTACATCATGAATATGTGATTGCTTTGAACAACAAAAGTAGTGAAAATGACAATTATTTTTGGAAGAAGCTTTTAAGAAGTGCCACTGTAGCCACATTATTTTTACCTATTTCAGCCCTTATGAAAGTCTGAGTTAAAAATAGAGCCCCCATCAGCTATATCCCTCTGCGATACCATAAGCAGAGCCTCCCTGCTGCCACATGTTCAAAATATAACAGGAAATGAACTTGTGTTAAGATTTGTTTGATACAGAATACTGAAGTTAGGAAACTAGTCCTAACGTATACTTAATGTAAATCAGTTAGATAGGGCCTCAAATGTTACAAACAGGAGGTAGGCTGAGAAAGCTGCTCATCCCCTATCAGGGAGAATTTCCTAATATCTCCTGTGGATATAACCAAGACCAGGGGTTACACAGACAACTGAGCAAAGGAGTCTCAAAAAAATAGAATCCGAGCTTAACCAAGGGGAATGCCCCATCTTCAAGGTAGAGAGCCTGTAGAATGAGTTTTCAATTTCTATAGAAGCGTATCTGTCTCCTATTTTTTCCTAAGTGAAAATACTTAATAGCCTATCACTGGCTCACAATTATATATTTTGTGCAAATAGGAACAGATAACTTATCATTAATTCGGGAGATTTCTGGATCAAGAGGAGATACAGCCAGTACATTTTAGATCTACCAGGAACAACAGCCCATCACTCAGGTATATTAGACATAAATCTTTATGCTGTAATGTTGTCTCATAGGGCCAGGTTTTCACCGAAAATGGACAAAGTAGCACTTCATTGTACTTAACTAGCTCGCTAATGAGGTGTGGTAAAAGTTACATGTAAACCAGGAGATCAGAGACAAGCAATTTCATTTTCATCTCTTAATCTTTAAAGCAGAAAGATTAGCTTGACTTAGTTAAAAGTCTTAATTACTGGACCAAAAAGCAAAGGTATTTTTATTACATTAAAGAACATGTAGTAATTGGAAACAGGTAAAAGAAATCCTTTGTTGGTGAGCCTATAAACATGTTATAAGGATGTAAAAAATACCAGACTAAGCAGAAATGTTAGCTACATTGATAGTAAAATGTGCTTCAAAATCCCCACAAGCTGCTTATTACTTTAAGAAAATAAAACTTGAACTTGGAGCTTGGCACTGACTTTACTACCACACCATGTTTTGCTACTAAAAATACCTTATGAAAAAAAAAAAAAAAAGTAAAAATACCTTATGTCCAGTTTCTGATCAAATTAGCACAGATTTAAAATTAGTGCAGCAATTTAAGGCAATGAAGCAGAAATTAAAGTACTCTCAAACTGCAATAAAGATCAAACATAGAAGGCCAAAGCAGAAAATAACATATACTACCTTTAAAATGTTTAAAGTTTTCAATTATCTCACTAGTTCAATGCAGTTAACAAATCTGAATAATTTCTGGCAACTGAATAAAATCAATGAGATTCAGTTCAGTTCAGTTCAGTTCATTTCAATTACTCAGTCGTGTCCGACTCTTTGCGACCCCATGAACCGCAGCACCCCAGGCCTCCCTGTCCATCACCAGCTCCAGGAGTTTACCCAGATTCATGTCCATTGAGTCAGTGATGCCATACAATCAACCATCTCATCCTCTGTCGTCCCCTTCTCCTCCCACCTTCAATCTTTCCCAGCATCAGGGTCTTTTCCAATGAGTCAGCTCTTCGCATCAGGTGGCCAAAGTATTGGAGTTTCAGCTTCAACATCAGTCTTTCCAATGAACACCCAGGACTGATCTCCTTTAGGACGGACTGGTTGGATCTCCTTACAGCCCAAGGGACTCTCAAGAGTCTTCTCCAATAAAACAGTTCAAAATCATCAATTCTTCAGCGCTCAGCTTTCTTTATAGTCCAACTCTCACACCCATACACGACTACTGGAAAAACCATAGCCTTGATTAGATGGACCTTTGTTGGCAAAGTAATGTCTCTGCTTTTTAATACACTGTCTAGATTGGTCATAACCTTCCTTTCAAGGAGTAAGCGTTTTTTAATTTCATGGCTGCAGTCACCATCTGCAGTGATTTTGGAGACCCAAAAAATAAAGTCAGCCACAGTTTCCACTGTTTCCCCATCTATTTGCCATGAAGTGAGGGGACCAGATGCCATGATCTTAGTTTTCTGAATGTTGAGCTTTAAGCCAACTTTTTCACCCTCCTCTTTCACTTTCATCAAGAGCTTCTTTAGTTCTTCTTCACTTTCTGCCATAAGGATGGTGTCATCTGCATATCTGAGGTTATTGATGTTTATCCTGACAATCTTGACTCCAGCTTGTGATTCATCCAGTCCAGCATTCCTTAGGATGTACTCTGCATATAAGTTAAATAAGCATGGTGACAATTATACAGCCTTTTCCTATTTGGAACCAGTCTGTTGTTCCGTGTCCAGTTCTAACTGTTGCTTCCTGACCTGCATACAGGTTTCTCAAGAGGCAGGTCAGGTGGTCTGGTATTCCCATCTCTTTAAGAATTTTCCACAGTTTATTGTGATCCACACAGTCAAAGGCTTTGGCATAGTCAAGAAAGCAGAAATAGGTGTCTTTCTGGAACTCTTGCTTTTTCAATAACCCAGTGGATGTTGGCAATTTGATCTCTGGTTCCTCTGCCTTTTCTAAAACCAGCTTAAACATCTGGAAATTTACAGTTCATGTATTGGTGAAGCCTGGCTTGGAAAATTTTGAGCATTACTTTACTAGAGTGTGAGATGAGTGCAATTGTGCGGTAGTTTGAGCATTCTTTGGCATTGCTTTTCTTTGGGATTGGAATGAAAACTGACCTTTTCCACTCCCATGGCCACTGCTGAGTTTTCCAAATTTGCTGACATATTTAGTGCAGCACTTTCACAGCATCATCTGTTAGGATTTGAAATAGTTCAGCTAGAATTCCATCACCTCCACTAGCTTTGCATTATGTGATTCATGATGGTATATTTATGTTTTCATATATACTACACATTTTGCTGAATCTACTCATGAGCTCTAAGTAATTAAGTGGTGAGATGATTTTTCACATTTAATATACCTACATAAGGAAATGGCAATGCACGCCAATATTTTTGCCTGGAAAATTCCATGGACAGGGGAGCCTTGTGGGCTACAGTCCATGGGATCACAAAGGAGTTGGACATGACTGAGAATGCATGCACACTAGATACCTTTATTAGATACCTTTTGCAATTAAACCTGAGTTTACCTAGAACTTTTTGGGGGAAATTGTGTACAATTAGAGTGTTGCCTTTTTTTTTTTTCTTATTGTGTGTGATTTAATTTTACATATGTCATTATTGATTTCCCAAATTATCAAACCATACCATACTGCTTTAGCAAACTTACTGTCCTTAAATTTTCTATCATAGTCAACTCTTGTCGATAAGCACTAGGAACAAATTAACACCTTTATAGAAAATAGAGAAGAGTTTGTCAACTAGACTGCAGGAAGCATATTGGATGTGTTGCCCCAACGCTATGATCTCCTGCCAGTGCAGGCTTTAACTCCTTACACCATTTAGAATCCATAATCCACTATTTAACTACCATCCTTAGGTGGATTACAATAATTGACAAGCAGCATGTCACTTTTTTTGAAGAAGATATCAAGCTTTTACATCTGCAAATTTTTCTTTAAGCCGAAAGCATATTATTAAGTACATAAGACTTCTCTATATTTCTTACATATATGTGCACGTGAGTGCCGAGTCACTTAAGTCGTGTCTGACTCTTTGAGACCCTATAGACAGCCACCCTCCAGGCTCCTCTGTCCATGGGATTCTCCAGGGAAGAATACTAGAGCATGTTGCCATGCCCTCCTCCAGGGGATTTTCCTGACCCAGGATTTGAACCCATGTCTCTTACATCTCCTGCATTGGCAGGTGCCTTCTTTACCACTAGTGCCACTTGGGAAGCCCCATATACATTCCTGCATATTCTGGAACTCCTCAAAACTGGAGAATTTAATGACATAATCTTCTGTGTACCTAATGAAAGTGAAATAACAGTGATACAGTATGGACAAATGTCAGAAAGTTTATCTCAGTTTTCATATGAGATCAAGAATTTGGCTGTGTAATTATAGATAATAATGTTATAAACATCAAAGTTGTTAAGACTGCTGCTGCTCAGATGCTCACTCATGTCCAACTCTTTGAGATGCCATGGACTGTAGCCCACCAGACTCCTCTGTCCATGTAATTTTCTAGGCAGAAATACTGGAGTGGGTTGTCATGTCATTTTCCAAAGTTGCTAAGACTAGATCTGAATTATTCCCAGCATAAAAAATAAATGATGATTATATGACATAATAGAAGTATTAGCTAATGCTTCCATGGTAATCATATTGCAGTAGTAAAATGTATCAAATCAACATGTACACCTAAAACTTGCACAACTGTTTATTTCAATTATACCTCAGTAGAAAATTTTAAGGATTTGATTTTCATTCCACAGAATTTTTACTTCATGCAAGTGATGTATCTATGAGTGCATGCTAATGCTTTAGTCGTGTCTGACTATATCAAGTGCTAAATTTGTATTATAAGTTTGTATATATAGGAATGAAAATAGTGTACAATGCTGCTTAGTGACAGATATATAAATGTTCTTCCTGTCTTAAAATCAGGCAATAGGTAAATTATTGTAGATCTTTATTAATACATATTAAGTACCCATTTCATTCTTCCATAGTAATATCTAACATTAGCTGATCATTGACTATGAGCAGGGCATTGTAACTGCTTAGATTTAAAATCTATGGAATAGGAGCAAGTCCGGAGATGGCATTAATGAACTTGGCATTTGAGGATTGCCTGGTGTCCTCTGCTGATTTCTGAGAAGAGCTGTAAATTCCTGCAACTTATGTAAGCTGAGCTTCAACCTTCTCCTGAGAGCTTGCTGAGTCCAGAAAGCACTGTTTTCCTTTTTGTCTCATCTCTGCCCATGGGAACAGAGGTGAAGTTTTGCAGGTAGTCCAGAATTTCTGCTTGAGATGAGCTGCAGCAGTTTTCAATGTGCCTTGCTTTCCATGAAGGGTATGCATTTATATATATAGCTAAATACTGTTCATCCGTTAAAAAAAAGAGAGAATGAAATTTTGCCATTTGCACCAGCATAGATGAATTTGAGGATATTATACTCAGTGAAATAAGTCAGGCAGAGAAAGACAGATATTGTATGATATCACTTATATGTGGGATCTAAAGAATTAAAACAAACTATTGAATATGATTAAAAAAAAGTAAGCAGACTCTTAGATATAGAGAACAAACTACTTGTTACCAGTGGGGAGAAGGAAAGGAAGAGGGGCAAATTATAGGTAAGAGATTAAGAAGTACAAACTATTACATATAAAATAAATGTTACAAAGGCATATTGTACAATGCAAAGAATAGAGTCAATATTTTATAATAAATGTAAATGAAGTATGAAGTTTAAATATGATGAACTCTGGGCTTCCCTGGTGGCTCAGTGGTAAAGAATTTGCCTGCCAATGCAGGAGATGTGAGTTTGATACCTGGGTTAGGAAGATTCCCTGAAGAAGGAAATGGAAACCAACTCCAATATTCTTGCCTGGGAAATCCCATTGACAGAGGAGCTTGGTGGGTTACAGTCCATGGAGTTGCAAAAGAGTCAGACACTGCTTAGCAACTAAACAACAATTATGAATTGCTATGTTGTACACCTGTAACATATAATATTGAACATCAAATATACCTCAATTAAAAAATTGCTTTGGCACTTTTCTCCTTTTTACCTAGCAATATATGCCTTCCTCTTTGTGAACCTCCTGAGATCATAAGCAAATTAGGATGATTTCACTGTGTGTATTTTCACAGATGGTATGTCATGTGGCCTTTTAAGAAGATTCAACCTTCTACTATTTTTAAGTGTTTATGTTATCCTCTCTTCTTGAATGTGAACTACAATTAGAATTGCTTCCAGGAAATAGAATAAAACAAAAAGTGACGGGATGCCACTCTGAGATTAGGCTATGGAAGTCTGTGACTTCCATTGTGATTGCAAACTTTATTTATTGCCTTCTTGACTTGCATGGTTTGACAAAGTGAGATGCCATGTCAGAGAAGCTACACATGGCCAGAACCTGAGAGCAATCTCTGATTAGTTGCCAGTAAGGAAGTCACATCCTCAGTCTGGTGAGGTACTGAACTCTTCTAGTAACCGCTGTGAGCTTGCAAGTTGACCCCTCCCCACGTGAGCCTTGAGGTGAGATTATAAGCCCCTAGTTAACACCTTGACTCCAGCCTTGTCATGGAACACAAAGCAGATGACCGAGCTAGATCATGCACAGAAACTGATGCATAGATAATAAATGTGCATTATTTTAAGCCACTAAGTTTGGGTGTAATTTATTATTCAGAATAGGTAACTAATATAATAGAAGTTTACCCTTCTGATGTAGGTGTCAACCTAATTACCAAATCATCAGGAATTTTATCATTGACAACTGAATCTAAAATCAGTGTCCCACCACCACTAATAAATTACTCAGTTTATTTTATTGCTATAGACACACACACACACCCACACCCATTCACTCTCACGGCTATCTTAAGGCAAAACTTCTAGTTTTCATATCTCTTATATCCTGTTTTATCATTACTTCCTGTCATGTGAATGATCAATCATTAATAAAAAAAGAAAAAAACACTATAATTTCCAGCTTCCCTTGAAGTTTAGTCATGACCATAATAGGCTCTGGCTCCTGAGATTAAGTGAATATGGAATGTCCAAATTCCAACAGATATGCTTCTTCCTACCTTTTGCCACTCTCCTGAATGTGGATGTGATGGCTTGATGGCTGCATGTTGGACCCTGAGAATGAGGTTTACTCATGGGGATGGGAGCACAGAGAGCTGGAAGTAACTCGGCCTCATACAGTTATAATCATCAAACCAGCCCTGAATCACCTATCTAGACATAAGGAGGGCACAGACTTCCTTGTTTAAGCCACTATTATTGGAGGTCCTGTTATACCAAGGCAACCCTAGATCTAAGTGGTGTATACTTACTGGATTGTGTTGGCTTATTATTTGATTATAGACCCTCTTCATTCTCCTTGTTATTTAAATTCCATCCATAAAATCTCCATGATGGATGATCATTTTCTTATTTCCAGTTTTCACTGGTCCATCTTCCAAGACTAGAATAGTATTTGACATGTGGCAAGCATTCAGTAAACACTTTCAAAATAAATGTATATGAATGGTCATTTAGACTGATTTAGAATGTTTGCTATTACAAAGCTGTAATAATAACATTGCATTCACATGGGTGATCAGTTGCTCAGTCATGTCTGACTCTTTGCAACCCCATAGGCTGCAGCTTACCAGTCTCCTCTGTCCATGGGATTTCCCAGGCAAGAATACTGGAGTGGGTTGCCATTTTCTTCTCCAGGGGATCTTCCCAACTCAGAGATTGAACCCACCTCTTCTGCATTGGCAGGCAGATTCTATATATATGGGTTGCCATTTCCTTCTTCAGGGCATCTTCCCAACCCAGGGATTGAACCTGGGTTTCCTGCATTGCAGGCAGACGCTTTACCCTCTGAGCCACCAGGGAAGCCCTCTTTATACACATCTTTGTACAATTATGAGTGTTTGTTCTAAGAGGGACACCAAGAGGTAGAATCGTTGGATGGAAGAATACGTACATTACATTTAATAGTAACTGCCAAATTGCCTTTCCAGAAAATCTCTACCAGTTTATACTTTAATCCACAGTTTATCTTAGGAACTGTTTTCCTATTTTTTTGCCAAGACTGGATATTACAAATCAGCTTTGGTTTTGCCAATCTGATGCATGAGATAGATGTCCTTGTGATTTGTAGTTTGCTACAAAAAGATTGTTTTTCTGCAAGTCTACTCAGATTCTTATATTTAATGCATTGAGATTCTCTGGAAGGGATACAAAGTATGCAATGTTTCCCAAAGTAACCACGGCAGTTTTTTCCTTCTCTTTTTTTTCTTTTTTAGATGGTCTCAAGACACAGGAGTTCAGCATAGTAACACTCTCAGAAATGTTATCTTGGACTTAAATGGTGGCCAGGATGCAGCCACCTGCATCTAAGCTTTATGGAGGTTAAGTTGAATATATTTGGAACTTTCCATCAAAGAAACCCACTGAGAGATGATACAGTAGTAAGAGTTAATTATCTTCAGATTTTAATTTAGTGGGAATGACCTTGAGTTCATAACTAAGCAATTACATTAAGCAGTGTAACTCTTGGTTAAGATAATGGGTTTCTCTGAGGAAGAGGAATACTCTTCTCATTATGGATACAAGAGGAAAACCTTAGTCCTGTTTATTCTGTGCACTTGAAGAGTTCTGGGTGGATTGACCACCTGATGTGGTTTACCATGGAGTGAGGATTTTCCCAGGATCTTGATTTTTCAGCGCTGAAACCAGAAAATGCTGGGCAAACCTGGATGAGGTGGTCATTGTATTTCAGACTTCATTTTCTGAACTGGTTTATTTTTTGTAAAGTCATGTCTTTTGAAGAATATTTGCTGCAGAAATGCCTCACACTCTTGCACGCAAAACATTTTTTGTATGTGGTAAAATATATATAACATAATTGTATTATCTTTTTTTTAAATTTACTTTATATTGAAGTATAGTTAATTTGGACTTCCCAGGTGGCTCTGTAGGTAAAGAATCTGTCTGCTATGCAGGACGTGCAGGAGACATGGTCTCAATCCCTGAGTCAGGAAGATCCCCTGGAGGGCATGGCAACTCACTCCAGTATTTTTGCCTGGAGAATCTCATGGACAGAGGAGCCTGGAGGGCTATAGTCCATAGGGCTGCAAAGAGTTGGACATGACAAGCGACTGAGCACACTCACAGCATAGTTAATTTACAATGTTGTGTTAGTTACATGTATACAACAAAATGATTTAGTTATATATATTCACATATTTATTCTTTAATATATTCTTTTCCCATATAGGTTATTACAGAATATTGAGTATAGTTCCCCGTGCTACGCAGTAGGTTGTTATTGATTGTCTAATTTATATACAGTAGTGTGTAAATGTTAATCCCAAACTTCTAATTTATCCCTCCTCTCCATCTTTTCCCTTTGGTAACCATAAATTTGTTTTCTAAGTCTGTGAATCTGTTTTGTAAATAAGTTCACTTGTATCTTTTTTTTTTTTTTTTTAGATTCCACATATAAGTGATATCATAAGACATTTGTCTTTCTCTGTTTGACTTAACCTTTTGACCTGCACCTTATGTTAAAACATCACCATTCCAGTTGTCTCTTCCTGCATTAAAAACTAGCCCCAAACTTTGTGGCTTAGCACAATAGTTATTTTATTTTATCTCATGATTTTTGTGGATCATGATTTGGATAGGGCTCAACTGAGGAATTACTCTCTTCCAACTTGCAGTAGTTCAAGTCTTTTACAAAGCAGTTGTTAAGAAATGAATCTAGACATGCATGTGATTGCTTGGGAAAATACCTGTGAAAGCTAAAGGGGAGGGAGTGAGAATAGGTAGGAATAGACTCAAACAGGGATGCAGGTTGGACACCAATAAAAGAGATGGGGAAGGAAGAAGGACTGGAAAGGAAGACTCTTGGAATGCAGTGTTGGTGTGAGAGAGGGAGAGTTAGGCTATAAGTTGTTGTTCAGTCACTGAGTCATACTGTTTATGGGGTTCTTGCTGCAAGAATACTGGGGTGGTTTCTCCAGTTGACCACATTTTGTCAGAACTCTTCACTATGACCCGTCTTGGGGTCGCTGCACATCATGGCTCATAGCTTCACTGAGTTACACCAGCCCCTTCACCATGACAAGGCAGGAATACATGAAGAGGAGGCTGTGAATTAACTGGGAAGATTGTATATCCTTCTGGAATGAAATTCCGCGGTAGGCTAAATATACTCAGTCATCAAGTAAGAGAAGTCTAGGAGAAGGGTGACCTTGGAACACCTGAATCAGGAAGAGTGAGTGTGAGTCATACGTCTCCCTTGCAGCCAGTTGTTATGAAGATGTAAGGAGTGCATTGTCAAGGCTGTCGCCCAGCCAAGAATGTTGTGTTATTCAGCAGATGTATGGTGAGCTTCCCTAATGAGTCAGCTGATAAAGAATCCTCCTGCAATGCAGGAGACCCAGGTTCAGTCCCTGGGTGGGGGGGAAGATCCCCTGGAAAAGGAAATGGCAACCCACCCCAGTATTCTTCCCTGGAAAATCCCATGAACAGAGGAGTCTGGTGGGCAACAGTCCATGGAGTCACAGAGAGTTGGACATGACTTAGTGACTAAACCACCAGGCCGGGTCAGTCTCAGTGACCCAAAATAGCTTTGCACACATGCTGATGGCGTGAGCTAGTGTCTGGAGTGTCCACTGGGGCACCTTTCCATAAGGATGGCCTCCAGGTAGTGTGAACTCTGATACGATGGATCAGGCAGCGCGTTCCAGTGAACAAGGAATAGATGCCTAGCCTCTTATTAGGTAGCACTGGAAATACACAGAGTAGCTTCTGCCATCCATCCTCTGTTGGTTTAAACAGTCACAAGTCCTCCTGAGTTCAAGGGGTGGGGACAAAGATTCCACTTCTCATTTGTAACCATGTTTTAAAACAGCCACATGGCCTAATTTCTTTTATTTCTCAGCTGGCACACACTCTACCCATTCTTATTATCCCTAAGAGGGAATTAATTTAACTGTTAAGGAAGTTCATTCTTCAAAATCAGATAGACATGATGTTAAATCCAAGGTCTTTGACCTTAGTTTAGTTTCCCTTTGTTTTGCCATAAATGCTCAAATGAAATGGACATAATAATAATTTTTAACTCAGTTATTATGAAGAATAAATGAGATAATGCATGTAAGTTCCTGGCAGGCAATAAGCTCTCAATAAATGTTTGTTAGTACTTGTGTATCTTTCCCATTTTTTATACTGTAGCACTGCCAATTCCATTGTTTTGGGAAATATAATTTTGAGTATTTCCTGCTGCCTGAGAAGTGATTTTTGTGGGTAAAATTCATTTATTGCCCCTTAGGGTTTTAGACTTTTAGATCTAGAAGAGACACATAACAATCAATTAAAGTTACCATTCCACCAACATTTATTGAGCAGCTCTTCTGGGCTTATTTTAGGAGGTAGGAAAGTGAGAGAACTGGAAGGAAAAGTCACTTAATCATGTTTAACTCTTTGCGACCCCATGGACTGTAACCCACCAGGCTCCCTGTCCCTGGGAATCTCTAGGTAAGAATACTGGAGTGGATTGCCATGCCCTCCTCCAGGGGATCTTCCCAACCCAAAACCCAGGGATCAAGCCCACATCTCTTTTGTCTTCTGCCTTGGCAGGCAGGTTCTTTACCACTAGCGTCCCGGGGGGAGCCCCAGGGAAAACTAGGATGAGACTGCAAATGGAAGAGAAAGAAAGAAAGAAAGTGAAGTCGCTCAGTCATGTCCGACTCTTTGTGACCCCATGGACTGTAGCCTACCAGGCTTCTCCGTCCATGGC
This sequence comes from Cervus canadensis, assembly GCF_019320065.1. Classification (NCBI taxonomy): domain Eukaryota; kingdom Metazoa; phylum Chordata; class Mammalia; order Artiodactyla; family Cervidae; genus Cervus; species Cervus canadensis. Next base: position 34,060,973 of record NC_057407.1, on the reverse strand, counting down.
ATTTTCCAGGCAAAGGTGCTGGAGTGGGTTGCTACGTCCTTCTCCAGGGGATCTTCCCGACCCAGGAATCAAACCCGGGTTTCCTGCATTGCAGCAGACGCTTAACCCTCTGAGCCACCAGGGAGAAAACAAGGCACGAAGATGCACGCTTCGCGTTTGTAGTCCTGTAAACGGGCTGAAGGCGGCAGTGCAGACCGGCTCTCCCCGCCCTGCGATCCTTGGCCCCCGTGTCAGCGGCAGGCTGGCTGTGCTTCCCTCGCCCGGGTGTATGACTCTGGCCACTTTGTGGATGTCGCGGGTCAGGCTCGCTGTGGATGTGGAGAGAGAGGACCAAGTTTTGTGCTGGTAGCAGCTGAGCACCTCAGGCGGGGAGTTGTGCCAGCTCACACAGAAAAACGGTCTGGCCAGGCCCTGTGACCAGATGGCTGGCCGCTGGCCCGGCTGATTTTTCTCTCGATCTCATTTCTGGGCTGAATGTTACTGTTCCCCATGGTGATCTGGGGACTGTAAATTTTGAGCCTTGTTGGTGAATTTGAAAACTACTGTGTAAATAGATCTGATGAAATGCAATGCATTCTTAAGTCACAGACACAGTAAGTGCTTTATAACATCATCTCACTTAATCTTCCCAGTGCATTTCTGAGGCTGGGCTATGATATGTAGTCTACAGATGAGAAAGCTGAGGTTCTGCTACGTGAAGTGAAAAAGTAGACAATCGAGGTTTGACATTTTTAAATGGACCCATGGCAACAGTGTGAATGTTTTATCCCTTAATAAAATAGAATTCAATGAGTAGGCTTTCTGTCCTTTAGAATTTAGGTGGTAAATAAAAGTATATAATAAAAACCCTATCTGCCATAACTGGCACTGATGTTGGATCACCCATAAAAGTATCACTTAACATGTGGGATCATACAGTAGATAGACACACAAATATTTTTAATATAAAACTATAAGTGTTCTTTTATTCATTAATCATTTGCTGCAATGCCAATGCTTTTTGCTTGCTGAGTATAGGTCTACTGACAGAAGTTCCCCACTGCCTTTTTACTCATTTAAAAAATTCTCAGGATGCATCGTCTAAGATCGCAGCTTCAGTTTCCTCACCAAGTGAGGTCTTTTGTATTTTTATCATTGTTTGCCCCAATTATTTAAAACTATCCTATACCTAATTCTGACAATAGTTTTTGAGCAAGATACCTTTTCTGATTTATTTCATAGGACATACATTATTTCCTCAGTTTTAAAAATATTTTAACAAACTGAAAGCTTATTATTCAACTCATATAGTGGTTTGAGTAGCAAATGTGGCAACTGTGAGTGAGCACTTCCCTGGGGAACCTGGAATGCATCAATGTCCCCAAAGGCAGTCAGAGGGCAAGAGCCAGCTCACCTGTAGCATTCCTTAAACATAGGGGGTTGGAGCAGAGAGGGTCTACCGCTGACTACTGTTTGCTTACCAGTAAGATCACATTTGTTTCTATTGACATTTGTATCACTTGATCCACTGCGTTGGCTTTTCTTCATTATGTTCCTAGAGTAGCACTTTGCTAACAATTCCTTTGCTTATAGAAATGAGTGGAAATACTTTTCTAAATGGAAACAAAAAACACAATGAACTTCTTGTTAAAAAAAAAAAAAATCAGTAAACACACACACACATACAGAAAGAGTCACATATATGTCTAGATTTCTTTGGGAATTACTCAAAAATGTAAGGTGTGATTTCTTTCTCAGAGTTGTTCAATAGGACATTCTGTGACCATGGAAATGTTCATCATGGGCCATTTTTGTTTGGTTGGGTTGCTTTTCTCTTACTGACTTGTATGATTGCTTTATATATTCTATAGCTAAAGTCTCTAGTACATAGTCATAAGCTACACGTGACTGTTGAACACTCTAAGTATGGCTAGTACAACCTGAGGAGTTACATTTTTCATTTGATTTAATTTTAATTAATTTAAATTAAATTAAAGTAGCTATACCTGATTTGTAGCTGTCATACTGACCAGCACAGACCTATAGCTATTACTCCAGTATTTCCTCAAGTACAGAGGTAATTTATGTGACTTCCTTCAAAACTAAATGAAGAGATTACAATAAGGATATTTTAATGTTATCCTGAGCAATTTCCTCTTAGTTTGATTGAAAGAGAAACTGTAATGTGGTTACATGTCTGCACACAAATATATGCTAGCTGTATAATGCATTACTTTTCAGATAAATTTTTTCTTTTCCTGAGATTTAGTTTAAAACTCATTTATGAGTGAGTCAAGAAAGTCAGAGTACAAATGTCTTGCCTCTAAGGTATAAACTAATTCACATGTGCAGTGATATGCAAATCTATGTAAATACCCATATTTGTACTACATTTCATGAATTGAGCATTTAATAAAGGGTAAATATGCCAAAAAATGCAAATGTGAGAACAGATTGGCCAGTGGTCATGTTCAACATGTAATGATCACTGCAAAGCTACTTGGGTTTAGGAAAGCTGTCAAATCATGTCCACTTTGATTTCTGAGTCTACCAGAAATCTACTGGTAAACTGGTAGTGATAGAAATCCTTAATGAAGGATTACTCATTGAAAAAAAAAAATCTTTTCATGTTCTTGCCCTGTTCACCAGCTACTCAATTTGAAAGCATTAGTCATTCAGTCGTGTCTGACTCTCTGTGACCCCATGAACTGTAGCCAGCAGTGACTTCTCTGTCCATAGAATTTTTCTGGCAAGAATACTGGAGTGGGTTTCCATTCCCTGCTCCAGGGGATCTTCCAGACCCAGGGATCGAACCCAGGTCTCTTGCATTGCAGGCAGATTCTTTACCGTCTGTGACACCAGGGAAGCTTGATAAATTTTATTCAGTTATGTTTGGCCAATTAATATCACACAAGAGGATAAACCACTTAAATTCAGCATCTTCCCTCTTATAGAAACTTCACAGAATAAATGTTCTTTGTTGAAAAACCAGGAATGGTAATTTCTTCATGAGAGCAAAATGATACTGTGCATGAAAGTAGAATGAAATAAAGTGCTCAACCAGGGAAACAGAGCATTGTGGTCTGTGAGACTGATGAACATGCAGAAATTGAAATTATGATTTAGACTTATGAACCAAGAGTTCCCAGAGGAAGTGACTCATAAAGAAGCTGCTTTCCTCAAGAGATGTCAACAAGTGTTTGAATTAATTTGTTTTGACAGTTTCTTGCCACTAACAACTCCTCCTTGGCAGGAAAAACAGTTGACCTCTGCCAAACCTTTGTGTCTCTCTCCTGTACTCCACCCTCCTTTTATGCAAAGTAAAATGAGGCTGCTTCAATTTTATAGGGATTACTAGTTGTCCAGCACTTGAGGAACTAAAATAAAGTCCATAAAATGAATTTCATTTTTTAAAAAGAGCATCCTTAATGTCCTTGAAGTCTGTGTGGATAAATTTTAACAGTCTTTTGTTAGAGTCTTTTAAACTTATAGTGTTGAAATGCCCATTTCGCAGATTACAAATGTGTCTCATGGATGAGCCCAGTGCACAAAGAACTGTTATGAGTATCAGATTATCTTAAAAATATTTTTCTTGGTCTTTATTTTAAGACCTAGTCACAAATATTGAAGTAAGGATTTTATAAATATAGATTAAAAAGTCAACCCCTTTTCAGTTAAAAATTTTACTAAAATGTAATTAATGTAAAGTTCTATATTTATGGAAAAATTAATTAGGATTGGACAGAAACTTCTGAATCATCTGAGTCAAGTTTCAACTCCTCCCCAATGTCAGTGGAATGGAAATATTACTTATGAACATTGAATGGCAAAGAGCAATGTCAAGAAAGATTAAATGGTCAAAAGGCTAAAACTTGAATATTTAACAAATTCTATAATGAACAAATGATAAATCTAAAATCAATTTTCACTGTACTCTGGCAGATAAGGCACTTGCCTTCCTAAACCAAAATACATTAATATGATACAAAATAAAATAAAGCAACAGGCAAAAATGTCATGATATTATTTTACAGAATGCCTTGGCAGTAATTCACAAAACACTCAAATGTTGGGAAAAAATAAAGGGATGTGTTACCTTAAAATCGTGTGCTTACCCAAGTCCAAATATAGGGCAATTCCAGGCATGGTGCTCCATCTGTATTCTTCAGGTTTTTCTTGAATCTCTCCTCTTTCTTGTCCTGGCTTCATCTTCCAGTTGGTAGCAAGATGATCATAGCATTTCTGGGCATCACATACAGGGAGAATATCCCTAAGAGTCAGGAGGGGTTTTGTGCTTCAGTGAACACCACTGTACGTGTCATCTTGTGCACATGTGCAAGAATGATCTCAGTTTATGGACCTGGAACTGAAATTACTGGAGTGTATATAAGATATTAATTTTCCTACACACACCCATTTTTTTTAACATACAAAAATTAATATGGATCAACTCATATTTCTACTAGCAGAGAATAAGAGTTCCTGTCTCTTCCTAGTCTTATCAACACCTAATATTGTGAGATTGCTGAATAGTCTAATGTTCCCATTAAATCCTTTATATATTCCTCTCTGATTTTAGTGAAGTTGCACATCTTATATGTTTGCTGGAACTTTTTCAGTCCTTATTATGGCCTGTGCATTCTCTTGTTTATGATGGTCTTTTTGAATCAGAGAGTTTATAGATTTAATGGTAGCCTGTTTCAATCTCCAGTATAGAATGGAATCTAGTTTATATAAGTAATATATATATATTCCATATATTTTATGGAATACATTTTATATAAGTCCATCAGCACCATCTATTTATTTATTTATTTAAAACTTTTTATTTTGTATTGTGATATAGCCAATTAACAATGTTGTAATAGTTTCAGGTGAAAAGGGAAGGGACTCAGCTATCCATATACATGTACCCATTGTCCCCCAAGTCACCATCGATTTAAATACTACCAATTAGATGATTTTTACTATCACTTTGTGAATATATTTTGATACTGGAGAATTATAAACTCTAACAAATAGCACTATAAAATGTTTGTATTTAGTATTCCCCAATGTTTAAAATTCCTATATTTTCATAATCACATGCTGGTAAGGTTTTTTAAGCAATTTGTTTTCTTCTTATAGTTTGAATATATCTTTTAATGTGTTTTCAATTTTTGTATTTAACAAGCTTATTCTAAATATGATGCCACCAAGGACTCATATTTAGGAAGTTTCCATTTGTTCCAAAGCAAGATTGCTACAGAATAGCCTTTTTCCATTTTTAGTATATCTTATTTTTTGTTATAACTTACAAATAATATATTAAAGAAAGGAACTTGGTGGCACTTGGTTGCAAGCAGACTACATGTATACATATGTTGGTGTATTGATTGGGGCATTTTTAGTTATATTTAACGAAGTCCACTAGAACCAATTTATAGAAAACAAAGAAATACTATATTCATTTTATGTATCACATAAACATAAAATGACAGGAATGCATCAGCAATGAAGAAATAAACTGAAACAAAGGATTCAAATACTGAAAAAAACATTCATTCTGTCTTTCATATCTGTTCTTTTTCTTGAATCTGCTTTATTTTCTTTCCTGCTGTCATACCACCATTCACTATTTCCCAGGCCTTTTGTTGGAAATAAAGGTCTTAAGACATCCTGAGTTTTCCTGTTTCTGGACCCCCTACCCAGAGAGTAATTGAATTGGCCTTTTACATTTTTCATCTCCCGGGGAAGAACCATCATGAACTCATCTTGGATTAGCTGCCCACTCCAAGTCAATAGACTGTACACAATATGGTTGAGACATGTAATATTGACATGGCTAATTTGGTGGTACCAATATGATTTGAAGGGTACAAATCGCAGAAGCTAGAATGGAATTGGGCTTGAAAAATCAGTGTAATAGATGCTCACTACAATATCCATTATATTGAAATGTTCACTACAGCTAGTGAATGTTGCTTAATATTTTATTAAACACCTACTTTGCAGTCAGCATTGGACTTGACTTTTGGATAAGATGACTGAACTTTGAGGCCACTTATATGTCCAGCAGTTAGAAGAAAAGCATCATTGTACAGTTTCTATCATGTACCAGACAAAGTAACAGACTCTTTATATATTATCTCATTCAATATAACAATCCTAAAAGGCTAGGACTGTGTGGCAACTGTGAAGCCACACTGCTCAGATTGCGCTTCAAGAGAACCAACTACAGGAAGCATTATTGTTCAACAGCTTCTAGCTGCTACCTCTTTGAACATGTCCCTGTGTTGACACCTGGCCGTGCTTTCCCGGGGCTGCGTTCTCCTAGCCAAGGATTAGGAACACTGGAAGTAAGCCATCTCTGCCCTCTGCAGGAGTCTTCTAGTGGGCAAGTTGGCTTGGGTTTTCTCCCTTGGCTGCAAGACCTTTTTAGTCTTTGGCTGTTGTCTGAGGCTCTCCGTACCCAATTCCCTTCCCTTTCTCCGTTCCCACATGCCAAACCTTGCCTGCAGTGCAAAAGGCTGCCACCTTTTGCTCCATCTCCTTTTAGCCTGCACAAGTGGCTTCCACAATAAATACCTTGAGTATTTTACCTTATCTTGGTGTCCATTTCCTAAAGGACTTAAAGTAACCCTTCCTCATTTTTCAGACTAGAAAACCAATGCATAGAAAAGCTAAATAATTTTCCCAAAGTCACATATTAATTGCTAGTAAAAGGGAAATGTCAAAATCAAACATAGATCTTTCTTATGTGAAAATCCAGATTCTTTTTGCTTCATCATAGGCTTTTCACAAGTTTTACAAGAGTGATATTATTAATATAATGTGTGAGACATTCAAAATAATGATGGCATGTAAAAAGCAATGTATAATTGCTATTATTCTTTTGACTTTTGCCTTTGTTCATGTGCTGTAAGACATTTGGAAAGCAGCCCAGCACAGCAACTTCTAGGAAAGCTGTATGACAAACTGTGAATGTGACCTACATTTTTTCTTTCCTATATCCCTTCTCCCGGCCCCTGCAATGTGATACTGCACCTCTTTTCATTAAGAAGTGATACTATTTTCTACCCTTGAATCCGGATTGGCCTCGTGACTTTCTTTGGCCAATGAGATACTAGTAAAAATGATAGAAACCAAGGTTTAAAAAAAAACATTTGTACACTGGGGATTACCTTTTTGTGGCTCTGAAAACTTTCCACCACCATGTAAACAAGTCCAGGCAAATCTGCCTGAGGAAAAAAGAACATATGGAATAAAATAGAGTTGTTGAAGCAGAGAACCACTCCTAGTGCACAATCCCCTCTTGACCTAACTTCCCCCATCTTCCCTGGCAGCTCACTACAGATACATACTTGATTATAGTTGAGATCAGCAGACAATCCCTATATGATTACAACTAAATGGCTGAGTCACAGAATTAAAAACTAAATAAATGGTGTTCTCCAAGCCACTCAGTTTTGGAGTAGTTGTTATATAGCAAAATTTAACTGTTACCCAATTGTAGCTACAGGAAGGAAAATATTTGTAGTGCACACTCTTAATTGTCTACTCAATGGGTGTTCCATCCCTCTTTCCTATTATCATTACACTAATGGTCTTCAGGTTTTGGCTACATATGGCAAGCAGTGACAGATTTTATTTTCTTGGTCTCCAAAATCACTGTGGACAGTGACTGCAGCCATGAAATTAAAAGATGCTTGCTCTTTGGAAGGAAAGCTATGACAAACCTAGACAGCATATTAAAAAGCAGAGACATGAGTTTGACCATAAAGGTCCATCTAGTCAAAGCTATGGTTTTTCCGGTAGTCATATACGGATGTGACAGCTGGACCATAAATTAGGCTGGGTGCCAATGAACTGATCCTTTTGAATTGTGGTGCTGAAGAAGACTCTTAATAGTACTTTGGACAGAGAGGAGATCAAATCAGTCACTCCTAAAGGAAATCAATGCTGAATATTTATTGGAAGGACTGATACTGAACCAAAGCTACAGTATTTTGGCCACCTGATGTGAAGAGCTGACTCATTGGGAAAGAAGCTGATGTTGGGAAAGATTGAGGGCAGAAGGAGAAGGGGGCGACAGAGGATGAGGTGGTTGGATGGCATTATCAACATAATGAACATGAGTTTGAGCAAACTCCAGAAGATAGTGAAAGACGGAAGCCTGGCATGCTGCAGTCCGTGGGGTCGCAAGAGTCAGACACACTTAGCGACTGAATTAACAATAAGCTTATGAAGCCTCTTTCTGGTGCCCACTGGCTAAATATTGATTGGAATAAACCATTCATAGTAATTCTGTTTATGTTGCTATTGACTAGGCAGCAAACATAACACCGACAAATGAGTCATCTGGGAATTCTATTGCTGCACATTTCCAGATACAAGGAAGGAACATACCACATTTTGACTTTGAACACTACTTGGTGATAATGTGATGCCTGGTGTGCTGGCAGCCTCCTTGAGGGCATGAGGTGAAAGTCAAGCAAAACAGAGAAGTTGGTATAGATACCTGATATCACCGTCACTGAATTAATCAACCCTTGAACTGCCTAGTCAAGATTTCCTGTTATGTGAAATGATAAATTTCTTACTCTTTAGACATAGTAGTTATATTTTTCTCTTAACTTTTTCTGTAACTTGATGACATCCAATTTGATACAGTGGTTAAAATTAAGCTTCTTAGAAATTCAATACAAGTTTTTGAAACTAATATATGTATATTCATGCCAGGAGATGAAATCTATCCACTAATAAACTTCACCTTTCAGAGTTTCTATTCCCTTCTTTCCTCCTCTTCTCCAAACTTAGACCAAGCTTTATAAAAATACTAAACAAGAAAAGTAGCATCTCAGTTCATGCAAAGAGAATGTTCTCCAATTTTCCCAAGTATTGCTGTATATTTCAATTTAAAACACACAGCTGATTCCTTTAAAATGAACTTATTTAAATTGGAAAATTCTGTGCCACAAAATTAAATTACTAAAAGAGAACCTAACATAATATATTTGACCCTTGAGAGAGTGATCTGATCTCTTCAGAGAAGGTCAGAAACCATGGCCCCAAAATACCATCTTCAAGATTCCTCCTGAAGTTAGACAGCTAGGTAGAGAAGTAAAACATGGTTTTTTGTTTGTCTGTCTGTTTTTGTTTCTAGTGTAAAGTACTATCCACTAGGATGCATGGTTGGCTCATAGCTCTCCAATGAAATCCCTTGTTTCTAAAGTGTGTTCATAAATTGTCCTGCCAAATCCAGAGTGTCTCATCTGACTTTCTCAAAGCAAGCGTACATGTTGCTGCTTTCTTATTTCAATGCAACCCAGAAAGTGTCTTGCTATAAGAAGGAAAAGAATGATGTTGGAAAGCAGCTGACATAAGAGTAAGTTTGAATAGTGGCAACATTCTAAGTTTGATGAGAGTGCTACAGTTGAAGCCTCCAAGTATTCACATCTCCAAAAAATAAATGATTTCCAAAATGGCATCCATTCACCTGGGTATCAAGGATGTTGCAGGAATGTTCCTAAACTGTAAATTGATGGGTGATGGTCTGAGAACAATGTTAATGGAGATTTGTACTCTGGCAAACATTGATAGGAGGCATTTTGACACCTTACGTTTCCTCCTTGGGAATGGCAGTGTCAATTATGGACTCCTCAGGTAATCTCATCTGCCATCGGAGAGGATGCTGGCTCAGAAAGGAGACAGCTTATCCATCCATCAGCAAATAGTCATTTGCACTTGCAGTTCACCAGCACAGTAGGTCTGAGTCTTTATGATCAGAACTCCTGCCAAAGATAAATGGGTCACAGAGGGCAAAGGATTTGATGATGATAGATCTCAAATCATCTCTTAGGATCTCATTCACATATCCTTTGGTACCCATGGTGTCACCAAATACTTTAAGGGCAGAAATGTAAGTTTGGATATACTATTTTTTAAATTTAGTAAACTAAAAAACCTGGGTGTTTTTATACAATGATGAAAAGGTTATCATGATCTCAACCCTCAGAAAATCTGAGAAACACATCTTATGGCAAAATCACAGACCATGTTGGCCCTGCTGCCTGTAGTGTTCTCAATAGTTCATACATTGTACCATTCACTTCCAAACTTCCAGCTACGTCTCTCAGGACTGAATCCATGGCACATTTTTCAACTTTATGTCTCCCTCGTTAAACCTTCATGCATGTACATGCATACATACTCCTCTCCTCCACGCGTCTTCCTTAGCTCTTGTAATTTGCCATTTTCCTGCCCTTTGAGAAAAGGAATAAGTTTTCTTCCTTCCCCACCATCTGCTTATACCTTCTCATCCATTTCTTCCTAAAAGAAACTCAGTTTCTTCCACAAAGGTTGTATTTGTTTTCTATGAATTTATTTATCTGCTAGCATTTGCTAAGATACATATCAATACAGAACTTCTATCTAAAACAAAATAGATACTTATTAAACATTAGCTATTTTTTATTTCTTTTATCTTTCGTGTTATGTGTCATGTGTTCTTGGTTACATAGTTCCCTAACTTACCATCTAAGATTGTCTGCAAGGGTGTCTGCCAACACCTCTCATCCCTGAATGCCTGGCTACTCCCTCCAAGTGGTGAGATGTATTTCCCCTGTCCTTACCTTCTTGATGGGCGCAGTCTCTATTGGCTTGATCAAGAATGTGGCCACAGAAGTGTTGTGAGACTTCTAGGTCTATGATGGAAACTTTGACTTTTACCCTCTTGGGACCCATCTACCATGTGAAAGGTTTGCAGAGTTATTATAAGCATGAAAAACGAGAGGGAGAGAGACTGTCCACACCAGCCACTCCAACTGAGGCACAAAACGTGAGTGAACCATCTTAGATGTTCTAGCCACAGCCAACCTTTAGCTAAATGCAACTGTGTAGGTAACTCACGTCAACTCTATCTCTGCACAGATGCTGTCTTTCCACAAGCGTGGCATACATTGTGTACTTCTAAGCCAACAAATGATAATTGATTTTTAAAGCCCCACTAAGTTCTAGGGAAGCTAGACATACAGCCATACAAGTAATTAAGATGTCTACAAGGTACAATATGAAAACACAAAGGGAGAGCAGCATGAATTCATGAAACCCCTAATGCCTAGATCAACATCATGCCAATAGTCATTATTAAAATCTTAAAATGGATCAAAAATGCTTCTTCAGTTTCAGTTTAGTTGCTCAGTCATGTCCGACTCTTTGCAACTCCATGGACTGCAGCACGCCAGGCCTCCCTGTCCATCACCAACTCCCAGAGTCTACCCAAACTCAGGTCCATGAGTCAGTGATGCCATCTAACCATCTCATCCTCTGTCGTCTACTTCTCCACCTGCCCTCAATCTTTTCCACCATCAGTGTCTTTTCAAATGAGTCAGTTCTTTGCATCAGGTGGCCAAAGTATTGGAGTTTCAGCTTCAACATCAGTCCTTCCAATGAATACCCAGGACTGATCTCCTTTAGGACAGGCTGGTTGGATCTCCTTACAGTCCAAGGGACTCTCAAGAGTCTTCTCCAATAAAACAGTTCAAAGTCATCAATTTTTCAGCGCTCAGCTTTCTTTATAGTCCAACTCTCACATCCATACACGACTACTGGAAAAACCATAGCCTTGACTAGATGGACCTTTGTTGACAAAGTAATGTCTCTGCTTTTTAATACACTGTCTAGATTGGTCATAACCTTCCTTTCAAGGAGTAAGCGTTTTTTAATTTCATGGCTGCAGTCACCATCTGCAGTGATTTTGGAGACCCAAAAAATAAAGTCAGCCACAGTTTCCACTGTTTCCCCATCTATTTGCCATGAAGTGAGGGGACCAGATGCCATGATATTAGTTTTCTGAATGTTGAGTTTTAAGACAAGTTTTTCACTCTCCTCTTTCACTTTCATCAAGAGGCTCTTTAGTTCCTCTTCACTTTCTGCCATAAGGCTGGTGTCATCTGCATATCTGAGGTTATTGATATTTCTCCCAGCAATCTTAATTCCAGCTTGTGCTTCTTCCAGCCCAGCATTTCTCACGATGTACTCTGCATATAAGTTAAATAAGCATGGTGACAATATATAGTCTTGACGTACTCCTTTTCCTATTTGGAACAAGTCTGTTGTTCCATTTCCAGTTCTAACTGTTGCTTCCTAACCTGCATACAGATTTCTCAGGAGGCAGCTAAGGTGGTCTGGTATTCCCATCTCTTGAAGAATTTTCCACAGTAAATTGTGATCCACACAGTCAAAGGCTTTGGCATAGTCAAGAAAGCAGAAGTAGATGTTTTTCTGGAACTCTTTTGTTTTTTGATGATCCAATGGATGTTGGCAATTTGATCTGTGGTTCCTCTGCCTTTTCTAAAACCAGCTTGAACATGGAAGTTCATGGTTCATGTACTGTTGAAGCCTGGCTTGGAGAATTTTGAGCATTACTTTGCTAGCATGTGAGATGAATGCAATTGTGCAGTAGTTTGAGCATTCTATGGCATTGCCTTTCTTTGTGATTAGAGTGAAAACTGACCTTTTCCAGTCCCATGGCCACTGCTGAGTTTTCCAAATTTACTGGCGTATTGATTGCAGCACCTTCACAGCATCATCTTTTAGGATTTGAAATAGCTCAGCTGGAATTCCATCACCCCCACTAGCTTTGTTTGTAGTGATGCTTCCAATGGCCCACTTGACTTCACATTCCAGGATGTCTGGCTTAGGTGAGTGATCACGCCATCGTGATTATCTGGGTCGTGAAGATCTTTTTTGTACAGCTCTTCTGTGTATTCTTGCCACCTCTTCTTAATATCTTCTGCTTCTGTTAGGTCCATACAATTTCTGTCCTTTATTGATCCTATCTTTGCATGAAATGTTGCCTTGGTATCTCTAATTTTCTTGAAGAGATCTTTAGTGTTTCCCATTCTATTATCTTCCTCTATTTCTTTACATTGATCACTGAGAAAAGCTTTCTTATCTCTCCTTGCTATTCTTTGAAACTCGGTGTTCAAATGAGTATATCTTTCCTTTTCTCCTTTGCTTTTTGCTTCTCTTCATTTCACAGCTATTTGTAAGACCTCCTCAGACAACTATTTTGCTTTTTTGCATTTCTTTTTCTTGGGGATGGTCTTGATCCCTGTCTCCTGTACAATGTCATGAGCCTCCGTCCATGGTTCATCAGGCACTCTGTCTATCAGATCTACTCCCTTAAATCTATTTCTTGCTTCCACTGTATAATCATAAGGGATTTGACTCAGGTCATACCTGAATGGTCTAGTGGCTTTCCCCAGTTTCTTCAATGTAAGTCTAAATTTGGCAATGAGGAGTTCATGATCTGAGCCAGTCAGCTCCCAGTCTTGTTTTTGCTGACTATATACAGCTTCTCCATCTTTGGCTGCAAAGAATGTAATCAATCTGATTTCAGTGTTGGCCATCTGGTGATGTCCATGTGTAGACTCTTCTTTTGTGTTGCTGGAAGAGGGTGTTTGCTATGACCAGTGCGTTCTCTTGGCAAAACTCTTTTAGCCTTTGCCCTGCTTCATTCCATACTCCAAGGCCAAATTTGCCTGTTACTCCAGGTGTTTCTTGACTTCCTACTTTTGCATGCCAGTCCCCTATTATGAAAAGGACATCCTTTTTGGGTGTTAGTTCTAAAAGGTCCTGTAGGTCTTCATAGAACCATTCAACTTCAGTTTCTTCAGCGTTACTGGTCGGGGCATAGACTTGGATTACCGTGATATTGAGTGGTTTGCCTTGGGAATGAAGAGAGATCATTCTGTCGTTTTTGAGACTGCATCCAAGTACTGCATTTCGGACACTTTTGTTGACTATGATGGCTACTCCATTTCTTCTAAGGGATTCCTGCCAACGGTAGTAGATGTAATAGTCATCTGAGTTAAATTAACCCATTCCAGTCCATTTTAGTTTACTGATTCCTAGAATGTTGACATTCACTCTTGCCATATCCTGTTTGACCACTTCCAATTAGCCTTGATTCACGGACCTAACATTCCAGGTTCCTATGCAATGTTGCTCTTTACAGCATCGGACCTTGCTTCTATCACCAGTCACATCCACAGCTGGGTGTTGTTTTTGCTTTGGCTCCATCCCTTCACTCTTTCTGGAGTTATTTCTCCACTGATCTACAGTAGCATATTGGGCACCTACCGACCTGGGGAGTTCCTCTTTCAGTATTCTATCATTTTGCCTTTTCATACTGTTCATGGGGTTCTCAAGGCAAGAATACTGAAGTGGTTTGCCATTCCCTTCTCCAGTGGGCCACATTTTGTCAGAACTCTCCACCATGACCCGTCCGTCTTGGGTGGCCCTATACAGCATGGCTTAGTTTCATTGAGTTAAACAAGGCTGTGGTCCATGTGATCAGATTGGCTAGTTTTCTGTGATTGTGGTTTCAGTCTGTCAGCCCTCTGATGCCCCCTCTCAGCACCTACTGTCTTACTGGGGTTTCTCTTATCTTGGACGTGGGGTATCTCTTCACGGCTGCTCCAGCGAAGTGCAGCCACTGGTCCTTACCTTGGAAGCGGGGTATTACCGCACGGCTGCTGCTTGTGACCTTGGACGTGGGGTATCTCCTCTCCGCCGCTCCAGAACCACACAGCCTCTTGGCTACATACAAATCATGCTCCCCTCGTGTAATTTAGGTGATCTCTTCAAACCTGAGTGATTGCACTGTCGATATCCTTGGGGCTTCTCTTCAATTGTCATCTCACTTGTACACCATCAAAACCTGCTCTGAAATGCAGATTTTCTAACCTGATTTCAAGCCCAGTGCTCATCATTCTGTCCAAAAGGTGTTCTTCTGGATATTTTTTTGTATTGATCCAAAAACGTGGCCTCATATCCATAGCTATGGACAAACACTCTTTCAACAATTATAAAATAAAGAGATGTGGAAATCACTTTCCCTAAACATCCCCTGTCCACATAACATTGCAGGATCCAGTCTTGGTGGCATTAACGACTTCCAGCTGATGTTGAGGGTTCTTCCAGATGTGTGAGCTCTTCCTTGGCATGCTCAGGTTTCTTGACCTTTACTATGTTTTTAAATTTTGAAATGTTGAAACTGATGTTTCACTGGATTGATGTTCCCTTCCTCTAGGTTTTGTAACGTTTATGAAAACAACCCTCACATCTAATTGCCAGCAAATCTCAGTTTTAATTTCAGAACTTGCATCAAAATGTCAATGGTGGTGACTAACATTCGCTTTGACACAAGCCATCTACTTTGTCATGACCACATGACATGATCATTAGCTTTTAATGTGGAAGAGATCATTTTCCATCAAGGTAGTATCATCTGTGGAACTTGGTTTTCGAGTACCCTGGACTAAACTTCTACTTCCAATGTTGATTTTGCTGAGGCTGGTAGAAGCCTCATATCCACTATTGGCTACTTTGCAATGATTTTCTCTTATTTCTACTCTGTTACTAGAGTCATACTATATTACTTTCTTTTAAAGCACATTTTTGGACAGGAATCCTAATATTAGATAAAACGTTTGAGTCAAGTATGAAGAAAAAAATCCATTTCATCTGCATTAAGTTATCAACAACTGTAAAGCATTTGTTGTTTGCAAGCACTGTAAACATGACCTCTCCTAGATGATTATGGTTCTGAATTAGTATTTATATATGAACAAAATGTATGTAGCCTAAAATATTTTATTCATTACTGAGTCCAGCGAGCGGTGTAGTTTTAGGGGAGATTTTACCAAAACCCATCTTCAAAGTTGCTCTTTTAAGCCTAACTTCCACACTAAGGCTCATATAAAGAGCAATCATGGTGATATGTAATCTACTATCAGAAATTGTAGGTTTGATGTTTGTCAGCTTCAGTAATTTGAAGTTTTTGATATCTGTGTTAAAAACTTATTTCCCTGTTCTGTTACTTTTCCTATCCTCTTATGTTGGTGCTTCTTTAGTAGTTGCCACTTGGTTCAAATGGTGAAGTCTGTACTGGATGTATATTTTCACTGATATAGTAAGACTGGCTTTAATCAACCTTCAGTTCAGAGGAGAGGCTTAAAGCTAGCTCTTTAATTAATGAGTATGTAGATAAATTTGGCTTTCATTCTCAAGAAGACTTCATTGCTCTTAACCCTTCTCATGATCTTTTGTCTAAATCAATGACTCAAAAATTTATTCTGAATGAATAAGACTGTTAGGACCATAATCTTGTTTTAAAATTTTAACTGGAATGATTTTTTTCTAACTTCACTCCTAATTGTCAGTCTGAACTCAAGTGATCTTGCCCAAGTGTGAATATGTCCTGATGCTGTCAGCCACCTTGCTCCGGAAAGTTTGACATGGTCTCACGGGTCCCCACATAAAGTTAAGTAATATTAAACATAAGTGCCATTTGTCCTTTATCTCCTTCTGTAATAATTATCCAAAACTTTCAAATTCAGTCTTTTTCAAAGTTCTTGATTTTTTTATTCATACATGACAAAAGGCAAAAGCAAGATTATACAACACCAAATAACTCTGCCATGGTACCACTTTGATTCAGGCGTCTTCTAATGGGCAAGTGATGAGGGCTGGAGAGAAATTCAACACATAGAAAGATTTTATGAACCACAGGAGGCAAGATAGCTTCATTTTCTGCCTAGAAATAAGCTCCCCAGTACTGAGAGCTGTCACTTAAGGATCAGGGTTTTGCTGCTTGCCAGCTTCAGTGCTAGAGCCAGTCACCTAACTTCTCCTGGATTTTAGTGAATACCCTTGAAGTATGAGTCGTGGTGGCTGACTGTATTTGAGGCCACTTCCTCCCTCCTCAAATGAAGCTTCCACCCTTAGTAGCTGTCCCTGCCCAACTGACCTTAAAGAAGAGGGAAGGGAGGGGAGAAACCAGCACAGTGGTTCTGTGGGGAGGGAGGCCCATTCTAGGAGGAAGGAGGAGATGGTCTTTCACCCTCATCTTGGTGGCATCCTCCATGTGTATATACACAAAGAGAATCTGTTCTCTTTCCCTCTAATACTGACCGTTCTCTTCACCCTTTTTGCCAATGAGCTTATTTAAAATCAAGTGCTTCTTTTTTTTTCCTTTTTTTCTCCCAAAGTAGAGAAAAAATATGTCTCCTCAGCTTCAGTTGTAACCTGCTGAAATAGCATGAACCTAGGGCTTCCCTGGTGGCTCAGATGGTAAAGAATCCACCTGTGATGTGGAGGACCTGGGTTTGATCTCTGGGTGGGGAAGATCCTCTAGAGAAGGAAATGGCAACCCACTTCAGTATTCTTCCCTGGATAATTCCATGGACAGAAGAGTCTGGAGGGCTACAGTCCATGGGGTCACAAAGAGTCAGACACAACAAAGTGACTAACACTTTCAATTTCTTTCTTTTTTTAATTTATTTATCATAATCTTTCATGCCCTAATGACAGTCAAATGTTAAGAAAAAGCAAGAGGGCATGAAAAAAAGGATGGTTAATGGATCAAGGAGCTGTATCCTGGTATAATGAGGGGGTTTTGAAGAGGATGAGGGGATTTGGAAGCTTACCGTGTGTTAGGCAAATTAAAGAGTATATTTCTGTCCACATCCATCCATAGCTTTCTGAGCAGACAACATGCTTCCTGCTTCCATGGCACAGTTGATTGAAAAAGTAGTTGTCATTCATCCCTTTCAAATAGAGTTAGTTATTTGACTGAGAATCCAAGAGCAAGGTTGACTATGAACTTGGCTGCCGTAACTGGAAGGTCATTTTGATACAGGTCTTGGGGCTGCCATTTTAGGAAATAGAAAATTAGAGCCAGAGGCAGAAAAAAGAAGAGAAAATGAAAACTGAGTGAATGTCTGTCTCGAGAAGGACAGACATGCTCTATCACTGTGGCAGAGATAGAGACATATCTGGACCTTAACAATGCCTGCATTTCTGCTTTTCATTTAGTTGCTTCCTGTGCATGGACATGCTTTCAAAATCTCCCCTTTATCCTGAGGATTGTTGGTCAAGTCTTTGTTCCTTGAAGCCAAAATTACTTGATGGATAATTTTGACAGTATTTTGCAAATAATAATAATAATGAAGCATAAAGATGAGTAACACAAAAGAAAATTCATGAAATCGATGGGAGAAGCTACCCAGGAAGGAGTAGAAGTTTGGATGTATTAGTCACACACACACACACACACACACACTGAAGGTCGGAAAAACTTTATGTGGAGGCTTAAATACAAAAAATGGAGTAAAAACAGGTGTGGACATACTTCAAGGAAAATGAGAAAGGTTAGCACAGTGGGTCAAAACAATTTAGGATGGAGCCAATGTATTGTAAAGAAAATGCCAAAGAAGGTTAAGTTTTCATATATTCTCCTCTCTGACAGATTCTTCAGTTCCAATATTTTTACACCTTTTTTCTTCTACAAAAATCATGGAAAAAAATAATTTCCTTTTTTGCACATACTTTGTATTAACCTTTCCTAATTAAATTTTGAACTTTTCTTTTATTTATAAGCGATATTTAAAATGTTATTGTTACACTGAGCACTATTTCCCATCTTTAATAACTTGCAAGTAATATAATTCCTTAACAATATTTTTGTGAAAAGGTCATTGAGGCCACAGAACACATTTAGTTGACAGCACTTGGAGTTTCTGCATTTAAAAACAGGTTCAGCTGTTTTCAAGTCCATCTATTTCTTGTTTATTTTGGAACTTTATCTTATGAACTGTAAATGTCACTTCTTATTTATTAAGTTATTTATCTGGCTTTCCCCTGGGCCATCACTGGGACTCACTAAGGACTCACTCACTACTTAATTTGGTTATGATTCCTATCAGAAATGACCCTGGAAGGTGTGGATATGGAAAAAAAGCCCTCTTCATTTGGCAGTTTTGATTTAGGACAGATTTAAAGTTCTCAGTGCAGAAGACTCCCTGCTTTGGCAAGGAGATGCTTTATGGTGCTTCGAAACATATAGTCCATCAGTAGAACCCAGAAGCTAGTAGCCCTCAACAACAACACCATATGGACAGACTGGGCCAGCAGCCTGGGCTCACACACACACAAACACTGCAGCTGCCAGATGTTCAGATTCCCTTTGCCTGAGTGTTTCTCCAGGTGGTCCAAGCCTGAGTTACCTAGAGAGCTTTTTCAAGTGGCATATGATGTATATCTGTATGTATGTGTGGGCACACATTTATCTTTACACGCTCATAAGCATATACATAATACGTGCACAGATTCACCTCCATGGATGAGAATGCTTCAGTAGATTCTGTTGGTCAAATGCTGTTTGCTCTTACATCCATTCCTTACAGTGGAGGACAGAGGGGCAGACATAGCAGGGTTTGTGTGCTCAGAACCTCCTGCTCCTTTCTGCAGCAGATTGAGATGCAACAGAAATTTCTCTGTAAGTTCTGCTCCCCCTGGGTGGTTGTTCTTACAGAGTCTTAGCTCCAAAGGGACGGCCCTGCCACAGCCACCTGGAATTTTCAGAGCTCCCTTCTTCAACAATTTCTGTTTTCCTGATGGTCACTAGTGATCCACATGCTCTAATGTTTGCATACATAAGCAATAATATCATTGCTGTTATTACAGTTGCAATAATTAAATACTTTTATAGTGCTTCCTATTTGAAGGGCACTCTTGTAAGCTACTAAGTCATTGAATCCTCATCTCAACATATGAGGTAAGTTCTAGTACAGTAAGCCCTCTACATATGAATGAGCTCTATTCTGAGAACACATTCGTAAGACCGATTTGTTTGTTAAGTCCAACAAAGTTAGCCTACGTATCCATCTAACACAATCTGCTATATAGTACTGTACTGTGATAGGTTTAGAAAACTTTTCACATAAATAATAAATTTTAAAAAACACAAAAAATAAAGAAAACGTGTTTAATCTTCCAGTACAGTACCTTGAAAAGTACAGTAGTACCAGCTACATCACCGCTATTTTTATGCTTGCTTCTCGACGTCATGGGCTTGAAATAAAGATACTGTGCTCTATACAGTAGTGTAATGTACACAGAAACACACCCACTTGTAGAGAAATGCACACACATGATGGTGTGCACCAGACACATGAACTAACTTACATGATTGGACATGTGAACTCATGTTCACATCTTTGAAAGTTTGCAACTTGAAGGTTTGGATGCAGGCGACTTACTGTATTATCATTTCCTTTCTGGGGGAAAGGCATCTCAGACCTGGAGGGGTTAAGTGACTTGCCTGTGGTCATACTGCTAGAAAGTGTGATGTGAAAGTGGCAGCCTGGCTACATACATGTACTGTCAATAGTGTGCACGTGTGATGGAGTGCCCAGACTCTCCATACATGCATGTGCATGCGCAGATCATCTCCATCTCCTCCACATCCAGAGATAAATGTAGCTATGGAAATCTGGGTCCCATCCTCACCCACTGAATTAGCATATGGGGGTGTGGTCCAAGTAACAGTATGATCAGAACATTTTCCAACTGATGTACATTTACAGCCCTCTTTAGGAGTCTAACTGTAACACAGAACTGGGAGAATTTTCACAGAGGAGAGAGTTTTTTTTTTAAACCCATCCTTTTTCTTTCTTCAAACCCATCCTTTTTCTTTTTACCTGTTTTAGCCAGAAGCCAGTGTAGTGTAGATTTGTTTTTAATGTCAAAGGATATTTGTTGTTGTTGTTGTTCTATCACTGTTATGTCCAACTCTTTGTGACCCCGTGGACTGCAGCACCCTAGACTCCCTTGTCCTTCATTATCTCCCAGAACTTGCTCACACTCATGTCTATTGAGTCAGTGTTGCTATCTAATCATCTGATTCTTGGTTACCCCTTCTCCTTTTGCCTTCAGTCTTTCAAAGATGCTATTCACATCAGGTGGCCAAAGTATTGAAGCTTCAGTTTCAGCGTCAGTCCTTCGAGTGAATATTCAGGGTTGGTTTCCTTTAAGATTGACTGTTTTGATCTCTCTAGGATCTTTCTAGATTCCCATAATCCCCCATTATGGTCTTTTTCTATGAAAAACATACATGCATCTTGCCTCATCTGTCTACCCCAAGTGAGTTGCTAACACCCTCCTCATCTTGTAAGTATGGCCACACTTTCTGCTTTAAATATTATACATTGAAAAATTGAAATCTATCTTAATTTAAAATTGATTAATGGGTGAATACAGGCCTTTCAACGCTAGTCCCATACCATATGGGCATCTCGGAGGCAGGAGTCATATGAGGTGATGTGAGATACAGCCCCCAAATGCTATTTCTGTAACCTCGTTAGTGATGAAAGGGCTCAAGACAAAGATATGAATCTCAGTATTTTCATGAAAGGGAAATTGTTCTGGTAATACAGGGAGGAAATTGAGAAAAAAATGTAGTGAAGTACATACTCTATACTTAGAGAAAGTGCTAGTGTGTGACATCAGGAAAATAAAACTTCCTACACTTTTTCTGAGACCAACAGACTTGATTTTAGCTTCTCCGCAGTATTGAAGAAGCCCCAGAGGCCCAGCTAAAGGAGAGGGGAGGGTATGTGACTTCGTGTCTGTTCTAATGATAGGAAAAATCTTCTATTATGATAAGAAAATAGCATCAAATTAAAAATCATATTCTGGTGACACAATGAAGTAGATTATCTTTCTCCTCTCTATTCCAGTCAGGCACAGTTTTCTTAACTCTAAAACTAGGGAATAATAATTCTACCATCATTGACTGTTGAGGGTGGATGACTGAGTTCACAGCTGCATAGCACTGAGTACTGCTGCTGCTGCTGCTAAGTCGCTTCAGTCGTGTCCGACTCTGTGCGACCCCATAGACGGCAGCCCACCAGGCTCCCCCGTCCCTGGGATTCTCCAGGCAAGAACGCTGGAATGGGTTGCCAGTTCCTTCTCCAATGCACGAAATTGAAAAGTGAAAGTGAAGTCACTTAGTCGTGTCCAACTCTTAGCGACCCCATGGACTACAGCCCACCAGGCTCCTCCGTCCCTGGGATTCTCCAGACAAGAGTACTGGAGTGGGGGTGCCACTACCCCACTACCAGACCCCAAATGCTAAGTGTCAGCTTTTAGTACTGCTATTATAATTTGTAATGAATAATATAATTTCTGATCAAAAGGCTCCATCATAAAAGTTGAGGTTTGAATTTTGTTTTATCCATGGATGGCTTGAGAGTTTAATATAGCATTTTGACTTTCTTTTTTTTCCTGAAACTAGAAATTATATCCAGTTTCTATTATGACATAATGGAATACCAGGACAACATTATAATATTTTCTATTTGAGAAATCTAAGCTAGAGACTTTCTTGAGGAGGCAGAGTTACCACAAGAATAGTCAGGATTCAAACCCCAGTCTTCTGACAAATTGCTATAAACCAAGACAAACTATGGTGGTTGCTGAGTCATATCCAACACTTGCAACCCCATGGACTGTAGCCTGCCAGGCTCCTCTGTCCATCCATGGGATTTCCCAAGCAAGAGTACTGGAGTGGGTTACTGTTTCCTTCTCCACCTTCTCCAAGGAATCTTCCTGACTCTGGGATTGAACCTGGATCTCCTGCATTGTAGGTAGGATTTTTCTACTGACTGAACCACAGATAAAGCCTAAATAATGGAGGGATATATTCTATGATGGTTCAGATGAACAAAGGGAGATATTTTATTGGAAGTTGGGCTAAGGACAGGGTATCATTGAAATTCTGTTAATTTGCTTTAATTTTGCCTGGATGTTTTCATAGATTGCTCTGAGTTAGTGAGCTTTAATATTTGGGGTCTCAGATGACTATGGGACTTGGCCCTAGAGCCATTTCTTCCTAATCCAGTTAGAATTGGCCTCATCCTTTTCCCTAACATGATAAATTAGGCTTCATCTTGCCCTCGGCATGAATGGCGGCTTGGAATGCGTTCTAATTCAAAATAAGACCAATTCACTGCATGTGGGCAACTCAATTGTGATTGTCTCTGCTGTAGCTGCCAAACCAATGCTGGGTACATTTCAGGGTATAATTTAATGGCCTTAAAATCCTAGATCAACCAAACTTCATTTTATTAAAATTCCTCTGCTCTCTCTTTGGTAGTTTTTGCCCTGTGTCAAAGACAGAGAGCCTGGAAGTACTTGGGCAAGTTTTGGACAATTTGATATTGTTTCCCTGCTTGTCTTTTGTCAGTAAAGACTAGGCCTGTGTCTTCTATGCAGAGAAGAGTTCTGTGATCACTCCTAAAAATAAAATGCTAAGTATAGGCTTGCTCATTCAAAATGGCAGAATTCTTCATTATGACCATCCATCTTGGGTGGTCCTCCACAGCATGGCCCATAGCTTCATTGAGTTACACAATCCACTTCACTATGACAAGGCTGTGATCCATGAAACATCTACTTCCATTTCACTGACTATGCTAAACCTTTTAACTGTGTGGATTATAACAAACTGTGGAAAATTCATAAAGAATGGGAGTACCAAACCACCTTACCTATCTCCTGAGAAACCTGTATGTGGATCAAGACACAACAGTTAGAATCAGACATGGAACAACTGACTGGTTCAAAATTGGAAAGGTATACTACAAAACTGTATATTGTCATCCTGCTTAATTTGTATGCAGAGTATATCATGCAAAATATTGGGCTGAATGAATCACAAACTGGAATCAAGATAGCCAGGAAAATTATCAACAACCTCAGATATGCAGATAATACCACTATAATAGCAGAAAGTGAAGAGGAACTATAGAACCTATTTATGACTGTGAAAGAAGAGAGTGAAAAAGCTGGCTTAAAATTCAGCATTCAAAAAATTAAGATCATGGCATCCAGTCCCATCCCTTCATGGCAACTAGATGGGGAAAAAGTGGAAGCAGTGACAGATTTTATATGTGGATGGTGATTGCAGCCATGAAATTAAAAGACTCTTGCTCCTTGGAAAGGAAAGCTATAACAAACCTAGACAGCTTATTAAAAAGCAGAGACATCACTCTGCAGACAAAGATTTATACAGTCAAAGCTATGGTTTTTCCAGTAATCATATGTGGATGTGAGAGTTGGACCATAAAGAAGGCTGATCAGTGAAAAAAATGACACTTTCAAACTGTGGTGCTGAAGAAGACTCTTGAGGTTCCCTTGCACTGCAAGGAGATCAAACCAGTCAATCCTAAGGGAAATCAATTCTGAATATTCATTGGAAGGACTGGTGCTGAAGCTGAAGCTTCAGTATTTTGGTCAACTGATGCTAAGAACTGACTCACTGGAAAAGACTCTGATGCTGGGAAAGATTAAAGGCAGAAAGAAGGGGATGGCAGAAGATGAGACAGCATCACTGACTCAATGGACCTGAATTTGACCAAAATCCAGGAGACAGTATGGAGAAGAGATAAGCAGCCACTCCAGTATTCTTGGGCTTCCCTGGTGGCTCAGATAATAAAGAATCCACCTGCAGAAGACCTGAGATCAACCGCTGGGTTGGAAAGTTCCCCTGGAGGAGGGCATGACAACCCACTCCAGTATTCTTGCCTGGAGAATCCCCATGGAGTAGCAAAGAGTAGGACATGACTGAGCTACTGAAAAACAATTCAAAATTAGCATCACAGGACCAGGGCCAAGGTAAGCTGAATGAAGCCCTCATCTTGGGCCTAAAACTTAAATAAGTACCAAAAATAATCAAGATAAAAATAATAAAATATTAATTAAAAATCAACTTTAATGCAAAAAATCCATGATAAATACTAAATCAAAACTGCAAATGAAATTAGAATTCAGTACTACATTTCACAGCCCTTCCTCACTCACCTCACTAGGCTATCATTTACTGATTTTTTTTTTCTAAATATTTCCTTCAAATATTTCTGTCAATTACTGAGTTTTTGTGCCTGTTGAAATTTCACTCAAATAGCATGTACCTCTTTTTCCTTAGTGTGGACCAAATTAGATTCTTATTAATCTTGCAGTGGAGATGGTTAAATAATGAGGTCCAACCTACTGCACATTTTTCACAATAGCTTATAACACTCAAGTTCTAGAAAAGAGTGTGGAAAATTTCAGAGATTTTTGAAAGAATAAAGAATAATGATGCCTATTCATTTCATGCTCTCAACAATCATATGAAATGGGCACTTAAACAAAAAATTGAGTCCATGTGTCACCAGGGATTGAACCTGCAATATAGTAAGTTCATTTGCCCAGGATAAAAGAGTAAGGGAGGAGGCTGAGTTTCAGAGTCAGGTGGGCTGAGTAGAGTGTCAGGAGGCAGAAATGAGAGCCCATATGGTCCCAGAAAAGGGCAAGAGCTGTGAGATGTGGGACGAGTGTTTCCTATGGGCATTCTGGTTCCTAGTTCTATACTCTATGAGGCCAACTAAACCCCTGTGCTTGGGTTCCATGAAATTCTTCTGTATCCTTTAAAGAAATTGCCATCATCAGCTTGTGTTAGAAAAGGTAAAGTAAAAGACTAACTGGTTGAAGTTTGATTCTTCCAAATCTCTACCCTGACAATATCCATCTTAGTTTTTACTTGGATAACTCCATTAGCTTTCATCACTTAGCAATTATTCCATTTTCATTAAATGTTTACAATTTTTCAACAGAATGTTTTACAGTTATTTTCTTTTTTATAATAAATGTTTATAGAAGTGTACACATATTGCTTCAATTTTTTAACTGAATTGTAGTTGTGATACACTAATTTTTAGCTCCCACAGTATCCAGTTGTACTGTGTACACAGGTGTCACACAATAAATATTTTAGGAAGAACAAAATCCATCTATTGACTATTTTTATTTTTACCAAGATACAAGGACAAATATTCCTCCAACAGTGTTAATATGCAATCGTATATTATAAGCATAAAAAGATGTTCTCTTTCTGTGCTGTTAACCCTGGAATAAACAAGCCTGAATTATGAGATACTGTAACTCCTCAGAGAGCCACCAACGACAATAGAAAACATGAGTGCAAAGCTCAAATGGTTTGTGTGTTCACCAGAAACTCAATTCAAAATTATGGCTCAATAATTCAACTTTCTCCCTATGAGGTTGTTTTATTTTTAATTTTATATCCTACCTAGATAGAGTACCAAGCACAAAATATATACAGAAAAAACAAACAAACAAACAGGGCCTAGGAAAATTAAGTATTCATAAACCCATTATAACTGAGTGGTATAAGAATAAGTTTATTTTCATAATCTGGGCAGTGCTGTGTGCATCTGCATTTTTTTAATTATAATTTTTATTAACATACTTTCAAGTTCCCTGATTCTTAACATTTTTTATTCTTCTGATAATCCTACTGAAGGAATTGTTTGTCAATGATAGGTTGGTTTTATTTCTAGCCTTTTCATTTAACTTTTTATAATTTTTGTTATTATTTATTTATTTGGGGCTGTCCTCTGTCTTCACTGCTGCATGGGCTTTCTCTAGTTGTGGCAAGCAGTGGCTACCCTCTTCTTGATTGCAATGGTTCCTCACTGTGGTGGCTTCTCTTGTTGCAGAGCAGTGTCGCTAGGACACATGGACTTCAGTAGTTGTGGTTCGCAGGCTCCAGAGCACAGGCTCTATACTTGCGGCACAGGGGCTGAGCTGATCCATGACATTTGGGATCACCTCGCTTCCCAGATCAGGAATCAAACCCCTGTCCCTTGCATTAGCAGGCGAATTCTTTACCACTGAGCTACCAGGGAAGTCCTGCATTAGTTTTAGATAGCATTACCTAGAGTTGTGTTTTGAGGCAAGTGATGGACATGTATTAAAAATATCAACACATGTTTCTGAACCCACTTTTTGAATTTCCATATCCTCAAAGTTTACCAAGTCCAAAGCAAACATATTGAAGCCAAGCTGGCCAAAAAAAGAAAAAAAAAGAAAGTGTGACCTCAGGCAGAGTTACTGGTAATTCCAATGCAGATCCTAATAGCTAGAAATCACTAAATGGCCACTGCTTGAAAAAATAGTTAAAATTATTGTGCTGAGTCATGCTTAGAGCCTATGAAGAAGGCTATTTTCTCTCTACTGATGCAAAATCCCCAGAAGACTCTTAACTGTCCCTCTGTGATATCAGCCTTTAAGGATTATAAATACATCCTTCAAAAATTTAGCATAATTCCATTAAATTACTGAGACTCAGTTTCCTCACTTGTAAATTGGCAGTGACAGTATCAATTTTGAAAGAGTCTAATGAGAATTTAAGCAGTTAATGTATAAGGGTGTTTTGTTATACCTCTGTGTAACGGTGCTCCAACTGTACAATGTTGCTGTTTTTATGATTGTTATGATTTTACTCTTGCAGTTTATTTCCCTGTCATTAATCTTCAAAACTGTATTATGAATCTTGATTTAAACATATAACATCTTTGGGGATAACCAAGATATCCTTAGGTTTATTATTTGCTATATGAGAAAGACATAGTTCAAAGATCTGCCTTTCAAGTGTCAGAAAGTACATTTTACTCACTGTGTATTCTATCTGGTGAAAAATGGGTTTTGCTTTCCAGTATCAGCATTTTCTCCTGACTGGGATTTCCTGGGTCATGGTGCAGTTGTACGTCCCCCTGGAAAGACTTTTTCTTTGACTTGATTACTGCAGCCCTTATTTTTTATTTGACTGGGACACTTCCTTCAAGATCAAATGTTAAGCATCAGTCACCTATTTGGAAAGACATTTGGCAACAACTTGCCATCTAACTAAGGATGTCTATCTTATTTTCGCTCTGCCCTTCTCTGACTTTCCAGCTAGAATCTAAGTTCTTTCATGACTGCACTATTTCATTAAATTTTGTAGCCCTTAGAAAACATCAATATCCAGATACTAGGTTTTAAATGAATGAATGTAAATATGTGTAAGATATGTAAAAAAAAATGTAATAGAGTTCTTAATTTTTACAGTCACTTGGCTACTCTCTTCTTTAAAATAGAATATTTTGGAAGATTTTGTTATGCAGGTGTTTTTCACTTAGTGGCTCTCTTTTACCAAAAGGGATCCTGATTTCCTGAAAAGAATGAATGTAAAACTCAGAGGTGGCAATGGGATTCTAGGCACTAGGAAAATCTGACTTAGCCCTGTTGTCAATCATTGCAACAACTATGGGAATGAAGCACAAAAAAATTATTTATTCTTGTCAATTTCTAAAAAATAAGCAGATGACAAAATCCTTCTAGTTGTTTATTGATTCTGTTTGGTTGTAATGAATTCAGATATGTTTCATGTAGACATGTTCAGCAATTTTGAATATTGGGTAAGTGTTAGAATGACAGATAGTATGTGGATGGGCTTGATATATATTCTTATGTCAGCCAGTAGCTGTTTAGTTTCTGTAAAATTATAGAAAATTTGCATTCATGTCAGGGAACTCTATCAAAGCAAAAAAGATAACATGAAATTTCAGAGTGTAATGTATAGATATTTTTCTATATTCTCTTTCATGAACTTTTCTTAGTTATAGAATCCTTTTCCTAAAATAAATTCAAATCACAAAGGCTGTATTCACTGATAATTCTGGTCCTGTGTGCAATGAAAAACACTACATTTGACACTAACAAACTGGAGCAGCTTTATGATTATTTTTCATCTAATTTGTTGTGTTTGCATAGACATAACTTATCCAAGAATAATATAATTAAAATGCTAAAATTGTGCCAGCTATATTTAATTCTACTGATATTAAAGATCATATTTTTGATCAGATATAAAAAGAACTAGCAGCAGCATCTTGTTTCTTAATGTACTTTGGGCATATGTCTTTGATATTAATCACCTGAGATGTCATGACCAAATGTCTAATAAATAGCTCTGCCAAATTCACAGGATTTAAAAAAATGAAATTTCCAGAGAATAAGGTGATAATTTGGTTTACAACATTATTTGTCATTATGTATACCTAATTGTGTGTGTTTTTTTATTTCTTTCTCATGTTATCTAATAGTTGAGCTGTGTGCCAAGTCACTTCAGTTGTGTTCGACTCTTTGCAACCATATGCACTGTAGCCCATCAGGCTCCTCTGTCCATGGGATTCTCCAGACAAATACTGGAATGGGTTGCTATTTCCTTCTCCAGGGGATCTTCCTGACCTAGGGATCGAACTCCTATCTATGTCTCCTGCTTTGGCAGGCAGGTTCTTTACCACTAGCACCACCTAAAGACCAATGAGAACTAGAAATCATTTGAATCCCCCTTTTTAAAAAAAAGTATGATATTTATTCGAAACATCCCACCCTCACCTTCTCCCACAGAGTTCAAAAGTCTGTTCTGTACTTCTGTGTCAGCATGTATATTATCTATGGTGAAACAGACCACCAGCCCAGGTGGGATGCATGAGACAAGTGCTCGGGCCTGGTGCACTGGGAAGACCCAGAGGAATCGGGTGGAGAGGGAGGTGGGAGGGGGGATCGGGATGGGGAATATGTGTAAATCTATGGCTGATTCATATCAATGTATGACAAAACCCACTGAAATGTTGTGAAGTAATTAGCCTCCAACTAATAAAATAAATAAATAAATAAATAAAAATACAGCTAAATGCCAAAAAAAAAAAAGAACAAAGAGAAAGACCGAATTCAAGTTTTGCACCAGCTTACTTTAAACTCATTTAGGTAAACTTAATTAACTCTGTTTTAAACCTAGTCCTAACCATGTACAAAATTTTTTTTTCAGGGTCTGCTTTCCACAAACTTTTTAATCACTTTCTGTAACAGCCACCTATAAGACCTACTTTCTTTTCCCTTTATAAAATGTAATTTTTATTTTTAATATCTTCTTTATTAAAAACATACATCCTAAAAAAAAAAAGTATGATATTTATAACACATCTTAAAATAGGTGGAAAACACTTCTGGATAGTCTTTTATCTATTCACTGAGTTAATCTGAAGAATGCTTTTTTTTCTACATATATAATCTATTACTTAGTGATTCCAGAGAAATTTTATGCACCGGTATATTTAAATTAGGAAGTGACCAGATTATTGCCCTTATTATCAAATCCCAATAGACTACTCTGTCCATGGGATTTCCCAGGCAAGAATACTGGAGTGGGTTGCCATTTCCTCCTACAGGGGATCTTCAGGCCCAGGGATTGCACCCACATCTCCTGCATCTACTGCAATGGCAGGCAAATTCTTTACCACTAGCGCCACCTGGGAAGCCCCTTTATAGTTACTAACATCTAGTAAATATGATGCTCAATATGATGCACAGATGATCAAGAAAGCACTCAAAATAGTGCATTAAGTCTAGAATAAGGAAATTTGTGCTTCTTCATTAATCATAATTATAATTTAACTAGTTTTAGGGATCCGGAATTGAGTTTAATTCTAAAATTTAGGAGCAAGGACGTCAGCTTTGAATGTTTTCCAAACATCCCATGACCATAGGTTTGTAGAATGGAAATGCTGTTCCTCATGCAGAGAATACCCCCACTGTCAGTCAGTCCCAATCATGCTTGTCTTTAAGAAAAAAATCATCCCAGTCATTTAGAACTCAAAATAACTTCCAGTGGGAAATTTCGTAACTTCAACACAAGCCTAATCCGCAAATCCCCAACCCGAATAATTCTGGTTTAATATCTTGAAAATGAAACCATCACCCAGAACGTTTTATTTCCCACTGTCCATTTGCAGTCTCATTCCAGACAAAGTTACAAGATTTGGATGTGCTCATTTTTAAAGTCGAGGGAGATATATGTAGTTTGTTGTAGCAGAACATTTTTGTGTTTCTCTAAAGATTATGTACACAGTCTTTAAGACCATTTTGGAAAGAGCAGGAACCTCAAACTCACATGTATTTTTCATTACTTTCTAGTTACTATTTCCTAGATTGTTAGAAATGGGATAATAACCTGAAGACTATCCTCCTGTGCTTTGCTGAAAGGGAAGATGGGATTGCCACCAAATCCCTAATTGAGACCAAATTAGAATAAACGGTTGTTAAGCTCTCCAACCTAATTGTGGATGGTGTGTATTTGACATTCACTAAGATATAAATTAAAATAAAAAGAGCATTTTCAGAGGTATTGGAGGAGCTTTGCATTAATGATGGCCTCCTTTGCACAGTTGAAGCTTTGCATTATTCATAACGTCATTATCAGGACTATTCAGTGTTGAATGATTTCTTCACCCAGAAATTGTACAGCCTGACCAGATAAGTAATATCTGTAGTTTGTATTTATTCTTATGACTGCTTACTGGGGTATGGCTTCTTTTATCTCTGCTGTGAGCTTACTTACTGCTGCTCAGCGGGATGTACCATCAGTGACATAAGCTTTATTCTTTTACAGATGCAGAGCGCTGCACCAAAGTATTAAATCCTGCAAATGTGGGGGGAAATTCAAAGGCTTTAATCCTTGGACTGGCAATAGTCATTGTATCGCTGCCATATGTCAACGCTGAAGTTAAGTTTCGAGTCTGCTCCTAGTCAGGCAGGCACGCGGGCATGTGCTGCCTGCCTGCTTGTTTCTTTAAGATAGAGTCTTCCCTGCCACTGCAATAACTTTGCATCCAAAACCTTTTCATCTGCACAAAAGGAAGCAACCAGAGTCACACAATGAAATGCCAACGGGTCCTTTCAGAACTGATTTGTCTATTTCACAATCCCTTTCTTATTCTAATTAAACTTAGGAGAGAATTATGTTTTAACAACTTGGGCTGTGGAAAGACAAGGAATGGCAGGAGGGAATCAGAGCATTTAGAAAGCTCTCTGCTGTGAAAGCAAGGTTTAACGGTCTAGA
This sequence comes from Cervus canadensis, assembly GCF_019320065.1. Lineage (NCBI taxonomy): Eukaryota > Metazoa > Chordata > Mammalia > Artiodactyla > Cervidae > Cervus > Cervus canadensis. The sequence goes on along the minus strand of NC_057407.1, from coordinate 34,029,376 downwards.
GGGTTTTCTTTTTTTTTTCCTCAGCAAAGAGATCATCTTTTGAAATCTTCTCCATCAGTTCCCCTCCACACATACCAATTTCAGTTTTATAACACCCCTTGCTGTGCATCTCTTGGCAGGAAACTTGCCCATCTTGCAGAGTCTTGCATGAATAATTCATTGAAGTGTCATGCTGACTCTCAAAAGCCTGGATTACTGCTTTGGAGGAAATGTTTAATAGGATTCTTCCAAACAATCCAAAATATAGTTCTGAGTTCTATTTGTCCTATCTCTTAGAAGGTCTGAGTGCAATGAAAGAATGAATTGCTGAAAGCCCAAACACACCTGAGGCCATTCAACCTGTGTCCACTTGGATGGTAACCCCACGATGAAGGTTAGTGTTTTAAATTAGGGTCCCAGCTTTTCAGACACATGATTCTTGAGTACAGGATTTGAGTTCAAGACATTGGCACAATTACTTTTTGTTAGATCTTGAGGTTTCAGCCACTCTTAGATAACATTGAAGGATCTTGGAGAACCAGGCAGATAAGGAGCTGAAAGGACTGAGATAGATGTGGGCAAACAAACCCTATGCAGAATAGTCATTGTGATCTCTTGCTGTTACCTGTTGGCAGTGTTTTTAAACAGTAGTCCTAATGTGCTGTTGGCCAAACTAAAACATTTAAAGATTTTCTTTAGACTCAGGAATGTATGTCTTTTAATCCCTGTCTGGTGATTTCATTGTATCTCTTCACCTTTATCTCTTCCTTTCACCCCAAAGCCTTCCTTTGCAATTGCATCAAAGCCTGCCTTCAGCAAAGTCTTTAAAAATATTCATATTACCCCATGAAGGACTGATGTCCTAAATTTTAACCCAAGCTCACTCTCCCAGGATAATTTGCATTTTAAGTCAAGAAAAGCATCACAAACTTGAAAATACTCTCTGTTGAGACTTTATTTTTTGCTTAATGACTTTGAGAAGGACAAAAGTTGTACTTGCTCATTGTAGAAAAGCAAAACAGATAAAGCAAAAGAAAGAAAATTTTTAAATGGTAATCATCAATCACATCTTGACACTATGATATATTAATCTATATATTTATATTTTGTATCTATTCATAGATCTACCTATAGGTTTATAGATCCATATGTCCATGCACATCACTTTACAAAGATTAAATAATCTACAGCAGAATTTTAAACAGCAATGAAATTCTGGAGGAGTATCTACTCCATTGGTGTGCCCTATCTAGGTCATTGGATTTTAAATTGTTTCATGGAGCCATGCAGATTAGTTGAAGGAGTTTGAGCTGAATATCATTTTTTAAATTTGTCCTCAAGATCTGTGACACTTTTTCCCATTTCTCTTTGCCTCTTGAGGCTAATGTGAATGGATTATATGAATAGGCACCCTTACCCTCTGGCTTCCCACTGGGTTCAGTCAATGACAGAATCAACAGGAAGGAGCTGATTAGGAGGGAAGATGAGTTTAGGGTGTTTATTTTTCCAGTTTCCTCTCTTGGGAGGAACCATTAATAGCACACACTTCTTTCTGATTCTTAGTTTTAGTCACCAAAACTTCCGCTGTCTACCTCAGGCTGAAGGATAGTAGTGACTTCTTGATTCAGTTATTATTATTGCAAAGCAGGCTTTCCCAACACAGAGACTGAGAACTACAGTCATTTATTTAACACAAGATTCTGCAATTTTCGCAGGGCTTGGTAGAGAAGGCTCATTTCTTTCTCTTACCAGTAGAGAATCACTTCTAAGATGGCTCCCTCACACAAATGGCAAGTTGGTACTGACTATGGCCTTGGAGTTCAGCTTAGACTAGGGGTCAGAGAGTCCAGGTTCCTCTTCACAGAGACCTTTCCAGGGCTACGTGCTGAGTATGCTTAGTCACTCAGTCATGCCCAACCCTTGGCCACCCCATGGACTGTAGCCTGCCAGGCTCCTCTGTTCCAGGGCTATACTGCTTCAATTTCCAAAATTCCTAGTATGGTGGCTGGATTCCAAGAGCAAGCGTCTCAGAGAAAACCAAACATGTAAATGATATCACCTTCTATGATGCAGCTCTAGACATTGCATGGCATCATTTTCTACTGTAGTTACAAATGCTCCCACATTCAAGGGAAGGAATAGAGGCACCACCGCTCAGTCAGAAGAATCAAAGGATACTGTATAAAGAACAACTGGGCTAAGAAATATTGTAGCCATTTTTATTTTGATGCAAAGCATCAAACTGTTTCAGACAATTATTAACTCTAGGGTGTTGTGCTGTCTTTGGGGATTTCTTTATACCCTGTCTATTCCTTATAAATAATCTCTATTAAATTATCCTCAAATTCCCAAATTTGAAGATGCTATGTTTTCCTACTGGGGCAGTACCCAGTAAGGGCTGAAAGCTGATGTGTCAGGAAGGTAGGGGAAGATGGTTCCAGTTAGCAGGTGCCAGGAATCAACTTTAACTTCAACTACTGCAATACTGTCTTTAATTGTAATATATCTATTTTGTACTTCATAAGCTCTCACTCGAATCAAGTGTCATTCTGCTGAAAAAATGCTTTACACCACTGTTCGGGTCCTTGAGGACACTGATACCACTTTTCAAAGTTATTTCCTGCCTTCTAATAAGTCTTAATCAAAGGGTGGTTCTTGCCATGAAAATTCATTCTTCTTCTTGTTTAATCACTAGATATATACAAAACATGTGCAGTATTCATTGTACCGTCAGATACTTTAACAAAACACTATCATCACTAAATCCCCAGACCTCTCCATTTTGACAGTTCTGGTGTCATTAACCCAATCTTGAGCAGCCTGTTCAAACAGCGGACTCATACAGAAAAGGACTCATATAGAATAGTTTCTTTAAAAAAAAAAAAGTTCTTTGGCCCATTTTTTGATTGGGTCATTTATTTTTCTGGAATTGAGCTGTAGGAGTTGCTTGTATATTTTTGAGATTAATCCTTTGTCTGTTTCTTCATTTGCTATTATTTTCTCCCAATCTGAGGGCTGTCTTTTCACCTTACTTATAGTTTCCTTTGTGGTGCAAAAGCTTTTAAGTTTCATTAGGTCCCATTTGTTTAGTTTTGCTTTTATTTCCAATATTCTGGGAGGTGGGTCATAGAGGATCTTGCTGTGGTTTATGTCGGAGAGTGTTTTGCCTATGTTCTCCTCTAGGAGTTTTATAGTTTCTGGTCTTACATTTAGATCTTTAATCCATTTTGAGTTTATTTTTGTGTATGGTGTTAGAAAGTGTTCTAGTTTCATTCTTTTACAAGTGGTTGACCAGTTTTCCCAGCACCACTTGTTAAAGAGGTTGTCTTTTTTCCATTGTATATCCTTGCCTCCTTTGTCAAAGATAAGGTGTCCATAGGTTCGTGGATTTATCTCTGGGCTTTCTATTCTGTTCCATTGATCTATATTTCTGTCTTTGTGCCAGTACCATACTGTCTTGATGACTGTGGCTTTGTAGTAGAGACAGACATTTCTCCAAAGAAGACATACAGATGGCTAACAAACACATGAAAAGATGCTCAACATCACTCATTATTAGAGAAATGCAAATCAAAACCACAATGAGGTACCATTACACGCCAGTCAGGATGGCTGCTATCCAAAAGTCTACAAGCAATAAATGCTGGAGAGGGTGTGGAGAAAAGGGAACCCTCTTACACTGTTGGTGGGAATGCAAACTAGTACAGCCGCTATGGAAAACAGTGTGGAGATTTCTTAAAAAACTGGAAATAGAACTGCCATATGACCCAGCAATCCCACTTCTGGGCATACACACTGAGGAAACCAGATCTGAAAGAGACACGTGCACCCCAATGTTCATCGCAGCACTGTTTATAATAGCCAGGACATGGAAGCAACCTAGATGCCCATCAGCAGATGAATGGATAAGGAAGCTGTGGTACATATACACCATGGAATATTACTCAGCCATTAAAAAGAATTCATTTGAACCAGTCCTAATGAGATGGATGAAGCTGGAGCCCATTATACAGAGTGAAGTAAGCCAGAAAGATAAAGAACATTACAGCATACTAACACATATATATGGAATTTAGAAAGGTGATAACGATAACCCTATATGCAAAACAGAAAAAGAGACACAGAAATACAGAACAGACTTTTGAACTCTGTGGGAGAAGGTGAGGGTGGGATGTTTCAAAAGAACAGCATGTATACTATCTATGGTGAAACAGATCACCAGCCCAGGTGGGATGCATGAGACAAGTGCTCGGGCCTGGTGCACTGGGAAGACCCAGAGGAATCGGGTGGAGAGGGAGGTGGGAGGGGGGATCGGGATTGGGAATACATGTAAATCCATGGCTGATTCATATCAATGTATGACAAAACCCACTGGAAAAAAAAAAATTTAAAAAAAAAAAAAAAAAAGTTCAACAGGACTTTTTTCTCTGTTTATACTGTTCATCTCTTCTCAGGTGAAACTCTCCAAATGCCTATTGAACCCACAAAAGGAAATGAAATAGCAGAAGCTAGGATATATTCTACTTGTAGAATAGAAGGGAGCCACAGGCCTTTTCAGCTGGTGGTACTGAATTCTCCTGTAAAATAAAAATATAAAAAGTCAATATTTTGGCTAGGAGGTAATCAGGTGAAGGGAATATGTTTTTCTCATTTTCTCTTCTGGCCTTTGGAGCTTTTTCCTATCTGAAACCGAAAACTGTAGAATTGCTAAAGATAAAGAAGCAGAAAAAAAATGAAGAGTTTAAGTCATTGGAAAATTTAAACTTCAGGTTAATTATGCACATATTTGTCTATTTTGAAGTTCACGGAAGATTCATAGTCACTATAAATTATAATACAGATCAACAATCTACATAGCCCTTCAATTTTTAAAAAATGCCAATTGTCACTTAATCACTAATAGTCTGTGTTAGAATAACCAATATTCTGGTTGATCCTCAGCAATATGTGTGTTGACTGGCATTTATTTTGACCAAATGGATGTTCGTTCTGATTTGTCTAGGCTTGAATTTAACCAGTTGTTAAATATTTTGAATAGCATTCCTAGAAATAGGTATTATTATTGTTCTCACTTCACAGATATTGAATGTGAGGTTTCCAGAATTCAATTCCTACCCCATATAAATGCCATAAGTGAGCTTGGAACTCGAAACCTTTCAGTAATCATGCTATTATACCCTTTACTATAGTCAGTTTTGAGTTCATCACTTAGGAAAGTAAACTGGCATCACACCAATATCAAACATGTTTCTACATGACTAAGTTTCAGTAGCATATGAAATGTAAAAGGTTCTTTTAAAGCTAACTTGATGTTTGGAGCCCAAGGAACAGATTGTATCGTTAGAAAGATCAGAATCTTATTTCACCCTTGTGTTCAAAGGGCAGAGCCCATACTTCAGATAAAGAGCTTATCTCGTTTTGAAGAAGACTTTCTACATTACTGTTTTCTTTCTGGTTTATATAACATTTGAAGTTAAGTTTTAAGGAAATAACCCTCTCTTCAAATATTTATTTTATGAGTGTCATTTCCATAGAGCTACACTGAGAGTGATGGGGATAGGAGTTCCATAGATTCGTATCCCCTCTCCCACAAGAAAAGGACTCCATTCTGTTTATTAAAATTATCAGATAAAACTAGTTGACAAAACGCATGGCAACTTAACCAACGCTTTCTGTTTTCACATAGATACTAAGCATGTTATATAAGAATTATTTTCTTCCATAGTATGTTTTCTTGTCATTTAATGCTCTTTGATTAGCTCAAACCCAGCCTTCAGGCAGCACTTATATGAAATGCTTAGTATCTATGTGAAAGTAGTAAATGGGCTTCCCAGGTGGAGCTGGTGGTAAAGAACCTGCTTGCCAGTGCAGGAGATATGAGACGTGGGTTCAATCCCTGAGTTGGGAAGATCCCCTGGAGAAGGAAGTGGCAAGGAAATCTTGCCTGGAGAATCCCATGGACAGAGGAGCCTGGCAGGCTACAGTTCATAGGGTCACAAAGAGTTGGACAGAACACAATAAGTATAATCCCTTTACTTTCAAAATATGAATTTGTGCATAAGAAGAATAAATGCAAGTTAAATAGCCACCATTTTAAATAGTCCCTAATTTAGGTAACATTTATAAAGGCCAAGTGAAATTGAAGCTAAAGCTATTAGTCAGTTATAAGCTCAAGGCAAACCCCCAACACTTTGCTGTTGTTTGTCAAAACTAACTATGCTCACCCCCATTCCCCAAATATATCAGGGTCTCTTTGGCTTTAGAGTAATGTAAGTTAAGGCAAAACCTATGTGGTTTGCATAAGCTTCGGATATTTGATTAGTCATATGGCATTCCCCGAGCTGTGAAAATCAAGCTCTGTCCAGAGCCAGGTCTCAGAAAAATAGGCTATCACACTATTTAAATAATCTCATGCATTTAAAAAATCATCTCCAATCTGCTTTCATTTTTTTTCATTTCCTGCCTAATAACAACTCCCACACTGAAAAGCATGCGGGCTAGTGCCAAAATCTTCTTCTTTTTTTTTTTCTTTCTTTTCAGAAAAAAATTTATTCTGTTAGGCCATAAGTAAATACTGTGGCCCAAGCCAACCAGAGCAAGTGGGAGAAAAAAATATCTAGTATATTTTTCCTGTCTCCCCCTATGCCTTAGTGGCTTCTTCTAGAGCCATGGTCCAGACACTTCCTATCCTACAAAAGTCTAATTCAATTATGTATGAAGGAAAATATCAAAGGAAAGTCATTGTGGAGATGTCAAGTTAGAATTGTAGAATCTGAAGTTTTCTGTCTAAATTAAATTTCAATTAGATTTAATACCAGATTTCCTTCTGTTATTAATAGTAATTTGCACATTTTTAAAAACATTAATGTTACCCTGCATTACCCTTGCTAGCTCTGTACATTGACATGCATGCTCAATTGTGTCCAACTCTTTGTGACCCCATGGACTGTAGCCCATCAGGCTCCCCTGTCAATGGGATTTTCCAGGCAAGAATACTGGAGTGGGTTGCCATTCCCTCTAGGGATCTTTCTGACCCCTAAGTCCATCATCAAATTTGCTGTCATGCTGCATCTTTAGTGTCTTTGTAGATAAGTCCTTAATCAAAAATTGTATTCCATTCTTTAAAGTGTAATATTCTAAAGCTAAGTTTATAAAATGAGAAACTTCCTTATGCAAGCTTTGCAAATTAGACTCTTAATCTCTAGTTTAAGACCAGTGTGTTCTGCAAACAAAGGAAAAATGTGAAAAGAGGTTTGTAAATTATCGTAACTTTCTCCTTTTACTTCTTCTAGTGATGATTTAAGTTTACATGTTGCTTAACAGGACATGATTATTGACTCGATTTCTATGATATATTTTCTGGATAACACAATAGGCAGGCCTCTCTTGGGGAAAAAGAAGGTACACAGTTCTTCACACTGGGCTGGCTAAAAAGTTCATTTAGGTTTTTGTAAAATGTTATGGAAAACCCCAAATGACCTTTTTGGTCAACCCAATATTTAAATCAGCATACAACATTAAGAAAGTGATAAATTTAAAAACCACAAATGGAATAACTGTGGTACAAATATATGTTGCTGTTTCTAAAGTTTTGACAATCTTCATAGCAACTGAATTAACTCAGTCTCTTTTGCCTTTTAGGGCAAATAGGTTTGATTTTTTCCCCCAAATGGTTGCTAGTAGCTACCAGTAGTGCTATAATGAGGACTCTCAGACTGACTGAAGTTATTGGAAAGATTGTCATGACCCACTAAGGATATCAGTCATGAGTTTGAGAGGGAAAGGCGCTAGCAAATATTTTGTAAGACATTTTGCCTTTCTCGTGTATATAAAGTCAAAGAGCAAGACTGACTAATTTTTCCTGTTATTTAATTTGGGGACTCAAGGGAAATATTACATTGCCCATACTTAAAGAATTAAAACTATCCCTACTGGTGTTTGGGAATGCAGACTTTCCAAAACTTCCAAAGTTACTCTAGTGAGAGTCCAAAGTTTGGGAGCCATTATTTTAAGAACTAGAGTTAGATCAAACATATTCTGCAATTCAGAGATAAGTGGTAATTTGTGAGCTGAGTATATGCATGTATGTGGCAGGTGGGAAGGGGTAGTACAGGAAACCAAGCAATGAAATTCTTGTCTTCTAATAGACACATAGGATCACTTTCAGGCTTTGCAGTTTTTTGCATGTGTGTTTTTGTTTTTGTGAAGATAAATTCAGGGAAAACCAAAAGAATAGATATAGATTCATCCAGGAAAATAAGGACAAGGTAGAGTATAATCTTTATTAGGGTCATAGATGCCTCTTGTTTCTCTCTAATTTAGATTGGCTCACCTGCCTTTAAACACAGTGGAAGTGGAAAACTCTGGCAATTGTTTTGAAATTCATTGAATTACTTGATGATTACTTCTAGTTTCCATTTCAGTGAGACTGTGGAGACCTAACCATAATTTACTTCCTGGTTGAGTGATCCTAACAATGCTTTCTCTTAATACTGTACAACATTATCACAAACCAAAGTGACATAAATAAGGAAACACATGAATTCCCTTACCTCTTCTCATATATTTAAAAAATTTATTAGCTTGTAAATACATGAGGCAATAAATACCTAAATGTTTTCAGAAACATATTCCTTTCTCCATCTTTTCCCTCTCTCACACACACATGCTATGTAGCTATTTCTGTTAATGCATTCTAATAAAGGAAAACTTTGGAAAAGTCTACAGAAATTAAAGTTTCTCAAGATGAATCATGATTTAATGATTAAAAATAACAATGTTTAGTAACATGCAAAATTACAACATATTGCAAAAGATAATTGAAATGCCTACATATGCGTAGGATATTAATATTTTTCCCTGCTTTTTTCTAATTAGATAGAAATGCGTATTTAAAAATCTGCTCCCCACATGTGCTGAAGGATGCCAGGTTTTTCCTGAGTCATTCTGCCAATTCAGATACTGTGTTTAAATGTCTTCTATTTCACTGGTAATATATACACATGTGATATTTTAACATCATTGGAACATACTGGTGTGCTGGGGGTGTCAGCACAGATGTAGAAACATGTTATCAGTATGAGAAAATAATTCATTTATTGGCCACATTCATCTTTCTATTATCAGAAGTGGCCCTTAAAATCCAATATGATTTACAGTAGAGTCTCAACATGAGTTGCCAAAAATGATAGGCTTCCAGAACATGAAAAGGTTTTGAGAGGTGCTGTTATCAACTGAATATCTGTGTCCCGTAACTTCATATTGTCGACTTAAAAAAATGTACAATGTGAGAGTTGCGAGTTAAGTTTTACTTGGGGCAAAATGAAGACTGCAGCCTGGGAGACAACACCTCAGAGAGCTCTGAAAAACTGCTCCAAAGAGGTAGGGGGGAAAGGCAGTATTCACATGATTTTGGTGAAGGTGGAATATATGTAATCAAAAACATATTTTTCTAGAAGCTTTCTGCTAGTCTCATGAAGCTTTCTGCTGAGGAAAAGAGTCATTACCATGAAGGATTTTAGTACTTTTCTAGATATGAAGAGATATAAGAATTGGGCACATAAAAGGGCTCCTGAAAATGTCTATCAAAACTTATCCTTCCAGTTTTTCCCCAGAGCACAGAGTGCCTCATTTCCATTCTCCACTCTAAACTCTTTTCAGGGGGTGTTGAAGGTCAGCAGCGATAATAGTATGTGATTTAATCCTTGTAGAGGTAGATGGCAAGTGCTCATGGCAAGTGCCAATTTGTAGTTGACAGTATGCTAAAACCTAGCCCCATTATTATGGTATTTCTAGATGGGGATTTTGGAAGGTGCTTGGGTTATGAAGATGGAGTCCTCTGGAACTAGATTAGTGCCCTTATGAAAGACAGTCCAAGGAGCTCCCTTGCTTCTTCTACCACAGGAGGATACAGTAACCATTTGGTCATCTTTGAGTCAAAAACTGGACCCTGACCATATACTCAATCTGCTAATGCCATAATCTTGGATTTCCCAGTCTTCAGTAATATAATAAATAAATTTCTGTTATTTAAGCCATGCAGTGTCTGGTTGACTGTTATAGCAGCTGGAGCAGATTAAGAGAAGTGTAGACCTTCTTTTAGAGCCAGTTCTCTAGAAGCAGAACATGACCCAGGGATTTGGATGCACTTGACTCATTGAGGGAGGTTGCTCAGGAGGAAAGACATGAGGGAAGCAAGATAAGAAGGGGATGGAATTAGTATGAGTTCCTCCACCTTGAGGCAAGAGGGTCAGCATCTTGTGCCTCACTTTATTAGTTGCTAGAATTGCTGTCACAAAATGTCACAAGCTAGGTGTCTTATATGATGGAAATATGTTACCTCATAGATCAGGAGGCTGGAAGTCCAAGATCAAGGTGCCAACAGGGTTGGTTTCCTATAGGACCATAAAGGAAGGATCTGGTCCATGCCTCTCTCCTTGGCTTGCAGATGGCTGCCCTCCTGCTGCCTCTTCACATGGCCATCTCTGTGCATTCGAGTCCCCAGTGATTCTTTCTATGTCCCAACATCCTCTTATTTTAAGGACACCAGTCAGATTGGATTAGGGTCTATCCATGGGGTCTCATTTTGGTGAATCACCAATTAAAGTCCCAGCCTCCAAATAAAATCATATTTTGAGGCACTGGGATCAGGGCTTCATTGTATGAATTTAAGGGATGGTAAACCATTCAGCCCATAACATACATCCATCACTCATCCAGTGGCTGTAGGCCACCTCTGGGGGAAGGATGGGCAGTAATCTTGTGTTTGTGTCTAGAAAGCCCTTAGAGCAGTTGGGGCTGGATAGAGGTACTGGCTGGGGAAGGGGATCTGGGCCGAGCACCACACGGTGTTCGCTGCAGAAGTGATCGTCAATAACAACAGCTAGTATTTCCTGAGATTTAATAATATATCTCATCAAATTTAGAACACCACCAGTTATAAGATACAATTTTATCTTAAGTACTATAAAGAAAGAAAAAAATGTCCAGGATGAGGATCTAATAGAAAACCACCATCTAAAGTTGGTACACCTAAGAGAGAAATCTTCATCATCAGAGGAAATGGGTTAAAAAGTCACCAGGCAGGGAAGGGCAGTAAGAGACTTTCATATTTCGATCTTGGCATGGGATGGAAGGAAGAAAAAGACAATTTCCACAAGGGTTAGAACCACAGGCTCTTCCTACCATTGTTCTTGTGTTGTTTAGTCACTAAGTTGTGTCTGACTGTTTGTGACTCCGTGGATTGTAGCCCACCAGCCTCATCTGTCCATGGAATTTCCCAGGCAGGAATACTGGAGTGGGTTGCCATTTTAGTCTCCACTTACTACCATGGATTTTTTTATTTGCATTAATACCATCAAATTGGCCCCAAAACCTTGAACAGACACTTCAAAGTGCTCTCAGGCCATGGTGCTCCCAAATGACTGGCAGAAATATATACAAATCTGGCTAAACAGTCAAGTAAGTGCCACTGATTATAAAACATTTCCTCCAAAAGTATAAAATAATGATAATGATAACAATAGATAGAAGTTTATATGTTCCATGGCTTGTTCTCTGGGTGTTGGCAAGTTTTACATAGTCCGTGGTCTAGATGTGGCGGCAACCATTTTTGGTAAATAAATTTTACTGGAACATAGTCACACTCATTTACTTATATTGCCAGTCTATGGCTGCTTTTACATAGCTGATTCATTGCATCAGAGACTGTATGATATAGAAAGCCAGGAGTTTTTTGGGTTTTTTTTTCCATTTATTTTTATTCATTGGAGGCTAATTACTTTACAATATTGTAGTGGTTTTTGCCATACATTGACATGAATCAGCCATGGATCTACATGTGTTCCCCATCCCGATCCCCCCTCCTGCCTCCCTCTCCATCCCATCCCTCTGGGTCTTCCCAGTGTACCAGCCCTGAGCACCCGTCTCATGCATCCAACCTGGGCTGGTGATCTGTTTCACCCTTGATAGTATACTTGTTTCAGTGGAAAGCCAGAAGTTATTATCTGATCCATTACAGAAAAGGTATGATGACCCTGAGTACTTCCACCTATCCACTTTTTAATTTTCATAATGATCTTATATGGTAGGTGGTGTTATATCCCCATTTTATAGACATGGAAATAGAGACCAAAGTCATATATAGCCTGATAAGTAGTATAAGAAATATTTGATCATAGGTGTGCCTTTCTTATTCCTGATATTTGCTTACAGAGAAGTCAAGATGAACAAAGAAGGGGATAGGCTGATGGTAGGAGACTCATGGAAGAGTTGTGGCATGAGTGAATGAATATGGCTGGGAAGTCAAAGTGTGAAAGTCGCTCAGTTGTGCCCGACTCTTTGCGACCCCGGACTATAACTTCTCTAGAGGATCTTTCCAACCCAGAGATCGAACCTGGGTCTCCTACATTGCAGGCAGATTCTTTACCAGCTGAACCACAAGGGAAGCCCAAGAATACTGGAGTGGGTAGCCTATCCCTTCTCCAGTGGATCTTCCTGACCCAGGAATCAAACTGGGGCCTCCTGCATCACAGGCAGATTCTTTACCAGCTGAGCCATCAGGGAAGCCCAAGGCTGGGAAGTTGCAGAAGCAAAATTTGAAGCCAGGTCACTCTGAATCCAAATCCCATTCTCTCTTGGAAACTAGATTTTACAATGTAATTAAAAAGACTCTCTCAATCTCTCCAGTTAACTAACTTGCCAGAGTAATTCGTACCATTGCCTCTGATAAAAATATGCTGACTAATGCACCCAACAGGCTATGCTCAAGTACTTTTACTCCCAGCAGTTGAGGTGGATGAGTCTTATTTGAATTATTATTTTAATTAACTGACTTACTATTGCCCTGATTTCATTGAGGTAGTGGTCATTCATTGTACCTGATACAGAACTTTCTGTGAGTTAACAGATATTCTAAAGACAGAAAAAATTTTCCTTGACAAATTATTTAGTTGTTTCCTCATGTAGATAAAGAAAAATTATTATCTTTGAAAACAATTAAAATTAAATTATTTAAAGTCCTAGCTGTTTGAATTTAATGCCCAGTATAAGTCTTAAAATTATCAGAAATTGAGGTAGTTATTAATACATATGTTCATATAAATCTTACTAAAAATATTCCACATAAACTCTTTTTTAATGGATTTTTTTTTAAATAATGGGAAACTAGGAAATAATTTTAGGAAATACTAAGAAAATAATTCAAAAATATTTTTAAACTATTAAAACCATTAAAAGATTTATTTTCAGGACTTGGTATTAATGAGAAGAAGGCAAGGTCTTCTGTTCAGTGAGGGAGACTGTTGAACTCAATCTGGTCTTATTCCAGCATACTTGCCTTTAACCACTACTGTTTATTTGCTGTTTTCTGGAACATGCCATTCTGCACAAAGTTCTTAAATAACTTTCTGATTGGGTCATCTGAACTGAGTTTTGAATGGTTCATGCTGCTGCTGCTGCTGCTAAGTCGCTTCAGTCGTGTCCAGCTCTCTGCAACCCCATAGACGGCAGCCCACCAGGCTCCCCTGTCCCTGGGATTCTCCAGGCAAGAACACTGGAGTGGGTTGCTATTTCCTTCTCCAATGCACGAAAGTGAAAAGTCAAAGTGAAGTCGCTCAGTTGCGTCTGACTCTCAACGACCCCAGGGACTGCAGCCTACCAGGCTCCTCCGTCCATGGGATTTTCCAGGCGATAGTACTGGAATGGGTTGCCATTGCCTTCTCCAGAATGGCTCATGGGAGCTCAGCAAAAGAATGAGAAGAGAGAAAGGGAAGGTGAAGTAAGTCAAAGGAAAACCTGTACAGAGACCAAAGGCATGAAACAGCATACAAAGTACAGGGAGTTTAAAGTGGTTCAGAACTAGCAGAGGTCTGGTGGATGTTGGGACACGGCAAAAGGTTGTCATCAGGTTAAAAATACATTCAGCATCTGTAGTGGGAAGCTTCAGCCAAGGAACAGTGATGAGCCACTGAAGAATTTAGACAGTAGGCAAAGGAATTCATATTTTCAATATTGCACAGTCATCATCATGGCAGAGGTATATACAACGACCTGGAATGGGAATGGATAGGGTATCTCTGAACCTTCCTTATCAGCATTGCTTGCTGGCTTCTCCCCTGTCCACGCATTCCATACCACTGTGATGCAAGAGCCAGTCCTTGGCCCCTTCTTCTCACTCTCCACATTCCCTTGGTGAAACTTCTCCATTCCCATGACTCACAGATCACTGCAAGCAAAGTGGGTCCCTCTCCAGAGGAACAGTGTAAAGCTGCCCACTAACAGCAGCTTGAAGCTGAGAAATTTCAAACTCTGTGTATCCAAATCTGTCTCATAATCCTCTAGTCCATATCATGACCTCATTCAGCAATGACCTTCCTATTCCATCAGATAGAAAGGCAGAAAATCAGAAGATTTCCCAGATCCCTCTCTTGCTTTTCCTTTTTAAAAATGATGATAAGGACACTTGTCACAAGATCTACCATTTGAAAATGTAAAGTGCAGAATACAGCATTGTAAACTATGGGCAGAATGTGGTACAGCAGATCTCAAGAGCTCATTCAGCTCACACAAATGAAATGTTACACTTGGTGAAAAGCAGCTTCCTATTCCCCCTCCCCCCCGCCAGCCCCTGGAACCCCCATTCTACTCTGTTTCTGTGAGTTTGATTAGTTAAGAAACCTCATGTAAGTGTAATCATGCATATTTGTCCTCTCTAAATTCCTTTTTCTCCCATCACTCTCCATTTTATTGTTTCAAAATTGAATTTGAATTCTGTGAACTCAACCTATTAATAGCCCCATCTCTGCTCTAGGTGTGGGTTCTCATTGTTTCTCCCCTGAGATGTGTGTCCTGGTCATCTCCTAATAGAAGGGGGCTTTCTGTGCCCAGTCTTGCCTCTCTCCCATCTATTTTTCATCCTCTGATAAACACCATTCTAAAATATCAAGCTGCCTCTTGCATAAATCTTCTCTATGTTTCCCCACTGCCTGCAAGATGCAGTCAGCACAGTTCTCAATTCTAAATGTAAACTGGAATCTCATGAGGAGCTTTCAAAATCTGTAGACGTCATAGTCCTGATGCCTCTGGAGTGAGGCACAGAAGTACTTCTAATAGTTTGTAAAAGCTCCCAGGTGATTCTGATGTGCAGCTTGAGTAAGAATTACCAATAAGAGCCACAGAAGCTGTCAGGGATTTGCCCATTGCTTATGTTTCCCCCTTCTCTTCCACCCTCACCCCACTTTCAGCCCATAGCTTGTCCTTCACCATGTTAAAAGAATGATAAATTCTCCAATATATCAACCTATTAATATATTTGGATTGGCAAAAAAGTGTGTTCAGGTTTTTATGTAGCACCTTAAGGGAAAACCCCAAATTTTGACCAGCCCAATATTTCAAGCCCTGTGGTTTTGATGTATGCTATTCTCTGTGTCTGCAGAGTTCATCTTTCCTCCTCAATGTTTGCCTGGCTCTTCCTTCCTTTGGCCCCCAAGCCATCAGGTTTTTCCTCACATTTTAGAGCCTCTACATTTTATTGCATTTGTTGTTTACCTATCTGCCTTCCCCCATAGAAGCAGCTCCTTGAGTTGAGACTTTGGGTCTCATTTTGTTCCGAATGTAATCCCAGGACCTTACGTCTAGAACAGTCTCTCAACTTTGGCACTCTTGCTATTTTGGACTAGATAACCCTGCGTGGGGGCTGTCCTGCATGTTGTAGGAGGCCGGGGGTTCCTAGTCCACCCACTAGATGCCAAGAGCACATCTCCTGCTGCTTGTGGCAAGCAAAACTCTCTCCTCTGGGTGGGGCTGGAGAGGCAATATTAGCCCTGACTGAAGACACCTGAGTTGCTAAAGCTGCCTAGAGGAGGGAATTCATCTAAGGTGGCAGACCGCAATACTGCTGGCCCCTGTGAATCAAGCGTCCACACCTGCGGCGTCCCCGCCCCCGTACGGATACCGGCTTGGTCATGTGACTTGCTTTGGCCAATAGGCGTCAACAAGCACGATGCCCGTGGAGGCTTAGAAAGCACTTGTTGAATCCAGGCTTGCGTCTTGCGGTTTAGGCTTGGGGTATGGAAGTCAGGCTAGCCTCCGTCAAGATGAGAGACCAAGCAAAAAGAGAGACACCCAGATATTTAAGAGAAAGAAGTCAGAAGTCATCTCTCCCAACATCCCAGCCAAGCTCCAGCTTCCTGTTTCCCTACCATGTGGATAAGCCCAGGTAAGGCCAGAGTCAGAGCCTCCCAGCTCAGCCACAGAATCCTGAGAAGTAATAAATCATTTTCTAAGCCACTCACTTGGGGGTGACTTGTTAGGCCGCAATGCAGAATGCTGAGGTTATTGTAAAGGTCCAGTGGAAAAAATTGGAGACTCTGAAGTAGGTCAGTGGTAGAGGAAATAAGGAACGTGGGAGTTAATTTACTTTTTACGTTTTTTATGCTGGGAAATCTAACTATCCTGAAGGATTCAAATTTATAAATAATTGATGATTTATACTTGTACATATCTTTAAGTATTTGAAACCCCTTATGTATCTTGGTTCTTTTCTCTTAAATATTTGTTTACATTGAACACTTGAAAGCATCTTTCATTTAGCTTTCTAACACTGTTAGGCCAGTCATAGTATCCCTATCTATTTCATAGATGAGGGAGCCGAGGCTCATAAAGCCTCAGACCCATCAAACAGCTAGTAAGTGGTGGAATTGGGATTCAGCTTGAGCTACATGTGGCTCCCAAGACATTACTTTTAAACCCTTCACTATGTTTTCCATAGAAGCCTTTGGTGTAATTTAAGATCTTCTGTATTTGTTCTTGATGACATGAAAGAAAAGCTTTTTCCCATCCCTTTTATCTGCAACAGTTCCTTTTCCTGGTACATCCCTGGTTCATCACTGGTACCTCTTCACTTCCTGAGCCATAAAACCTTTAGGAAGATGGATGTGGGCAGTCTGTTTTAGGAGCCAAGAAAGATTATTTGCTGTCAGTTGATCAGCCCCTTAGTTCTCTCCCCTCCTTGCACATCTAAGGGAAATTCAGTCTTTGCCAGCTGACCCTAGGGCTTTTTATGATGCAGAATTAAGAGCTCAGATAGAAAGTCAACAGGAGTGGTCAGAAGCCAGAGGTGTGCTTCTGCTGAAGGCTGGGATTTGAGGGGAGAGATGGAGGGTGGACTTCAAAAGGGAAATAAGTTCAGTCGTTGCCTTTTGATAAGTCAAGGATACACATTCGCTTGTGAATGTTGCTTAAATCATCTGAAACCTCTTAACGAAGGATTATGAACTTCTCGAGGAAAAACTCGAGAGGAAAATTTTTCCCAAAACTTGGTAAAGGACCGGCCCCTACTTAGCCATCCTTACGATTCCCACGGGTGTGGGGCTCTCTGTTGAGACTGTCTTCTCCCCCATTGCCAGAAGCAGGATTGGGAAATCTCACCTGAGAAACTGTAACTGATGAGCTATCAATTGAAATATGAAATCTGTGATTTCATACAAAGAGCACCCAGCAGTCTTGACTGTTCCTGGAGACAAAGGTATATAAAAGGTCCAGTCAACTTTTAGTCTGAATGTTCCTTTTCATGTTTAAATCTCTTATGGTTACACAGACATTAAGATTTGCTGAATTGGAAACAACTGTCTATCCATTTGTTTTCCCAAAGAAGGGACTAACTTTCTTCTGACACCGCAGCTGTGGTACAGGCAAGTGCTAGTTAACTGACTGCATACATCTAAGTTGAAAGTTTTCTGGGAAATAAAAATTCCTTGGTACTCAAGTCTAAGCCAATGTCAATGATGATAGAACTTTTCTCTCTTTGCTAGTTAATCTGACACATACCCAGCAGGGGGCACTGGTTTAAAACAAGAGGGCTTGCCCACCGGTTTCAATGCTAGTAGATTTTTCTTTTCAAGCCATTTTCTAACTGAAACAAAGGTTTGGAAATGAGTATATTGGCCTTCTCTGATAGCTCAGTTGGTGAAGAATCCTCCTGTGATGCAAGAGACCCCAGTTCAATTCCTGGGTTGGGAATAATCCCTGGTGAAGGGGTAGGTTACCCACTCCATTATTCTTGGGTTTCCCTTGTGGCTCAGCTGGTAAAGAATCCGCCTGCAATGCAGGAGGCCTGGGTTTGATCCTTGGGTTGGGAAGATCCCCTGGAGAGATCTTGGGAGAGAAAGGCTACGCACTCCAGTAATCTGGCCTGAAGAATTCTATGGAATGTATAGTCCAGGGGGTCACAAAGAGTTGGACTCGACTGAGCAACTTTTGCATTGGTTTTGGGCTTCCCAGGTGGCTCAGTGGTAAAGAATCCTCCTCCAATGCAGGAGACACAGTTTTGATCCCTAGGTTGGGAAGGCCTCCTGGAGGAGAAAATGGCAACCCACTCCAGTATTCTTGGCCTGGAAAATCCCAGGGACAGAGTAGCCTGGTGAGCTGCAGTCAGCGGGATTGCAAAGAGCAGTTGGGAACACAGCAGAGCACCACCACCAGGATCACCACGTTGGTTTTGTAAATGGCTTATGACTTTAAAATAATCATTGTCAACTCCAAACTGTGTGCTATACCAGGCCTGTCAGTACAGTAGCCGCTTGCCATGAGTTTTATTGAGCACATAAAACATGACTCTTTTTTTTTTCCAGAGATGATAATTGTAAATGATTCGGACTTGGATAGATGAAGAAAAGATAAAAGGATTTTTTTTCCTTTTTTTATGAAGCTTCTTTTCACATTAGAATGGCTATATTTTTTTTTTTTTAATTTTACTGGCGCATGGTTGCTTTACAATATTATGTTAGTTTCTGCTATACAGTAAAGTAAATCAGTTATAAATATACATATATCCCCCCCTTTTCTTTAGATTTGTTTTCCATTTAGGTCACCATAGAGTATTGAGAGTTCCTGGTGCTCTACAGTAGGTTCTTATTAGTTATCTATCTTATACATAGTAGTATATACACGTCCATCCCATATGGCCAATTCTTCTACCTTCTCTATCTCCCCTTGTTATGTATAAGTTATTTCTCCACATGTGCCTCTATTTTTGCCAGTAAATTCATCTGTATCATTTTTCTAGATTCCACATAGAAGCAACGGTATACAATGCTTGTTTTTCTTCCTGACTTTCCTCTGTATGCCAGTCTCTAGGTCTACCCTCATCTCTGCACATGGCACTATTTTGTTTCTTTTTATGGCTACTATCTCATTTAATACACACACACACATATATATATATATATTTATTACATCTTCTTTATCCACTCCTCTGTGATTGGACATTTAGATTGCCTCCATGTCCTGGCTGTTGTAAATAGTGAACTGAACATTAGGTTGCATGCATCTTTTTGTAAATTAATTTTCTCTGAGTATATGTCCAGGAGTGGGATTTTTAGGCCATATGGTAGTTTTTAGTTTTCTGCAGAACCTCCATAGTGGCTTTGCCAGTTTACATTCCAACCAAAGGTTTCAGAGGGATCCCTTTTCCCCACACCCTCTCCAGCATCTATTGCTTGTAGACTTTTTGATGATGCTCACTGACTGCTGTGAGGTGATACCTCACAGTAGTTTTGCTTTGCTTTTCTCTAATAATCAGTGATGTTGAGCATCTTCTGTGTTTGTTGGCCATCTGTACGTTTTCTTTGGAGAAAAGTCTATTTAGGTCTTCTACCTATTTTTTCATTTTTTAAATTGAGATACATAAGCTGTTTGTATATTTTGGGGATTAATCCCTTCTCATTTACTTCGTTTGCAAATATTTTCTCCTATTGTAAAGAGTTGTCTTTTTGTTTTCTTTTTTTATGGTTCCCTTTACTGTGCAGATTGGACTTCCCTGGTGGCTCACATGGTAATAGTGTCTGCCTACAATGGGGGAGACCCGGGTTCGAACCCTGGGTCGGGAAGATCCCCTGGAGAAGGAAATGGCAACCCACTCCAGTACTCTTGCCTGGAAAATCCCATGGACAGAGGAGCTTGGTAGTCTACAGTCCATGGGGTCGCAAAAAGTCGGACCGACTGAGCAACTTCACTTTCACTTTCTTTCACTTTACTATGCAAAAGCTTTTAAGCTTAACTGGGTCCCATTTATTTTTGTTTTCATTAGGAGGTGTGCCAAAAAGATCTTACTGTGATTTAGAGCATTCTGCCTATGTTTATTTCCCTCTAAGAGTTTTGTAGTGTCTGGCCTTACATTTAAGTCATTAATCCACAGTGAGTTCATTCTTGTGTACAATGTTAGGGAGTGTTCTAATTTCATTCTTTTACATGTAGCTGTGATGTTCCCAACACTACATTCACATTTTCACCATTGTATGTTCTTGTCTCCTTTTTCAAAGGTGACCATAGGAGCATGGATTTGTCACTGGGCTTTCTATCCTTCTCCATTGAGCTGTATTTCTGTTTTTGTGCCCGTACTATACTTTCTTGATTACTATAGGTTTGTAGTGAGGTCTGAAGTCAGTGAATTTGATTCCTTCAGCCCTGTTTTTCTTTCTCAAGATTCCTTTGGCTATTCAGGGTCTTTAGTGCTTCCGTACAAACTGTAAATTTTCTTGTTCTAATTCTGTGAAAAATGCCTTTGGTAATTTGATAAATATTGCATTGAATCTGTGTATAGCTTTGATTGCTATAGTCATTTCCCCAATATTCTCCCCATTTAAGAATATTATGGGTCTCTCCATCTGCTTATGCCATCTTTGATTTCTTTCATCAGTATCATAGTTTTTCTGAGTGTAGGTCTTTTGTCTCTTTAGGTGGGTTTATTCCTAAAGGTTCCTGTTTTTGTTGTGATGGTAAATGGATTTTTTTTTTAATTTCTTTCTAATCTTTCATTGTTGGTATATAGTGAAAGTGAAAGTTGCTCAGTCGTGTCCCACTCTGCCACCCCATGGACTATACAGTCCATGGAATTCTCCAGGCCAGAATACTGGAGTAGGTAGCCTTTCCCTTCTCCAGGGTATCTTTCCAGGAATGCAAGTGATTTCTGTAAATTAATTTTGTATTCTTCAAGTTCACCAAGTTCGTTGACAAACTCTAGTAGTTTTCTGGTGGCTTCTTTAGGATTTTCTAGGTACAGTATCATGTCATCTGCGAACAGTGACACTTCTGCTGCTGCTTTTCCAATTTGGATTCCTTTTATTTCTTTTTCTTCTGATTGCTGTGACTAGGACTTCCAAACCTATGTTGCATAACAGTTGCAGGAGTGGACTTCCTTTCTTGATCTTAGGAGAAATGCTTTCAGTTTTTCACCACTGATAATGTTATCTGCTGCAGGTTTGTTGCAAATGGCTTTTATTATGTTGAAGTAAAGGTGCCATCTTTGCCTACCTTTTTGAGTTTTTATTATAAATTGGTGTTGAATTTTGAAAAAGCTTTTTCTACATCTATTGGGATGATCGTATGGTTTTTATTGAATTTGCTGATAAAAACATGGATATTTTTAATTGAGATGTGCTTAAAGTATAAAATGCCTACCAGATTTTGAAGATTTAGTACCAGAAAGTAATGTAAAATGCCTCACTATTTTTTATATTAATTACCCATTGAAATAATATTTGGAATATTTCAGATTAAATAAAAGTTGAGCTCTTCATTCTCATTTTTTAAAAATATGGCTGCTCTAAAAAAATTGAAATTATAGGTATAGCTTGTATTATATTTCTGTTAGTACTACATTTTTTATGTGAGCAAGTATTTTCTAATCATACTCTCTTTTTTGGATTCAGTCTGTAGTTTCAGTTTCTCTCAACACTTCTCATTTTCCCAGATGATTCCAGAAACCACCAGTCCAAATGGGACAGTGGCATTAAGGGAGTTACCTAAAAACTATTCTTAAAAAACATAAGGCAACTGTGAGAGCTCTTGTTACCTTGTGAGTGTGTTTTAAACTTGGAGAAGGAGTCTTATGCACCCAATAGTGTATAGCAAGAAACAGGAAAGTTCTATTTGACTTAAAAAAAAAAAAAAAAGTAAGATGGTTTTTGGTGAAATGCTAGGGTTTTCAAATAAAAACTTCACGCTGCACAAATAGTCACTAAGCCCCTACCTCATGCCAGAAACTTTTACAAAATTACTTCATTTGATTCTTGCAGAAAAGCTTGGCGAGTCAAAATTCATCCTATGCTACAGATGAAAAACTGAAACTCAGAGAGGTGAAGCAGCTGCTCTGAGATCACACAGCTGGGAAGCGACAGCGGTAACTTTGTAACTCCTATTTCTTGAGTCTTCTGGGTCCTCTGTCTGTAAGTCTCTGGCAGATGAAGAGCATCCTGGGTTTGGGGCTGGCAGGTGGTACGTGAGGGGGCTCTGCTTGTTCCCAGGTGGTCATGAGCTGTATGGATAAGCAGAGCAGGGGGCTAACTGTTTGAGAGCAGGGATGTCACCATTGACAGCCATGGGCTGCTGAATAAATGAGTAATCGCTCCGACAGCGAGAGTGTGCTCATAACAGAAAGTAGTGCCTCCTTCTGTGATCTTAATAAGATAAATGTTCCATTGTTCTCACCTCTGGCTGGGGCCTATTTTGAGCAACAGAATAACTGCTTTTAGAACTATAAATATTCTGCTGATTAGACAAACTGGGTTCATTAGAAAGATCAGGCAGAAAAGAAAAGTAGAGGGAAAGCAGAATTCGTCAGCACAGTTCAGACTCTGGGGCTTAGCGAGGTGTCATTTTCTCCACAACTGGGTTCCTGAGAACAGCAAAGCCATCTCTCCTGTCATCACCCCTCCTGTTTGCTCATGTGGAAACCAGGGAAGTGTCACGGTAATTGCGTTCATGGCATCTTTGTCATTTTCTGGGCAGTAAAATGAGCCAGCCTCAAAGCAGTGCAGATCAAGTTGGGTTAGGCAAAGTGAAACTCGGTCTGCCAAGAAAAATACATATTTGTGTAAAGGCTGAGCTGATGATAATATTGATTGAATAGACTATTTGACAGATGGGTTACCAGCACTGTTCTACTAAATCTAATTCATATTAAGAGAGCAGCACAATAGTCAGCCCTGTGTTGCTGAAGAGGACACAGAGGTTCAAGTTGATGTAACCTGTACCCAGACTCGAGAGGCTGTTCTAAGCTAGAACACCCACTGTCGAGTGACCGTGACACTATCCTGCCTTTCTCAGAGAAAGTCTTCTTTTCTGACCCCTTTATTGAAAAAAGTGCACAAATCTATAATGAAGGCACATGCAGCACCCTGAATGCTTTTCTCCATTTTCATTCTCTAGTAAAAAATGGATACCAGATGTAAGTCCATGTATTTATGAAGGCGGTTGCTTTCTGCTCACCTCATTTTGCCATTTGCTTTGACTCGAAGGAAGAAATAACTAAGAGCAACCTTACAGCTATAATTGGATTTTTGCCATCAGAAATCGCTTGGTACAATTGTATCCTAGAAGAAATAATACACATTTTGGGTTTAGTTTTATAGAACCTATTTACTGTAACCTTAGAGGTCTTAAATTTTATCTAGCAATGCATTTCGTTCAATACTTGCAACTTGGTTGTAACCCACTAGGAGGGAAAAAAGGCTAATTTAAGATCGTTCTGATCTTGTCTTCCAGCCTTAGCAGTGAACATATCCATCTGAAATTTACATTTTTGGTAATCACAAACTCTACATAAAAGTTCCCAAAACAGCCTTATCTACAAACTGCAGGAACCATAAGGATAATTTGGTCTCCAAAATCATTACTGAAGCACTTTGGTACCCTTCGTGTTGTTGAGAGATTTTGTCATTTCTTCAGTTATGTGGCTTTTATAGAAAATCTTTGTTTAAGGCATTATGTATCATACATACAATATTAGATGAAAGGGGAAATTTGGGGGGGGAAACATTATTTTATTACGGACAATGTGGAGCCTGCGTTTTAAAGGACTTTTCAGTTGAGTAAAGTTGAGAAAATAAAACTTTTCAACTTGTGTCGGAAAAGTAAAAAGGATGTTTAGTACGGTTTGAGAATTGAAACAGAGAAGGGTAATAGGCCATTTTGCTGCTGGCTTACCACTTCCTCATGAAAATAGAATGTCTGCTAACTATAGAAATTTAAGTTATTTGGAGTGTTATGAAATTATATCAATGCTATGTTCTTTTCTTAGAGAAAACCCAAAACCAAATATGTAATTCAAGATCAGGACTCTAAATACACTTTTTCAGGAAGACCTGAATCCTTAAAAAAAAAAAGTGACAGAGAATCCCCATAAGGAATGGTGGTAGAATATTCTAGTAGTAGAGAATAGTATTTCTATTGTTTGCTGTTGTTCAGTCACGAAGTCGTGTCGGATTCTTTGTGACCTCATGGACTGTAGCACACCAGGCTCCTCTGTCCTCGTGTATCTCCTGGAGTTTACTCAAATGCATGTCCATTGAGTCGGTGATGCTATTTGACCATCTCATCCTGTCACCCCCTTTTCCTTTTGCCTTCAATCTTTTGCAGCATCAGGGCCTTTTCCAATGAGCTGGCTCTTTGTATCAGGTGGCCAAAGTGTTGGAGCTTCAGCGTAAGTCCTTCCAGTAAATGTTCAAGGTTGATTTCCTTTAGGATTGAATGGTTTGATCTCCTGGCAGTCCAAGTATTTCTGTTACAAAGTACCAAACAGGAATTTTGTGGGGTTTGTCCTATCTTAATAATTTGAATCAAAGCCTGTTTACTTTTCCCTATTTTGAAAAAAAAAAATATCTAGTCCTGCCTGATCTTCTTAGGTTCAGCTTTAAGAACCAGCATCTTACTTGAGATAGCCATGTCTTAAACAGTGCTTTTCAAACTTTGATCTGCATGTGAATTATGTGAGCACATTGTGAAAATGCAGATTCTGGTTTAATGGGACAGGGATGGGATCTGAGACTGATCACTTCTAACAAGCTCTCCAGTGCCACCCCTGCTCCTAAACGGCATAGGAAGGCAGGTGGAGCCCCCCGCTCCCCACATCTGGACTCACTTTCTGTCTTTGTCCCCATTTAATCTGATTGCAAGCCTGTTGGTTCTGCTGTCAAACACTATGCCTGATAGACCCTGAAAAAACTACATCTCCCCCTATTGCGTAAGTAAGACCCTAAACTTAAGGCACTGTCCTGTCCTTCCTGATGACTGTCCTTGCTTCCTAGGGTCCTAAATGACTTCTCTCTTTGATTCTTGCCCTTGCCCCCAGAATATTCTTCCCTCAAATGGCAGAGAGATACTTTTTCAAACATAAATCATATCAAACTTTCCGTAATTATCTTCCAGTTGTTCCGTAGCCCATTACAAAGTAATCTAAACTGTGCCAACAGTGAGACCTTCCGTTATCTGTTCTGATTTCCTCTTCCACTTTGTCTCCTGCTTTTCTCTTCTGTGTCATACTCCTTCACAATACCAAGCACATTCTCACCTCAGGGCCTTCGCACTTGTTTTTCCTGCTTCCTGATAAGTTTGTCTTCCAAATCTTTGAATGGATCATTACCTTACATTATTCAATTCACTGTTCCAATATCTGCTCTTCATGTGAACCTCCCACATACCTTGTTTTAATTTCTCCTATTCCAGTTATTATGAGTGCTTAAATAATCACCAAACATTATATAGCTTCATGCAGAAACAGTTCTGTTCTCTAATTTACAGTCAGGCCGGGATTGGGGTGAGTAGCTTATTTCTGTTCCACTCATCTTTTGGCTGAGGTGGCTCAAAACCTGAGCACTAGCATCATCTGAAGGCTCATTCTCACACATGCCTGACACCTGGCCTGAAAAGACTCAGCAGCTGGGCTCAGGCATTGTCTGTATCTCTTGTGGTATCACCACGTGGTCGCTTTCTCTAAGCTGATTCAGGTTAGCCAGACTTTAAAACACTGGGGAACAGAGGGAGCCAGGTGGAAGTCAAATGGCCATTTGTGACCTACCTTCAAATCTGCCAGATTCTATTTGTTGGAAGCAAGTTATGAAGGATGCCCCATATGCAAGGGGAGAAAAATTAAATTCCACCTTTTGGAGCAGAAATGTCAGAAACTTTGTTAAACCTTTTGTAAAAAACCATCACATATTCCAACTGCTCATCCTGTGTCTGTCTTAGCACTGTTCACAAGGTGAAATGACACTCGTTTTGGTTCCTCTTACTAGAACATAAGTTCCATGAGAGAAGGTACTTGGTCTTCTTTACTGCTCTATCGCCAGCAACTCAAACCGCTAGACTAAACGTCTTTTCACGTAGGCAATGATTTGTTTATTTAATAAAACTGTTTTCTCTGCAGAACTCAGTTGAGTTCCCATGTACTGTTGTTACTAATTGAGTTCATGCAGGAAATTACAGTAGTATAGCTCAAGTGTTTTATGCTTAATCGATACTGGGTGACATTCCTAATAATAGCTAGCTTTGGTATGCTTCATACACACCTAATTCTTCATATAGGTTACTTTATTTACTCTCCCAAGAAATCTCTGAGATGGTACTGTTATTGAAAGTCTACTTAGCGGCAGAACTGGAATTCAAAACCAATCCTGCCTGATAGCAAAGGAAATTTCTGGCTATTCTATTTCACTTTTATGAGTCTTTAATAGGTGGAGTCCTGCAAGCCTCAAATGAGTTATCTGTGAGAGTGACTTGCCAAGAGTACACTGCTAAGGAATTGTAATATAATCTTTAATATTATGTGTTTCAATCATTTGGATAGATCTTTGTATGCATATTTCACCCTAACTTGTAAGATTTTACTTTCAGGAAAATGACTCACTGTACTGGTCTATCCTACAGTGCCTGAGACAGATGAAGAGTTTGATAACTAATTGAGGAATTAATGAGTATAGTATAGAAGTCCTGATAGGGAGAATGATCTTAAAAATTTTAAGTGCATATATTTTTATGTGCATTCATTTTATGCATAGTTCACTATTTGGAACTCAAAAGCCACAAATTCTTTGAGAGGCAGATAAAGTAATTGTCATAAAATAACCAGTTAGCTTCCATGTGTGGAATCATGAAGTGGCAACATGGAAAGAAGACAAGAGAAGGTTCAAAATTCTGATGCACCTCTTCGTAGAGTGGGGAGACTCCTAAATGTTTGTTTTAAGCTTTCTTTTCCTTATCTCTAAAATGGAGATCGTACCAGCCTCAGGTGATTGATGAAATGGTATAACGTAAGTGCTTTGTAGTATAGAATGTATTTTGAAAATATAAGTCATCATCTATTCTGAGTCTAGGCTAATTTCTATTTATATGAGAAAATGAGTGGTATATATTAGCTATACTTCAAAAAGTCACTACAGGTCTTTCATTTATTTTATTTACTTTGTATTTAGATATAATTGATGTAACATTGAATAAGCTTAAGGTGTACAGCATGTTGATTTGATATACTTATTTATTGTAATTGGATTGCCACTGTAGCATTAGCTAACTCAAACACATCCCATAATTATTTATTTTTTGTGGTGAGAATAAGGTTTAGTCTTGGCACTTTTTAAATGTATTATAAAATATTGCTGACTATAGTCATTAGGCTATGCATTAAATCTTTAGTCACAAATTTGTACCCTTAAACAATATATGCGTAGTTCCTCTCGCCTGTGGTAACACTGCTCTACTATTTTTCTGAGTTTGGCTTTTTGAGATTCTACATGTAAGTGAAGAATTTACAGTATTTGTCTTTGTCTGACTTACCTCACTTAGCATAATGACTTAGAGGTCTGTCTGTGTTATGGATGGCAGTTTTTCTTTTTTTAATGGCTGAGTGATATCCCACTGTATATACACATCACCTGTTGATGCAGTCATCCATTGATGCATACTTAGCTTGTTTCTATATCTGAGCTATTATGTTTATTGAGTATTACTCATAAGAGGGCAGATAACTTTTAGTGTCTTGTTTTCATTACCTTTGGATATATGCCCAGAAGTAGGATTGATGGATCATTTGGTAGTTGATTTTTTACATTTCTTCAGGAACCTTCATAAGGTTTTTGATACTGATTGAGCCAATTTATATATATAAAAGTTTGGTTTCTCTACATCTTTGCCAACACTGGTTTTTTTAATGATGGTCTTTCTAATAGGTCTGAGGACATACCTATATTTTTGATCTGCATTTCCCTGGTGATTAGTGGCTTTCAACATCTTTTCATGTACCTGTTGGCCTTTTAGGAATTATTAAAAACTTACGTCTTAAAATTATAAAGCTTATTATAGAATGCACATTGTTTTTGTTATACAGGAAATTGTTCTTAAGTGAATATGTTACCCACAAATATTGTGATGGAGACATTCCAAACTCTTGATCCCTGTCACCAAGGAGAAATAGGGGATGGCCTGTAATGAGTCCTTTGTCTCCCAGGTGTCATCCTTCAATTTCTTCCTTTCTAAAAGGTGTTTGATTTTGTTTGGAGTGGCAATATGACAAGCCTCAAGGGGAAATCAATGATGGATTTTAGGCCACTGTGTCTATTCTACTTTCCTGTGATAGGTATGTACACAGTCATGTGTTGTTTGAATGATCCATGAAATAAAATTACATGAATATAGTGAAATGAAAAACAAATAGAAGTACACGCCAGGACTACTAGGGAAGGGGTACTTTTCTGATAAGGTGAAGTCCTATTGTTCCACTTGTTTCCAGCCCTTTCTGCTTGAACCATTGATGACTTCCTCATATTACATTTGCAGTAATGCAAAATAGACCAATAAAATTTTGAAATGCATCCTAGTCTAAAAGAATCAGATAAAACTGAACCTCTCAATAACCTGGGTATAGTCTACCTACAGATTTCTTAAGTAAGCAATAAAAATTATATGAGTACAGCCACTTTTGATTTGGTTACTGTTGGGATTACTTGAAGTTCTCCTTGCATTGTAACTGACCTATGGTATGTTATCTCAAAAACCTAGGAAAGAATAGTCATAAAGCAAGGCTTTTATTTACCGTGTTCAAATACTAGCATCTTGAAAGAAGCAGTTTTGAGTCTAGCAGAAAGAGAAGCAAGCAAACAAAAACCACAAACAAAGTTAAGTAAGCTCAACAAAAAAAGCATAATTCTAATTTTCTCAGTCTTAAGGCAGCCAAACATCCAGAACTGATCCTTCTCATAAGATAGAAAAAAAAATTCACTTAAATTTAGTTAAATGTAGGGTTACCAGTTGAGAAAAAGGACAATGAAGAGTTTTCATACAATTAGCTGTTAGTCCTACTGACATAAATTTTTATCTTCTGTTCCATGTTAGTGATCTTACTTTTTGCATGAATTGTCCCTTTGAAATTCTGTGAAGCAACTGAAAATGTGAAGGAACTGAAAGAATCTCAGGGCATCTGGATACAAGAGAGAAAAGTCAGGTAGCAAAGCCACCCAACAAGGGTAAGATCATGTGAGGCCAACTTGGAGAGTGAAGATATTGTAAGAAGTTAGGTGGGGCAAGATGGAAGATGATGAGAGAGAGAGTGTGTGTGACCCCTCAGTGGGTTATGTAATATAGTCAAAAATAATGGTAGCCTAAATAGGGAGCTGCAGAGAAGGGACAATGTGTGAAAGGAGTTTAGGAAAGTATGTAAAAACAGACTAGTAGGTATTACATTAGACAGAGACACACAGGGAATAGGGTGAGTTATG
This sequence comes from Cervus canadensis, assembly GCF_019320065.1. Taxonomy (NCBI): domain Eukaryota; kingdom Metazoa; phylum Chordata; class Mammalia; order Artiodactyla; family Cervidae; genus Cervus; species Cervus canadensis. The sequence continues at coordinate 33,999,854 of NC_057407.1, read as the reverse complement.
ATGACAGGAACATGTGGATTTCATATTTAAGAAAACCAGACAGAAGACAGAGGAGCTGTTTGCTGGGAATGTCAAATTGGACCAAATGCTGCAGAGAAATAACATTCAAAGGCAAAGGTATTGATGACATTGAATGTTAATATGGTCACTATGGGGGAAGCCAGACAGTTGTGGGTTGAAGAAGTGGGTGGACAGTGAGCTTCAGAGATAGTGAAGGCACGCAAATATTGAAGGAGTGGTCCAAAGAGGGGTTAACTGAAGGGAAATGGAAATGAAGGTGGAAGGGAAAAGTCTTTATTTGAATAGGAGCGAGCTGAGTAATGTTCAAGGATCCATCTTGAACAGTGACTACCTTTTTTCTCACCTCTTGCAAATTATATACTAAAGCGAATAGAGTTCTGTTGTTTTCCTTTCTTTTGGCAATACAGATAATATAAAGGAAATTGTCAAAAACTGTGAGGATGCAATTCCCAGAGGTAGCATTGTCACACAGAAACCAAAAGAGACTTTTAAATTTGAAAACAACAATGAAAATGCATTCTCACTGGGATTACAATGCTTCCAGCGGCCTCTTTCAGAGCAGACATTCCTCAGAGGCTGCTGGTGCTACCAGAGTGCCTTCCCCTTGAACTTCAGCTCCTCCTGAAGGAATCTCCAGCGTGCAGCCTGCCTTCTCACGGGGCCTCCTGTTTCCTTTCTGTTCTCAGAGAAAGCATTTCAGCTTTTGTTTAACTTGCTTTTGTTGAAGATAGTTCCATTTCTACAAACAGGTGCTAAATAGCTCATGCGTAGAGTTGTCTATCAGCCTTGGAAAACCGACTGTGCTTGTGGCAGAGATGCCTTGCTATTCCCAAAATACATTTCTTCTGTGTCCTGGGTACTCAGCTAGCCTACATTTCCCAGCCACCCTCCCAGTTAAGTGTGCTTATGTGCAATGTGGAATGTGGACTGAAATGATGAAAAAAAAGGTCTGTCACTAAGCTGTGTCAAACTGTTTGCAACCTCATGGACTGTAGCCCACCAGGCTCCTCTGTTCTTGAGATTTTCAGGCAAGAATACTGGAGTGGATTGCCATTTCCTTCTCCTGGGCATCTTGCGAACCCAGGGATCGAACCCTTGTCTGTTGCTTGGCAGGTGGATTCTTTACTACTGAGCTGCTAGGGAAGTCCTGTCACTTAAAACCTTCAAGTGATTTTTACATATTCTTTTTCTTTTCGACTACCTAAAATGGGCACAAAGCCCAGAGGAAACTTGTAAGCTACTTATTGAGGATAACATTTTCAGAAGGTAGAAGTCTGTGTCCCTGATTTAGCCCTGAGATGAGACTTACCTGACAAGCAGCAGCTTTTAATCAGTGAGACATAAACTTGGATTAAACTGTGGAATTTCAAAGGCTTAATACAATATATTTAAAACAACCAAAATAGTAACAATACATCATTCATTCATTCATGGTAATAGCATGTGCCATGTATTGATTTGTGTACCACTCACTATATAACTATAATATTATTTAATTCACCACAAAATAAAGTCTCTCTATAAAATAAATGCTATGATCCCCATTTTACAGATCAAAGAGTTTATGCTTCAGAGTAATTACCAAATCATCCCAACAGTGACTGTCTAAAATCCATATAGGGGCTTGTAACATCTTCATCTAAAACATTATTATGGAACAGATACTAGGGATGTTTGGCTCTTCTGCATAGCTCCTGCTTCAAAGTAAACATAAGCTCTTAATTAATTTTGAAATCTATATGCATGAAACGTCTGAAGAATGCATAGCTGTTATTTACAGCATAATAATTCACAGTAACACTTTAATTACCTGAAAAATCAGATATTCTAACATGCTTAAGCAAGGTCAAATTCTAGAGTCCCTTTTAAAATAACAAAAAAGGGAAACATTCTCTCCTGTTAAAGTTAAGTTCAAGATACAAAAGTATATCCTCATAAAAATTTGTCAGACATACTTTTCACTTGGCATAACCTATTTAAAATGAACAGCTCAAGATCAGCCTGGCTTGACCTAAGTATATATGCACCGTCTTGAATATTCACATTATGGTTCATTGAAAAGGCAATGGGCTTTGCAACAAGATTGACAACAAAAGGGAAAGTGATGAGGAAAATTGCCTTACTTATCTGCTACAGTACTCTTGATTGCCTACTGTAATTTTACGGTTCATTATAAGAGGGGGAAAAAGTTTGACCGTCAACTTGAGTACTTGTATATCATATTGCTACAAAGAATAAGTTGCTTGAAACTCTCTTTAATGAAGCCACCATAATTGTGTGTTTTTGAAGCATCAATTTTCATCAGTTTTACCCCTAATGGAGTTATGTGGGTGAAATACTTAAAGGTCATCAGACACTGTGGGATGTGAATCAAGTGTAGAAAACTGAAGATGTTAAAAAATTACACAAGGGTGACACAGCCTATTTTCTGAGTCATCGCTTGATAAAGCAAGAGGTTTGACGGGATAATTGAAGTAAATAGCAGTACTTTCACAGATCAGGTTGGGGTCAGAAAACATAACAACTTTAATCATCCTTTAACATAAGTGAATGCCACTCTGCAGTACTGTGGGGATGCTCCTATTTAAAGCTATTTCCCCATTCTACTAGAAGTACTAAACTTCACTTCTTCAAAGGATACTTCCTAACTTAAAACACTTGAATACCTTGTTAGTTTCTCAGTCATGTCCAACTCCTTATGGTCTCATGGGCTGTAGCCCGCCAGGCTCCTCTGTCCATGGGGATTCTCCAGGCAAGAATACTGGAGCAGGTTGCCATTCCCTTCTCCAGGGGGATCTTCCCAATGCAGGGATCCAGCCTGGGTCTCCTGCATTGCAAGCAGATTCTTTGCCATCTGAGTCACCAGGGAAGCCCCCCCCCAATTATCTAGAATGGTGCTATTGAATACTACAGACACTAGACATATGTGGCTGTTTAAAGTTAAACTAAAAGTAACATAAAAAAATTCAGATCTCAGTCCCAATAGTCAAAGTTCAAGCGTCCAATGGCTTCATGGGGCTTATGACTATGGCCTTAGACAATACAACTCTACATTTCCATCAGCTCTGAGAACTCGGATCTAGAACTAGGTTACCTGATAGGATACCCACAGGCCAGAATACGGATATTAAGACCTTGAGATGTGGCTAGTCCATGTTGAGACTTCCTTTTGAGGCTCCAGAATACACAGCAGGTTTGGAAGACATATTTCTAAAAATACTGTATAATCTCAGCAATTCGTGTGCTAATTAAATGTTGAAACAATGATAGGTAAATGTTATTAAATCATTTGTTTATTTTCATTACTTAAAACGTGACTATCAGGAAATTTAAATTTACATACGGGCCTTGCATTATAGTTGTACCGCACAATGCCAGTCTATAGGGATCAAGCCTGCTTGGTAACGACTTCCCAGGTGGCACTCGTGGTGAAGAACCCAGCTGTCAATGCAGGAGACTTAAGAGATGCAGGTTTGATCCCGGGGTTGGGAAGATCCCCTGGTAAAGGAAATGGCACCCAATTCCAGTGCTCTTGCCTGGAGAATCCCATGAACAGAGGAGCCTTGAAGGCTATGGTCCATCGGGTTGCAAAGAGTTGGACACAAGTGAACTGACTTCGCAGCAAATGCAAGTCTGAACTACCCAGGAGCTCAGTGAAGTTGAGCGTATTACCTTGCATCAGGGAGTCTGCATACCTGGGGGCGCTTACCACACTGAGGAAGAGAGATGGTTCGGGACCTGAGGAAGGAGAATTCAGGTACCATTTAAATGATACAGTGTTTTGATAAGGCACAGAGCAAAGAAGGGCTGTTTGCCAAGGATTTAACTGCAAGCCTGAGGTTGAAAAGCTTATATTTATTTTATCTTTTGAAACTAACAAAGTCAAGATACATGCAGAATGTATTCAAAACCCCCTTGTTTAAAGTCCTTCAATGAGATTGGAAATTGAGTCTGTATCAAGGGCTTCCCTGGCGGCTCAGATGGTAAAGAATCCACCTTCAGTACAGGAAACCCAGGTTTGATCCCTGGGTCAGGAAGATGCCCTAGAGAAGAGAATGGCTACCCACTCTAGTATTCTCGCCTGGGAAATGACAGAGGAGCCTGGTGAGCTACAGTCCATGAGGTCAAAAAGAGTCAGACAGGACTGAGCGACTTTGGCTTTCACTTTTTTTTTTCACCTGTATCAGGGGGACTCGGTTCAGTCAAAGGTGGTAGGATTCATTCTTGGTAATATTATTCCTTAATGTTACATCCTCTTGTTAATTACCAAAAGCTATTTTTACAAGCTAATAATAAAATAAAGTTTAATATTTCTTGACCTAGCATTAAAGTTCATCCATGGTCTCTGCCCTTCCCAGTAATATCCCTTATTCTTCATATATACTGTGATTATGCAAAAATGTCCTCAAAATGCCCTTCTCTTTCCACCTCTTTGGCTCATATTCTCTGTGCTTAGAATGTTCTTCTCACTCCTTCTGTTGAAATCCTTCATGGCTTAGTTCACATATCATAGCTTCCAAAGGCTGCCCAGCTTTTACCCGCCACAGTCAAACTAGCATCAAACAAATATGCCAAAACTTGATTTTGACCTTCTTCGGGCAAATGATGGACTCATTTTCACTTGGCGTGTAATCATTTGTACATGAGTCCTCTCTGCCCCCTACTTGAACAGCTTTTAGAAAGGAGTGAACATGCTTTGACTTTATATTCCTCTTAAAACAGTCTATTTTACATAGTACATTCTCTAAAACATATGATGAAGGAATATTTATTTGTGATAATGAGAAAATGTAATTAGTAATGAAAAAAAAATTCCTTGTAGACAGATGGTATGACCTGACATTTTCAAACTTTGCTTTATCTTTGCTACATTTTCATGAGTGTCTTTAGCTTTTTAGGTGTCTCATACCCCCAATCCCTTTTGCCTCTTTAGAAACATACACATACATGCAGTCTAATTCTGTGCTTGCTAGAGAGAAATGTATGACCGTTGCCTTAGAGAGTTAGTTCACAGAATAGCTGCTCAGTTCCTATTATACCACCCTGCCTATTTCTAATTTAGTAATAGTTAACCATCATCTGTACTAATATCAGGTTGAATCAAAGTCTCCCTTCTTCAGTCATTTCCACCCAGCTAATTGATACCAGACATTTCTAGGCAATGAATGTATATGATGAAAGATTATTCTAAATATACTTTGAAGACTATAGGTGAAATAGGAGATAAATGGATAGTATTCTTTGAGGAGATTTTATATAATTGTTGATCTTATGGCTCTGGCATAGTATAAGAAAGTAATTTTTCTTGGCAAGAATAAAATACATCCTATATAGGAAATGCTATACCTCTGAAAAAGCAAAAGCATTGTGTAGGGAACAAAAAGCTGGTGCCTTGCCTGACTTACTAGCTAGGTGATGCAACAACTAGGCACCAGGAATACAAAAGCATCTTGTGTCTGCTTCCTTTTCAGGCAAAATAAATAAAAATACTGGTCTCTAAACTTTTTTCATAAGAATCACAAAAGAAAAAAAATCCCCAGGACTGGTCCCCAGGGATTATGACTAGTGGGTTTAGAGAGGTCTGAAATCTATTATGTTTTGCTGTTACGAAGCATCCTAGTAATTACAAGTTTGAAAAACTCAATCTGATTGCAGCGTAGCTTCACACTTCACAGTGTACAAGAATCGCTGGGAGGCTTGTTAAAAACTGCAAATTGCGCCACCTGACTTCTCACAATCCTGATTCAGCAGATCTGAGGTGGCACTCAGGAATCCAAAATTTTAATGAGCATCTCCTGGTAATTCTGACTCAGGTTCATAGACCACAGTTGGAGAAATACAGGATTCAGCTGTGACTTAGGAGGGTTGATAGCTATCACTCCAGCAACCAGAGCAAACCCGGGGCTCAGTTACTGCTGCTGAATCAAGTGGAAATGCCCTGTGATGTGTTGTTATTTTATCTAGCTAAAGAGTTCATTATTTGAAAGGGAAAAATGAACTAATTTACTCCTTGAAACTCTGTGGGCTGTAGACCATCAAGCTGCTCTATCCACGGGATCATCTAGGCAAGAATACTGAAGTGGGTTGCTATTTCCTCATCCATGGGATCTTCCAGACCCAGGGATCGAACCCATGTCTCCTGCATTGGCTCTCTAATGCTGAGTCATCTGGGAAGCCCAATGAGATAACCAAGATTGAATTATCACTTTGAGTCCCCCATCTCTTCAGTACATTGATGTTTCCAATTCATTTTTTGGTTTATTCAATAAATGTTTCTTGAAGTCCTATGATAGGCCAGGCAGCCTGTGAGGAACTGATGATATAGCCGTGAACAAGAAGAAATATTTTCTCTCCCACTGCAACCCAAGGTGTAGGAGGGTTTTACGGTTATCTATTGCTGGGTGACAAACCATGTCAAAACTTACTGGCTTACAACCAACAATTATTTACTTCACTCACAATCAGCAGTTTGAATAGAGGCAGTGAAACATTTGTGTTTTCCATGTGGAATCAACTTGCACAACTATCGTACCTGGGAGATCCCGTTTCAAGATGCTACCTGTCCATTTGACAGTGGCTGTCACAGCAGAGGTCCTGGTCTCTCTGTATGTGGCCTTCCCAGGGGCTGCTTGGGATCCACACAGCATAGGTGTCTGAGGGTAGGTGGACATTTTACATGGGGGCTGGCTTTCCTCAGTGTTGTAGTGCAACAAGATACAGGCTGCAAAGCATCTTCCTAGCTAGCTTCGCAAGTCACAGAGGGTAACTCTACTGAATTCTGTTGGCAATTCAAATCGCTAAGGCAGTCATCAGTTTATAGGGTGTGAAATTTTCTTGCAACTCCCAATAGGAGTAACAAAGAATTTGCTGCTGTTTTTAATTGTTCACGGGGTGAAACAGATATTTAACAATAAACTAAATACACTTGCAATGAGTACTACTAAGAAAACGGATCTGATGCTATGAAAACATAAAACAGAGGGAGGTAATTAGGAAGAGACCCCCTAAGGAAGTAATATTACAGATGAGGTGGGCTCCTAGTCAGAGTGCTACATAAAATGTGAAGAGATAATAATCAGAAGCAGGTAAAATAATTAGGTAGAAAAAAAAAAAGGGTAAAAATGGTAAGAGCTAGTCTTAATTACTTGCTTGCTCTGTGCCAGGCGCTATTTCCAGACTTTACATGTATTATCTCATTGAACTCATAACAATCCTAGATAGTAATCATATTCCCATTTTGCACCTACTGAGAAATAAAGAAGAGTTCCTCAAGATTGCAAAGGTAATGAGTGGCATTGCCAGGGTTTTAGGGTCTCATCGTATTTTGGAAGTTTGAGCATATGGGCATCCTTGTACCAAAGGTTATCACAGCAAGGAGCTATGAGTAGCTGAGAAATTCCAATGGGAGAGCTGACACCCAAGGAGGAAGTTATGCAGAAAGTAAGAGTGAGCAAGCAGCGGAAATGAACTTCATCTCCTGCACCCCTGGCTCTGGTGAAGGGTTGTAATTTTCTCTCACCGCAGCGTTTTAGAAAGAGATTGAAAAATAACAGCTGGATTCCCATTTTTAAGTAGGGAAGGGAAGTCATTCACTTTGATTTGGCTCCATTTTCCAACTTAGATTTTTTTTAAGCCCTAAACGACCTTAGTAACTACCTCTTTCTCCAGGTAGAGTGGAAATGGATGATCTTGTAGCACTGGACAGAATTTGCTAAATAAGTAATATCCCTTTAAATAAACCTTGCAAGGTGTAAGTCACTTGTCTGGGTTGCCCCAGGCCAGATGACAGTGCAGTGAGAATGCATCACCTGAGTGACGTGGTTCTTATGCTGTTCAGATGTAATACTTCATCTAGACCAGCATGATATACTATCAGCTCTGTGTTGCTCTGATGATGTATTACTCGGTAAAATAAGGTTAGCTGTCAAAAACTCATTTCAAGGAACTGAAAGTTTGGCTGGGGGAAAAAATTCATTTCAGGTCTTAAAAAAATACATTTTTCATTGGAGTGGAGGGAAAGATGACATGGTTAGAAGTCAAAAGGCTTGAGGGCCTTCTGAACCCTGGTGAAAAAAAAAATATCTTTCAATACAGACAACTCAGGGAAAAGTCAGGGCCAAATCAATGAAGCCAGTGCCTTCCTATTTTGCAGGAGCCAATCATGTACAATTGCAGAATAGTACAACTTGGGGGATTTTTTGTAACTTCCACAGCTATGTCCTTGAGACAGCAGAGGATGGAAAAATTATTTGGGTAGGTGTTTCAAGAGAATAAGTTTTTATAACAAACATCTGGAATAAGTGCTCTGTACATGGGCTAGAAATGTCTTATTATTTAGCATAGTCCTATTTATGGATACCTTAACAACTGTTGTTTTTTATAGAGAGTGATAATGTATTCTAAAATGATCTTTAATACTGATATTTCAAAATCTGTTCTTAAATATGTGTGTGTCATATGAAATTTTAAAGTCTTCCAACGTTTTATTTGCTTTCAGATGTGCTGACTAATCTTGGAACTGGATTTATATTTATCACAAAAGTCAGCTTTTAGCCCCACCTATTTTTAATTTCTACCAGATATTTTCATGATAAGGTTAGAGAAAATAAGTACCAAAGAAAATAAAATGAAAAGTACCAACCAAACAAAACATCTAAGGGAGGCAAATGGAAGAAGTATTTCTTTTAGGTAAACCAAGCAAGTCCTTAAGTTCTGAGGTTCTAGAGCTGGACTCTGATTTTTTAACAGTTGGTTCTTTTCACTTGTCTAGAATATGAAAGAGTTAGAAAACTCATGTATTAATTGAGATGAATGTCACTTTCTGCTGTTAAGAAAAACCAAGTATCTAACTAAAAACTATCAGGCTAAAACAAAATAGCCAAACAGTGATTATGAAGCATATTCTTTGTTTATTCTCTATTCTCTCTCTTCTAAATAAGGTAGAGATAGAGAATGCCATGTTATTTTGTTTTCTAACTTTACAGCATATTTCAAAATATTTTCAGATCTTGTCTGCCACAGTTTGTCCTAATTAATTAGAACATGTAATTATATCTACATGACTCCAAAATATCTTGGTATTGTGACAAGTTGGAGTGGACTAAGGTATGGTGGGTAATCAATCCAAATACTTATCTGGAAAATAGATGTAAAAAACAGTCACAAATTCAATAATAGTTTTGAAACCAGTTCATGTATTATTAGTTTTGGCCTTAAAATAACTTCTCAGTGAATAAGCCCATAAACAGTCATTTTATCATCAAATAAAAATTGCAACTGCTTATAGAGCAGTTGGCTTAAAGCTCAACATTCAGAAAACTAAGATCATGGCATCTGGTCCCATCACTTCATGGCAAATAGATGGGGGAAACTGGAAACTGACTATTTTTCTGGGCTCCAAAATCACTGCAGATTGCAGCCATGAAATTAAAAGACGCTTACTCCTTGGAAGGAAAGTTATGACCAACCTAGACAGCATATTAAAAAGCAGAGACATTACTTTGCCAACAAAGGTCCGTCTAGTCAAGGCTATGGTTTTTCCAGTGGTCCATGTATGGATGTGAGAGTTGGACTATAAAGAAAGCTGAGTGCCGAAGAATTGATGCTTTTGAACTGTGGTGTTGGAGAAGACTCTTGAGAGTCCTTTGGACTGCAAGGAGATCCAACCAGTCCATCCTAAAGGAGATCAGTCCTGGGTGTTCATTGGAAGGACTGATATTGAAGCTGAAATTCCAGTACTTTGTCCACTTGATGAGAAGAGCTGACTCATTTGAAAAGACCCTGATGCTGGGAGGGATTGAAGGCAGGAGGAGAAGGGGACGACAGAGGATGAGACGGTTGGATGGCACCACCGACTCGATGGACATGGGTTTGGGTGGACTCTAGGAGTTGGTGATGGACAGTGAGGCCTGGCGTGCTGCAGTTCATGGGGTTGCAAAGAGTCGGACACGACTGAGTGACTGAACTGAAAGTTTCATGTTCATCTTGGTTGCAGGAAATCTGAGATGCAGAGTCAAATTTTATGGAAGTGTTTGTGTAGGTGTGTATGTTTGGGTATTATTGTTTCCAGAGGAAACCAGACTATATCTAAGACAATTCTGGAAAAGCAAACACCAAGACTTTCTCTGTTGTTGTGTATGTGGGAGAACATGTAATCATGTGAGTTACAGAAACCAGGGTCCCAGTGGCCTCCTTGGATTGTCTTAGGGCCACATGTTGGTCTCTCCTGTGAAATGTCTTATTTTATATAGACAATTAAATACCCCAAGTTACTTTTCTAGGTTATCCTGGGAAAAAACGTTTTATGTTCAGTAAGAACGTTTAGGAAACTCACAGATGCAGAAAAGTCCACATGTGAAGTGAAAGACTAAGATTGGAGAAAAAGCCTGGTTCCCTATTTTTCCTCGTACAGCTTTTTATTTCTCTGATACAATCTCAGTTCATTTCAGTTGCTCAGTTGTGTCAGACTCTTTGTGACCCCATGGATCACAGCACGCCAGGTCTCCCTGTCCATCACCAACTCCCGGAATTTACCCAAACTGATGTCCATCGAGTCGGTGATGCCATCCAGCCATCTCATCCTCTGTTGTCCCCTTCTCCTCCTGCCCCCTATCCCTCCCAGCATCAGGGTCTTTTCCAATGAGGCAGCTCTTCGCATGAGTTTCAGCTTCAGCATCAGTCCTTCCAGTGAACACCAGGACTGATCTCCTTTAGGATGGACTGGTTGGATCTCCTTGCAGTCCAAAGGACTCTCAAGAGTCTTCTCCAACACCACAGTTCAAAAGCATCAATTCTTCGGCACTCAGCTTTCTTTATAGTCCAACTCTCACATCCATACATGACCACTGGAAAAACCATAGACTTGACTAGACGAACCTTTTCATCATTATGTAGCCATCCTCTGTCTCATGACTGACCACGTCATTTGTGAGACCCAGTGCAAAAATAAGCACCCAGGGCTCTTTTTTCAAAAGTTATAAGTAATTTCCAGGTGAAGACAGGAGAGCCTCCCTTTCGGAAGAATGACATTTCACCCTTTAGGGCATGAAATGGGAAATCAGTCGCTTTTCTCTTCAGGTTCATCTTAAGTCTCCCCAGGCCTGCAAAAATTGAAATGTTTTTCTCCCCTCCCTCCCTCACGCTTTTGCCATCCTGCAACTTTTATTTTTGCCTTCGGGTTTCAGCTTACAGAACATCTCCCCGTCGTGAGTTTCTGAAGTCCGTGTGTGTTGGTCCTGCTCTGGGATGCCAGATTGCTTTGCTCTCCTTAAGGCCTTCCTCTAGCCCCTAGAGGAGCACTTCAGAGGCTTTCTGGAAGTTGCTTGCTTGTCTGTCTGCCTTCCAGATTCTGCCATGGGTGAAGTCAGGACTTCATCGTTTTGACAGCTTATTCTCTATTCTGCCAAAGATCCTGGCACATAACACACTCTCCATATTTGGTGAATGAATGATTGAATGACTTAATGCATCAGTTAAAATACATGAAAGGCCTGAGAGCACTAAGAATATCTACAAGAAGACTCAAATGAACTGGCCTAAAGGATATTTTAACTGCTTATGACATATGCATCGTGGTCTCCATATGGGCTTTTAGGCATGCATAAGTATCTCCATCCTTATATTGTTTTTTCAAATAAAGGATTGCTTTTAAAAATACTTTCAATGTTCATTTAATGTCTAGCTTCAAAACATTTCATATTGAAAGCCTGTGCAACCAAACCAATAATTTTGTCAAATTTTTCGTAGTAAATGTGAATAATAAATAACTTTTTCAAATCACCAATGTTTACTCTCTAAACATTTGAACCATGTTTGTGGTTCATTGGTTTCGTATATGAATCTACTCTCCTACTTCATGTAAAAGCAGTTTTACTTGTTGAAAATTGTCTTTTAGTAGGGACCTGTGGTAATTCATGTGATAAATCATTTCTGATTCTTAAATATGTCACAGAGAACTTTGAAAATGAAAAAATTTTTATCTTCTAGCTCTAGAGTTTATTGGCTTAGATGTTAGGTGCTGTGTTTCTCAAAATAAAAAAAAAACAAACCTATTCCTCAGTTTCTTAATTCTGTAAACTCTGGACTTAGATTCAGTTATGAGCTAAAGATCATTAAATTTGTAGTCTCAAAAGTCTGTATACTTATGTGTATTAAATTTATACACTGTTTGATTATATTTAAAGCTCATGCGCAAAACTCGGTAAATTTCCAGATGTCTTGTAGAAGTGTTCTATCATTAAGAAATTTTGCAGTAAAATGTATAATGGCTTAAGACATCTGAGCTATATACAAATGAAGTAGAAAAACTAAACTTTGTAGAAAGATATTTTTGCCAATGAAGTATCTTGTCAGAAAGTTTTAGACAATTTGGTAAGGGGATGAATAATTTGGGTCTTTTGGTGAAAAAATGTAAAAAAAAAATAGCTGAGATTTATCAGAAATTCACCTGCCTCTCTCTGTGGGAAGTAATGGACTGGAATTGCTATAGTAAGAAGAGTGACTTCTGTTCCCAAGTGGGAATTAATAGGGACTCATAGAAGGTGATGTTGGACTTCCTCTCTGCACAATTCATTTCTCTCATCTTTTCTACATCAGTAGTCAAACTTTGCTAGAGATAAAATTAGTACTTAACATACATAAATATATTTTCTCGCTGTTTTCTCTCCAGTGTTGCTATTAAGCACAGAGTGTGTTTTCTGAAAGGCTATTCTTTGCATAAGAAGGTCAAACATATGGACTTTCTGTTTCCAAAGAGGGAGCATTTTTTTTTCATTTATTTTTATTAGTTGGAGGCTAATTACTTTACAATATTGTAGTGGTTTTTGCCATACATTGACATGAATCAGCCATGGATTTACATGTATTTCCCCATGCCGATCCCCCCTCCCACCTCCCTCCCCATCCCATCCCTCTGGGTCTTCCCAGTGCACCAGCCCTGAGCACTTGTCTCATGCATCCAACCTGGGCTGGTGATCTGTTTCACCCTTGATAGTATACTTGTTTCAATGCTATTCTCTCTGAACATCCCACCCTCACCTTCTCCCACAGAGTCCAAAAGTCTGTTCTGTACATCTGTGTCTCTTTTTCTGTTTTGCATATAGGGTTATCATTACCATCTTTTAAAATTCCATATATATGCGTTAGTATACTGTATTGGTCTTTATCTTTCTGGCTTACTTCACTCTGTATAATGGGCTCCAGTTTCATCCATCTCATTAGAACTGATTCAAATGAATAGTGTTACAGGTATGGTGCTTTGATTTTAAAACCTCCTTCATGTTCTGGCACCACTGTGAACAAACTGAGACCTTCATCAATGCTTATCTTCTATTTTTTAAAAAATTATTTATTTTTAAGCCATTTTAGCCAAACAAAATTGAGAGAAAGAAAGATACCCCACATGCTCCCATCCCCCAAACAAGCATAAATGCTCCACACCACCCACTGTCAATATCACTCACCAGAATGATACTTTTTTATTTTTAACCAAGAAATTACATTGATACAGGGCTTCCCTGGTGGCTCAGATGGTAAAGAATCTGCAGTGCAGGAGACCTGGATTCAATCCCTGGGTTGGGAAGATTCCCTGGAGGAGGGCATGGCAACCCACACCAGTATTCTTGCCTGGAGAATTCCATAGACCAAGGAGCCTGGCATGAGGTTGCAAAGAGTTGGTCATGATTGAGCGACTAACACTTTGACTACATTGACACAGCATTGTCACTCAAAGTCCATTGTTTACCTTAGGTTTATTTTTCAGCACCCTTCTCCAGTGCAATTTGGCTGTTTTCCTCACAAAGCTTTTTCTTTTCAATTATAAGCATGCACTTAGTCATAGATAAAGTCCTTTTACATAAACATTACCGTCTTGGGAAACATTTCTATTCCTCCACGACCACTTGGGGACTATGTCCCTTGAGATGTGACATTGTCTTAGCTATGCAAGAATGGACAGGACTGAAATTACGTTACCTAAATGTTAGTCTCCTTGAGATATGGGGGACAGTTTAGCCTCATCAGCAATATCCTGGGGAGAGGAGTGCTCCTCCAGATGGTTGCTGTCAGCTATTTTCTGTTGATTCTTACTGGGAGTTGTCATACCTGTAAAGAAAATTAATGGTGCTAAATTCTGAAGGTATACCTACTTGAAACGGGCTTCCCAGGTGGCGCTGGTGGTAAAGAACCCCCTGCCAATGCAGGAGACATAAGAGATGCGGGTTTGATAACCTGAGTCAGGAAGATCCCCTGGAGAAGGGCACAGCAACCCACTCTAGTACTCTTGCCTGGAAAATCCCATGGACAGAGGAGCCTGGTGGTCTATAGTCCATGGGGTCGCAAAGAGTCAGACACAACTGAAGTGACTTAGCATGCATGCATGCATTACTCCCAGCACTGTACATCTTAAGACATATATCCATCACTATAATATCAGAGTATTTTCACTTCCCTAAAAAATCATTCATACTCTGCCTATCCATCCTTTCCTCACCTCTGCCCTGAAAACCTCAGCTCTTTTTATTTTCTCCATAGTTTTGTTTTTTCCAGAATGTTACATAGTTGAAATCATACACCTACATAGACTTTTCAGATTGACTCTTTCCTTTTGTTATGTGCCATGTTTTTTCACAGCCTAATTTTTCTTTTTTTGGGGGGGGCGGTAATATATGTTTTAAAAAAATATTTCACTTGCATTTCTGAATAAGTGACACATGCCCAACATTCACAACATGCAGAAGAGTATGTTCAATGCCTACCTTGAATGTATTGCTCAGTGACATTGTCCTATCACCTTCCAGTAACTTTTGTAGAAAATAGTACATTTACTAGTTTTTGTATATATTCCAGACAGTTTATGCATTTATAAAAAATATGTATAGGTGTTTTTTCCCCACACAAATTGTATCAGTAATGTCATGCATGTGGTTCCACACCTTGACATTCTCATGCAGTAACTCTTGGAATAGTTCCATATCATTACATAGAAAACTACCTAATTATTTTTAATGGCTATGATGTTTTATTGTGTGAATTTATCATAATTTTTTTAACCATTCTGTATTCATGTGCAGTTAGGCTTGTTCCAATCTTTTGCAATTTGAAATATGTTCCTGACAAAAGCTAGACTGATTCATTTAAAGTTAAAATAATTTGAAGATAGCATTATAAAGTTAGAATTTTCCCCTTCATCTCTCCGTAAGCCTTTGCAAGGTAAAAAGAACCGGAAATATAAACACAGAAACCAGTAACATTTTCTTTGTTTGACAGCTCTTCTTTTTAATTTTAGTGCTGAATAATATTTCATTGTGTGGATATACCATGTTTTATTTTTCCATTCACCTGCTGAAATTACATCTTGATTCCTTTCAAGTTTTGGCAGTTATGAATAAAAGTACTGTAAACTGCAGTTAATAGACCTTTGTCAGCAAAGTAATATCTTTGCTTTTTAATATGCTGTCTAGGTTGGTCATAGCTTTTCTTCCAAGGAGCAAGTGCCTTTTAATTTCATGGCTGCAGTCACCATCTGCAGTGATTTTGGAGCTCAAAAAAATAAAGTCCCTCACAGTTTCCCTTGTTTCTCCATGTATTTTCCATGAAGTGATGGAACCGGATGCCATGATCTTAGTTTTCTGAATGTTGAGTTTTAAGCCAACATTTTCACTCTCCTCTTTCACTTTCATCAAGAGGCTTTTTAGTTCTTCACTTTCTGCCATAAGGGTGGTGTTATCTGCATATGATAACGAAACAACTTTTCATATGATTTCTTGCCACCAGTGTACCTTTTTTGCTGACCTTTTCTTTAATATGTGATTTAAAAGTTCCTGTTTCAATTCCTTTGATGCATTAGAGTGAGATAAAATAGGTGAATAGCTCATAACACAGCATATAGTAAATGTACGAGACGAACTGGCTGTTTTTATTATTCACTGTCATGATAAAAGGGGTTTCAAATAAGTGTTGTCATAAAACCAATTATTTTGGCTCAATTATTACAGCAAGAAGCTAAAACATTAAAACATTACAAATTATTTTAAATTTTGAATTTTTGAAAATATACTATGTGAAAACTGTCTAGATATTCAGGAGCTAACTTCAAGTTAAAAAGCAAATGGAACCTAAAATGTACTCTCAGATAGTGTAGGCTGTTTAGAATCTTCATCCCTAGTCATTTTTATCTAATACATTATTACAGTCTGTATGTGTTGAACACTGGACATTCAAACTACTTTTACATTTGTGAACAAGGCAATTGAAATTTGTTCTCCCAAGGCCAAAACCATAAGTCAGTGTGAAGGGTGAGACAGTAGACTATTTGATCAAACCGTTGATTCCTCTTTAAGGTAACACATATGTGGGCTAAAATTTTCACTTTTTTATTTGGCTGTTACATGTTGGAAGCTAAAGGAACTTATTTTCTGTTTCTCTTCTGTGACCACTCTTATTTCAGTGGACAGTTCCAGTCAGCATGCCTCTGAGACTAATTCATGCCCTCTGATAGATATAAACAAGAAGACTTCCTTCAGACTGAAGTCTCCAACTTAAGCTATCATGGGTGCCCTGTATAAATTGCTTTGATTAATTGCCAGGTAATCATATATTAGGGCTTCCCCAATGGCTGCAATGCAGGAGACACAGGAGATGCAGGTTTGATCCCTGGGTCAGGAAGATCCCCTGGAGAAGGAAACGGCAACCCACTCCAGTATTCTTGCTTGGAAGATTCCATGAACAGAGGAGCCTGGGGAGCTATAGTCCAAAGGGTCACAGAGTCGGACCTGACTGACTTAGCACAAGCACAATCATATATTAATATATGAAAAGATATAAAGCATAATGAGTTAAACTATCAGATTAGTAAGAGAAAATTCGGATAGTGTGTATTAAATATTAGTGAAGACATTTTAAGGGAAACGACCTCTGTTGTACCTGCTCTTTTCCCTTTGACCTAGTGAACTGAATTTCTATTGACTAAAGAATGAAGTAGCACCTATTGCAGACATTCCCAGAAAACCTCTCCTCTGAATTTATTGACTCAGTAAGCACCTCTGTTCTTGAACCAGTAATTGGCAAGGGCAATAAAGCTGTGTTAATTGGTTTATGTGTATCATGGTCCTTTTGGATCTGAGGTCAATCCCTCATAAATGATATGCCTACTACAAATTGTGAAATGGTTGAAAAGGATGCTGGGCATGACCCTCACAATACCCACCACTTGTAGCAGAGCACTTTGCTCCTTGATTGTTTCTGGGTGTATCCAGCCTGTCCCCACCCATACGACGTCATTGGGCAGCTGAGGACAGATGTGACCAAACTGCCTAACTAGTTAGTTGATTTAGAAATGGTCAAATGTATCCCTGATTACAGTCAAGATTCCTTCCTGCAGTTGAGAATTGTAATAAAAGGCTCATCTCCTCTGATGCTTCTTAAGAAGTCAGATAAACATGTAACAGCTCAAAGCATTGGCTACTTGCTACTCTTGTCAACTAGGTGACAGAGAAAGCTACTATTCAGCAAGACAAAAGAATAAATCACATGTACAGAAAAAAATTAAAAATACACAAAGATTATTTTCATGATTCTTTATAGCACTCCCATCCTTTACTCTAGTTCATTCTTGATTCATCCCAGTGTCTTTCTTGCTTAAATTAAACTCAGGCAAGTTTTCATATTTTGCAACCACAAGAATCTTTAGGAAAATGAACATCCTTTCCTTAGATAAGATTTACTTTTCTGTTCTATAAATTACACTTTTCCCCCTATGGATAGAGATATGTATATGCTCACACACACACACTCGCATACACAATGTTCAAAGAATATGTAAAGTAATTTTTAAAATTTATTTATTTTTAATTGAAGGATAATTGCTTTACAATGTTGCGTTGCTTTCTGCCATACATCACCATAAATCAGCCATAGGTACACATATGTCCACTCCTTCTTGAACCTCCCTCCCATCTCCCACCTCCTACCCCATCCCACCCTCTCTAGGTTATCAGAGAGTCCTAGTGGAGTTCTCTGAGTCATAGAGCAATTTTCCAATGCTTATCTATTTTACATATGGTATTATATATGTTTCCATGCCACTCTCTCCATTTATCATAGGGTCTGAAAAGCTTGGCAACACTTGGAATATATATTATCAATTTGAAGGACTATTGTAATACTTGGAATGAGGAAAAGACTAAAAGCCAAAGTTTTCTTTTTTTTTTTTTTCTTCCTGTTATGGAATGTGGTTTGGTATGGTGATAAAAGGAGGCAGATTTTGGAGGATATTGGCAGTGATATTAAAATAATAACTTGTACTCATCTACAAAAATCTTTATAAAACTTTACCTTGTGAGTGAAACTTGTGCTTTTTTTCTGCCTCCATCCTTAAGGCAAACTTAGCTCCTGAGTCTGCTCTCCAGAAGAACGTTTGGCTTCTTGACATTGTCCCATTCTCTCAAGAGAGTCCCTACAGGCAGGAGAGGAAGGTAAGAGTTAACACTCCAGGCACATAATACATAATCAACAGTATGTTGTGGATTAACAATTAAATAAGCAAATCAAGTTGCTGTGTACTATAAATCTTATATTCTGAATTTGATGTCATAGGAAATTTTTTCCTGAGCTTTTAAGCACCAGTACTTCCATTTACAAAACATAAAATTGCTGTATTTTAAGATTACGAGTACTTACATGGGATCTTTTAGATCCCTGCTACTAGAGATATGATCCAGAGATCAGTAGTATTTGCATCATCTGGGGATTTGTTGAAGTATCGGATCTCAAGCCCTAGCTTTAACAGTCAAGTGTAAATTTGTATTTTAACAAAACCCCTGAGTAATGCAGTGCACATTACAGTTCAAGAAGCACTGGGTTACATGATTATTTTTTGTGTTGTTTTGACATGGACGGGGAAGCCTCATGTACTGCAGTCCATGGACACACATGGACACCATGGATACGACTGAGCGACTAAACTGACATTACGAAATAGAATAACCCTAACCTTGATTAAAAAAATGTTACATTTTCCACTTACACTGCATTATTTGTTTCCTGTCATAGATATTCATAACTAATCTACTATGCTAAATCACAGGAGTTGGTAATCAAATGAGATTGGCTCTAAATCCAAACATTAATGAAAATGATATTTTAAAATATCTTTTAAAGAGATAATGCTCAATTTTGGGTGGTATTTAGATAGTTTTATGTTACAGGATTTATTTTCAGGAAAAGTATGATTCCTAAAATGAATGAATTCTAGAGATTGAGAAAGCTACCTTGTAGCTTTATTATTATTACATTTGTTGATGTTGGGATATAACATTATTATTCAGAGACTATCAATTGGTTTTGAAGATTTTAAGATGTATACTCTATTGAAAATATCTATTGATATTTTATTGAAAATTCAGATTGTTTGGTACTTGTTAAACCCAAAAATATTCTGGCACAACAGCTAATGCAGTTGGTGATACTCTATTGTTTTGAATCTGGAAGTCATAAGATATTTTCTTTCAGAATGAGTATTGTATATCATGCTACATGACTGTTTATAACTTTAAGGGAAAATTGGTGTTTACATATCATTTAATTACAATGAATTGAAGTATATATTTAATCAACTACATTGTATTAAAACTGAACTGAAGGTTTACAAGAAATTCTAGGTGAAATATTACTATTGACTTTGCAAACCAAACTGATTATACAGATGTCTCAATTACTTCTTTTACTGCAACAAATTAACTCTTTCTAATAAACTCTGTAAGGTTTGCTGAAGTAAAAATTCTTCTGGTAAATTTAAAGGGAATTTTATTACATTATTTAAAATTTGTATTGAGGTATAGTTGCTGTATACTATATAAGTTACAGGTGTACAACACAGTGATACACAATTTTATAGGTTAAACTTCATTTATGGTTTTAATAAAATACTGGCTATATTTGCATTTCTCTGATGATTAGCATTGTTGAACATCTTTTCATGTGCCTGTTGACCATTAGTATGTTCTTTGAAAAATTGTCTACTCAGGTCTTTTGCCATTTTTAAAATGGGTTTGTTTTGTTTTTTATGTGGAGTTCAATGAGCTGTCTATATATATTGGATATTAACCTTTTTGGTCATATCATTAGCAGATATATTCTCACCTTCCGTAAGTTGTCTTTTTGTTGAAGATTTGCTTTTCTGTTCAAAAGCTCTTCAGTCTCATTAGGTCCTTATTTTTATTTTGGGTTTTTGTTTGCTTTTCACTTTTACTTGCTTTAGGAGACACATCCAAAAAAGATCACTATGATTCATGTTAAAAGAGTGCCATGTTCTTCTAGGAGTTTTATGGTTTCCAGGCTTGCTTTTAGATTTTAAACCATTTTGAGTTTACTTTTGTATACGGTGAGAGAAAATGTTCTAATTCCATTCTTCTACAGGTAGTTGTGCAGTTTTCCCAGCACCACTTACCCAAGAGACTGTATTTCCTCCATTTTATGTTCTTGCCGACTTTGTCATGGATTAACTGGTAATAACCACGTGGGCTTCTTTATGGTCTCTCTACTCTGTTCCGCTGATCCAGATGTGCCAGTACCAAACAGTGTTGATTACTGTAGCTTTGTATTATAGCCTGAATTCACGGAATGTGATTCCTCAAGGTCTGTTCTTTCCCGAGATTTTTTTTTACAATTCAGGGTCTTTTGTGTTTTCACAAAAATTTTAAAGTGTTCTACTTCTGAAAAAAAATACCTTTTATATTTAATAGGGATTGCATTGAATCTGTAGATTGCCTTGAGTAGTATAATTATTTTAACAGTACTATATCTTCCAATTCATGAAAACAGTCTATGTTTCTTGTTTTTTTTTTTTAATTTTATTTGAAGGATAATTGCTTTACAGAATTTTGTTGTTTTCTGCCAGGTATCAACATGAATCAGCCATAGATCTACCAGTGTATGTTTCTGTGTTATCCTCAATTTATTTCATTACTGTCGTAAAGTTTTCCAAGTATAGTTCTTGTACCTGCTTCGGTAGGTTTATTCATAGGTATTTTTTTTTCCTTTTTGGTATGATTGTAAATTGGGTTGTTTCCTTAATTTCCCTTATTGACAGTTGATTGTTGGTGACTATTGTGTAGACATTCAACAGATTTATATATATTGCTTCTGTATTCTACAACTGTACCAAATTCATTGAGTTTTAGTAGTTTCTGGTGGCATGTTTAGGGTTTTCTATGTATATTATCTTATCATCTACAAACAGTTTAAGTTTTATTCTGTCCTTTATAATTTGGAATTCTCTTTTTGTCTGGTTTCTGTGGCAAGGACTTCCAATATTATGTTGAAAAGCAAGTAACAAGAGTTGACCTCTTTGTCTTGTTTCTTAGAGGAGATGCATTCAGCTTTTCACCATTGAGTATGATGTTAGCTGTGGATTTGTCATATATGGCCTTTATTATGTTGAGGTATGTTCCCTCTTTGTCCACTTTCTGGACAGTTTTTTTCATAAATGGATGCTAAGTTTTGTCAAAAGCTTTTTGCATCTGTTGAGATGATCATATGGTTCTTCTTCAATTTCTAATGTGGTGTATCCACTGATTGACTTGTAGATATGTAGATATTGAAAAATCCTTCAGTGTCACATTTTATTTAGAAACAAAGAACCAGTAGGTTCTTTGAACTTAAATTATTTCTCTCAACAAGTATTTATTGATCCTTTATGAGAAGTCTGTTGTTCTGAGTTCTATGTGGGAAAGAAGCAAATCACAAAGAAACAGTTTCAGCATCACAAGCAGAATATATATTTATGTGTCCATCTTTGTTTGTGTGGTCATCATTGAAAAGAAAGGTTATTGATTATGTCTAATTACTTTTCATATGTTCCAGGCACTAGATATGATTGAAAGTATGTAATAGTAACAGGAGGCCTTAGTAACCATGACAGTACATCTGCAACTTTACTAAACATTTCAATTTCATTATTTCTTTGAACTTATCAAAAATCCTATGAATTGGATATATGTTGTTCTTCATTTTGCACATAAAAAAACAGGCTCTGCAATGTTTTGGATATGCTGTTCAAGATCACAGAGATAATAGTGTTCAATCCAGAAATGATAGCCAGTGTTCAGGGTGTTTGTGTTTATGAGGGTTCATTGTAAGCTTCTGATTATTGAGTAACTCTAAACAAGCACCAGATAAATACACTTTCTAAAACAATAGGGCAAATTCATTCTGTGAATGCTGTTCTTAACTAAGAAGCAAATGACTGCTATCAAGGTGAAAGAAATGAGATTGAACAGTAGTGCTTCTCATCATACACAAGGTCTCTAGTTTCAACTCTTATGAGAAAAAAGATTTACCATAGGCAATGCCAGTCCACTAGTATAAGTTACTGTCCTAGGATGGTATAAAAATTAATTTTCCAAAAAGGATAGTGAATAAAAAGAAAGTTGAGTATGTGTATAATGTCTGTCAGGATGCAACCAGTACCATTTTACATCATTCCCTTCTTCTTGGTACTTTTTCCCAAAGGTCCAATAGTACAGGATATTTCTTTTCTTCCATTGTAGTTTTATGTTTTTAACTTTTTCTTTTGCATTGAAGTACAGCTGATTAACAATGTTGTGATAATCTCAGGTAGACAGCAAAGGAGTTCAATCATACAAATACATGTATCCATTCTCCCCCAAGCTCCCCGCCCCCCATCCCAGCTGCCACATAACATTGAGCACAGTTCCCTGTGCTATACAGTAGGACCTTGTTGGTTATCCATTTTAAATATAGCAGTGTGTACATGTCCATCCCAAACTCCCTGACTATATATTCCCCCAATCCTTCCTCCTTGGCAACCTTAAATTTGTTCTCTGAGTCTTTCTCTGTTTTGTAAATACGTTCATTTGTAGCATTTCTTTTTAGACTCTCCATATAAGGGATATCCTAGATATTTTTCTTTCTGTATGACTTACAGAAGTACAGAATATTTCTGAATGGTAGTTTTCTGACTTGATTCTCCTTGAAAAACTAGCAATACCCTTTCATGGCAAAGATAAGAGATGTCTGCCTGATAGTAGCCAGTGGTTCCAGATACTCAGGTTTTTTCCATTTTTCCACAGCAAAATTTTAAAGGAGAAAATGGAAAGCATGTAAACTTGTTTGCCCCCTGAGTGCCTTTAAAGAAACTAATATATACTTTGGTTTGCAATCACATGGCACCTGTTAAAACAGAAGAGTGACTGTTTTTATTTAGTTGGGTTAGAGTTGAACTCCCCAAAGAGCTTAAAGCTATGGTGTTGGAGAAGACGCTTGAGAGTCCTTTGGACTGCAAGGAGATCAAACCAGTCAATCCTAAAGGCAATCAGTCCTGAATAGTCATTGGAATGACTGATGCTGAAGCTGAAACTTTAGTACTTTGGCCACCTGATATGAAGGACTGACTCATTTGAAAAGACCTTGATGCTGGGAAGGATTGAAGGCAGGAGGAGAAGGGGCCGACAGAGGATGAGATGATTGGATGGCATCAGCAACTCAATGGACATGAGTTTGGGTAAACTCTGGGAGTTGATGATGGACAGGGAGGCCTGGCATGCTGCGGTTCATGGGGTCGCAAAGAGTCGGACACGACTGAGCAACTGAACTGAACTGAAAGGTCAGTTATGGATTTAGGACTTATTTAAGAACTGTGCATTGTCAACTCAGATGCCATCCAGTGGCGTGCTAGAGACAGCTTGTACAATATTTGTGTATTTACCCAACTCCATGTTTAGTGATGTCACATGGTTGACTGGAAATGGGTCATAAAATGAGTATTTACACCATGGGAATCAGTAAATTTGACCTCCATTTTTTCCCCATCCATGGAGGAGTTCTTAAACATTTTCCAGTACAGCACTACACGTGCGCATACAGTTGTTTTTAACCAGTATCATCTATAGTCATTTACTCCTTTACAAATGCATGGTGTTATCCACAGGCTAACCACACATCAATCTGGATAAACTGGACATTTTTGGCACAAATTTGGATCTTAGTCAACATTTGCTGAATGAATATATCACCATAAGTAGTAAAATAAAAGCCTTGCCTATTTGAATACAAAGTTTTTTTCATAAACAGGTGCATTTAATGTAGACTAACTTGTTAGAAATTGTAATGTACTAATTTATAATTATTGAGGGAAAATTTCATATAAAAGAGAAAAAATATTAAATAGGATTGGATTAAAAATTCAGCTCACCTACTTGCTAAATAGACCACTTATTCAAATTCTGTACTCTACAGTTTCTCATATGAAAGTAGAGACAATAATAACCATAGGTTTATTGTAAAGATTCTAACAATATGAAGTATTTGTTGTATAACATGCTTACAGTTGGCAATAGATATTGCTCAAAAAACAAAATCAGCGATAACTATTCTTCTTATCTTAAATATAATATTCTGAGGATAAGTAACTTTTAAGTCGTATGTAATGAGATTTAGAAAAAAAAGACATGATTTTTCAGCTATGGATTCACTGGTAATTCCTTTAACTGTGCTGGAAATAAATCTCAATGAGTAGAATCTTTCATGAAGATTCTATGAAGATTTCATGAAGGCTGAGAATTCATAAAGATCTAGCCAAAGCTGTTTCTTTACCAAATAGTAAAATTCGTTTTCAATTATCCAGCTAAAATTGGCAGTTAAATTTACCTAAATAAGGAACTTAAGTTAATAGTATATTTCTAAGATCAAAAAGAAATAAATCCCCAGAAATCTGAGAACTGGGACATAGGCCTCTCCTGGCCTTTATCCTCTAGGGAAATAGAATGATTGGTGATGCAACAATTTTGTTATAACTCTGGTTTTCAAGCATAATATGCAGAACAGTCAATAGAGAAGTCTGTGGCAAAAATGCAGATTATTGATACCCCTTTTACTAACTCACTACCCAGGGAGGAAAGATAGAGAGGGGAGAAGAGGAGGAAGAGACAGAGGGAAAAAACAGAGAGAGGGAGGAAAGAGAGGAATGAATGGATAAGAGAGAAGAGAAAAGAGATGGGAAGAAGGAAAGAAAAGCAGAAAGAATATTTTTGGAAAAGATTAATATTTACCTCTTAATATCTTTTAATATTCTAAAGTTTCAGCACTGGGCTTGTATACTTTTTTATTTTTTCAGAGTTGTGATATTTTGGAAGAAGATCAGAAGTTTGTATTGATGTAATTTAGGTAGATTTATAACTTAGAGTAAGTTGTCTTACTGGAAATGGTGTCATAAGTCAGAATGATATTAAGTCAAAACTGATTTTCTCAATGGAACAATGGTATGGTCCAGAGCAACTTCCCAGACGCATCATGAGATGAGAACAAGCATCCTCTTTAATCAACTGCAGGTGATAGATGTATACAACATAAAGCTTTCTCAAGGGATGTAAATTTACTTAGCTGTAATTCAGTCATCAATAATATAAAATTGCACTTGATAGGATACTGCATCTCAGTGTAGTGGATTAGAGTTATTATATTCTTCATAATCCATATCCTATTATTAATGTAACAAGGCATAAATAAAAGAAAGTCATTGGTGTCCTGGAAATTCACAGGATTGTACTCCTTGAGGAAATTTGTTCCAAACATTTTTTTTTTCTTTTGGTAGCTATGGTATGATTACAATTTCCTAATAATCATTTTGACTTGTGGGTATCTTTCTTGATGTCTTTTTTCATAGTATAAATGTTAATAGACCAAATTACCATCACTGAACCTCAATTAATTGATCTTTCTGCTAAACTGCAAACAAGTTCTTTGTTCTTTAAAAACTAGTGTATCAACAGTAATAATCAACATTGATGATGTCTCAACACTAGCAGATATACATCACCTGTGTTGGATGAATACACACTACCTCGAAAGTGCATATGTTGATATATTTGCATATTTATTTTCAGTAATGGATTCTTTTTACAAATACTTTTCACGAGATTAAACATGTAAGTTTCAATAGGGGTCAAATTTAAATGCAATTTGGGCTGAATTTTGTCTCCATAGAATAAAAGATTCTTTCTTAAAAGGATTGCTTTTAAGAGTAATAGATGCACAGATCCAAAATTGCTTCAGTGAACCACCTTTCAACGTATTAAAATTTCAATATAAGTATGATTATAGATTAATGCAATTGGTATTATAGAAAAAAAATGGAGCAAACTTATATCAGCTGGGATCCAGTAAGGATATAGTAATTATTTTAACAAATTTAGATAATTCAGTATCGGGGCTTGATGACACAAGTGACATAAAACCTTACAAATCAAAAAGAGAATGGGGATGCAGCACAATTTGAAAGTGAAAGTGTTAGTCACTCAGTCATGTCAGATTCTTTGTGACTCCATGGACTGTAGCCCACCAGGCTCCCTGCAACCTGCCAGGCTCCTTTGTCCATGGAGTTCTCCAGAAAAGAATACTGGGGTGGGTAGCCATTCCCTTCTTCAGGGGATCTTCCCAACCCAGGGATCTAACCTGGGTCTCCCTCACTGGGCAGATTGTTGACTGTCTGAGCCTCCAGGGAGCCCAGTTTAGTGACAGTTCCCAGGTGCTGTGCTGGGCTTAGTCACCCAGTCGTGTCTGACTCTTTGCATCCCTATGGACTGCAACCTGCCAGGATCCTCTATCCATGGGGATTCTCCAGGCAAGAAGACTGGAGTGGGTTGCCTTGTCCTCAGGAATCTTCCTAACCCAGGGATCGAAACCAGGGCTCCCACATTTCATGACATGTGGCACTAGTGTAGTGGTAAAGAACCCACCTGCCAAATGCAGGAGACGTAAGAGATGCGGATTCAATCCCTGGTCGAGAAGATCCCCTGGAGGGAGGCATGGCAACCCAGTCCAGTATCCTTGCCTGGAGAATCCCATGGACAGAGAAGCCTGGAGGGCTAGAGTCCAAACAGTCATAAAGAGTCGCACATGACTGAAGAGACTTAGTATGCACACACACACGCAACTAAGCTACCGTTCCTGAGCCCCAAGAGTAAAGAAAAGGGTTTTATCAAATCCCAGGGAGCTGTCCAGCAGATAGCCTGACAAGAGCTTCAGCTACCCAGAAATGCGGACATTGCCCACAGACATGCCATGGCAGAGCAAGAGAAGAACAAAGACCCTAATTTCTATCTGCCTGGGAAAGGTTCTTTGCAGAATATGTCGAATGCATCTGAGAATTAAATAGAAAAGGAACAGCTCAGATAAATATCTTCATATGTATTCTTTATAAAGTTATCTTCATGAAAGATTCCAAGCTCACTCAAATGATGCTATTGCACAGTATATTTTTACATTTCCATTTGTAGAGATTTTACTACTCTGAGAAGAAAATCTGTATTCCCCAGAGCCCATGAATAGCGTAAGTTCACTTATGTCCTGGCTTACTGTTATAATTACTGCACATGACAACATGCCTGTAATTTGCCTGTGCTGCAAAATGTGAATCACCAGATGTTGATTGCTAGGAAATGAGATCTGTCTGTGCTAGCAAGTTTTAAGCGCTTTCCCATTAAGGAAGTGAAGGATGATGTAGTTCTGAGTATATATATTATCATAAAACTCATTTTGTGATAGCCAAGTAGGAATTCTGAACACTCTTATTATTTTTAAACGATTAACCTTTAATGAGGCTGTATATCAAGAGTTTTAAGTCCAGCTAATGGTAGCATAGGGAGAGTAAAGATTTATTGAATACCTACTATGAACTGAGCACTATATAGGAACTTTGTAAACATTACCTTATGGTGTTATGAGGTAGGTAGTCTGTTTAATGTAATCTAATATCCATTGTCTCTTCCCTACAAATCTGTATCACAAATAATTTGAACTCACCTGTGGCTTTATTTTAGGTGACCCAAACTTATTTGTCTCCTTCTCCCACTTACTTTCAGTTCATTTATTTGTGTATTTTTGTGAGCAACTTTTAAACTTTGAGGGAACAAGACAAGCTTTGCGTAAATAAATATCTTTTTACTTGAAATAGAATTGTGGATTCTATGTTAAGTTGTGAATTTAGAACACAGACTATCGTACTAACCGTCGTTCTCTGATGCTAACTACCAGACAAGAGAATGACTCTGGGATATTTTTGTGTTTCTCCAGTTAAGCTTATTTGACTCTATAACCAATGATATGCCACACAGACATTTCTGTAGTAGTAACTGACTTTTCCTCTGTTTTTGATCCTTATAAGTATACATGCCTGTTGTTGTTTTTTAAATGTGTTTTTCCAATTTGCTTTTTCCTGGGTCCCTGCTTAAGAATGAGATTTGATTGACTTTAATGTTACAGTCTTTTTCATTTCACTGTAACACTTTTAGTTTGAAAAGACTCTGTTCCTAACAACTAAGAAGGATTAACAAAGATGAAGTTTATTAATTTTTTCCATATTTATGTTTTGCTGTAACTTTTCAGTAATTCTATTGCATTCTTCAGTCTATGAAACAATATATTCAAGTTGTAGGATAAAACAATCATCTGAATACCACTGGGATGCTTCATACCGCAGAAGTCTGACAATTCTGACAACTCCCCTCACATAGTTTTTAATAAAGTAGGTCTCTAATTTTAATCTTCCTTTGTCTTAGAAAAATAAGTTTGTTAGTAATGTCAGCATGGTCTCTCAACAATTCTTGTCAGTGAAAAATGTTTGTGTGTTGCTAGTAACACTAAAAATCATTCACTGGGGACCTATGCAGATGACAATGAGATTTACTGCCTGAGTCTTGACAATTATTTTACTTGTTAAAATAACTTGGCTTGGGAACATGCTAACAAACAACTGCTGAGAGCTGTTTTGCTTTGGTAATTTTGTGTTGTTAAAATCACATGGAGAAGCAGGCAGTTCTGCAACCTATGGAACAATGAGATAGCATGTGTAAAGCTAAGCTGATACCTTGAGGTAATTTTCCTTTGTGAACTAAGAATATTCAGTAATCAGCTATAGCTAATGTGTCTCCATGATAATATATTCTTGTCTTGAACACAGTAATTTTTTTTTCTGTTAACATATTCCTTTCAGCACTTATATCTCTATCTACCACTCAATTATATATGCATGGGTTGATGTTTTCACATTGTGTATTGTATTCACACCTTCTTCTACACTTGCAACACTTAATCCAACAGTGTAGTATTTATCTCTGTCAAGCATTGTTTTCATACGGATACAGGCTTATCTAAGAACTTCCCAAACACCACACAATCACAAGTCAATGAATCCACTGATTTTTGGATACATCTGACAAAATTACTATTTATTTCCTTATGGAAGGAAATGTCAAACAAACAGCTTTTTAAAAATCTAATTGAGTGTGTGATTGACTTCTCCATTGAGCTTGGTCAAAATACCACTCAGTGGAAAGAGAACTGGGGAGACAAATATACTAAAATAGTCCATTTGGAAAAGCATTTTTCAATTGGCAGGTGAAGCTCCTCTTTGCAGATGGTCTTGTTTTTGAACTTAGTATGCTCTGCCTATTTAAAAATTTGCAGCTGGATATCGACCAAAATGGGCATGTTTATGAGAGGAGAGATTGTGCTACTCTCTCCTTCATGCTTCTCATATTAGTCTTTTCACTGTCAGGAGACCTGGGGCTCTGCAATTTCAAAGTGGAGTGTCTTAGTGGCTTCTCTGAAACATGACACTGACTTGGTTTTCCTTGAAGTAGGAAATAGACCCAGGGATACTTACCCTGGGGTAAGTTCAAGTTCAAGCCCATGCTGCTTGCCACATGAAAGACCAATAAATTGAGAGACAGGTGGGGCAAGAAATTGTGACTTTATTTGCAAAGCCAGCAGACCAAGAAGATGGTGGACTAGTGTACCAAATAACTATCTTAACCACGTTAGAATTCAGGCTTTTTTTTTTTTTTTAAAATACTGAAAAGGGAGGGAGTGTGACCTTGGTATAGGAATCCTTTGCTCTTGAAGCTGCCCAACTGTTAGATCTGGTCACAATGTTCCAGTAAACCTCCTGCAAGACTGTGCTATTTTCTGTTCTGCAACTTTTTATAAGGGTCAGGTCCTTGAGAATGGGCTATCATGTTTATTTCATGCTGTAACCAGCATTCTTTTACAAAGGTGCAGAACCAGTCTGACTAAACACAGGCGACAGATCACAAGGGTTGGAACTAAAGTAATAGACCTAATATGGAGTTAGGTTTTTTCCTTCTGTTACACCATCTCTTCCTGTCTTTGGACAAGCACTACTGTGGCAACTCATGGTGGTTCTTACTAGTTCTTAGAGACTACTTTTTTTAACCTCATGAAAGTAAAATTTCTAGAACTTTTGGTAATATATCATCACCAAAATTGAATGGAGGAAAATAACTTATCTGTGTAATTTAGTAATATTCTTCTTCTTTCTAATTGAGGATTAAATCTTTTGTAACCTCCTTAAACTTTTGTTACCTTTCTCATTTAAAGTGACAAGTTAAATGCTAATGCAATTGATAGGGGTGAGCAACTGGTCAATGACCAGCCTGATCAGACTGCATAATGTAGCTGAAATTGCTAAAATATGCAGGCCCATTGTAATTTTGACAGAAAACAGTTTTCTACAGGCCTTTATATCTCCCTAGGTGATATTAAAAGCCAAGAATGTTTTAAGTACCACATTTCTTTCAAAGAAAGTTGGGAGAATTCAGCAACCTTAACTTCAAGCTAAAAATATGTGCATAAATTTCCAAGTATCATGAGATTTTTACCTGTGTCTATTTTGAATGGGAAATTTGATGGTAAATTATGTTGAAAACATGAATACAGCCTAAATTGGGATGACTTGTGCTACGTTCCATGTCACCAAAATAAAACTTGGCTTAACTACAGTTTCACCTCTCCCCAAAATGGAATCTTAAGCCAGTCATTCAGGGATTGCCTGATCAGTACTAATTAGGTAATGTTTCTGATAGACCCCTTCCATGCCCTAAGGAACAGTAAAACTTGCAGTCACCACCCAACTATTTTGTCTCCTGTAGGTTCTTTGTCCCTGCTCCTTAGGCTTGTAAAACTTTTTCATTTAATACATCTCATGGGAGCTCCTTTTTATCTGTTAGATTGAATGTTGCCTCATTCAAATAGATTTTTGCTTAAATAAGGCCTTAAAGATTTTAATATAAACTCAGTTTATCTTTTAACAAATATAATATTACAGTTAAAGAGCCTTGTCCACTTTGTCCCCACAATCAAAGTGTGAGTTATAGTAACTAAGAGGCTGCTTTTTCCACTTAGCTCTAGGTTTTCTAAGGCAAAATGAATTAGATATTTTTAGTAGTTATTTGATGATGTAGGCATAGGCAATGGGAGTGGAGGAAGACTGCATGCAAGTTAGTGTGGGTCTTTTAAAGACCTACATTAACATTTATTTCAATAACTTCTGTTACTGAAAGTTATTGAAATAAACGTTGGTGGATCCAGGATGTTTGTAAATGGTTGGCATGATGAGTGTACATCTGTTAGCATTTGATGTCTGAAAGCTCATTTTTTGGGGCTATATCCTTTTTATATGTATTTGGTGACCCTTGTTTTTTGCAGTATTGAACTAGATTGCTGTTAGCCTATGTACTTTTGTACATAAAGGAAAAAAGGCCCCACTTCTAGTATATTCAGAATTTGCGGGAACCAGTTCAAAATTAAAATGTGGAGTTTTTTTTTTTAATTATTAATAATTTCAAGACAGTGACATGGAACATTAAACCAAATGCAGAACCCTTCTAAGTTTGGGTCTGTCCAACTGTTGAGGCTACATGCCCATGAAACTGGCCTTTTGTCAGTGCAGAAAAAGCTAGATTTTTAATCATATTTGTCCTTTCATGGCCAGATACTATCGTTCAGGAAGAAAGTAGGGCCTTGTTAACTAGGCTGTGATGAATTTTGTCATCAATAAGAATGGGCATGCATGCGTGCGTGCTAAGTTGCTTTAGTTGTGTCCAACTCTGTACAACCCAATGGACTGTATCCCACCAGGTTCCTCTGATACTAATGCCGGTTCATACTTTTGGATGGCGTATTTTTCTGGATGGTACTGGATGTAGGTTGGTAAGTGGTGAATGGGGCACTGAATAACTTTTCTTGCTCATCCAGTTAAGCACCTGCTCAAAATTAGGAATGGTCCATTTATTTGTAATCCATTTTCATTTCTTAGTCATAAAGTAAGAGATAGTATACTTTAGTAGATTAGACGTGAGAAATATCTGAGTGTGAATTCAGACTACATCAGTTCTTAGTTGGGAATATGTAGCCAACTTACTTACATCATTAAGTTCCTCATTTGTAAAATGGGAAACATATCTGCAACCTAGAAAGTACAATTTTTAACAAGAAAAAAATTCTCTTGCTTTTTCAATGATCCTCTCATTCACTAAGTAATATCTCTGATTATGATAAAATAAGATCAGGTTTTTTTCTCTTAAGGGCAAAGAATCTGTATTAATGACTACGAACTTTGATTAAGAACATCTTAAGTTATCATAAATGATACCTTGTAAATCTGAAATGCAATCTAAAAGTAAATTGAATTAGAACTCTATTTAGTGGGAGAAAAGGTTATGAAATCAGTGTGATAAAATCAAACCTAAAATAATGGCATAAAGATTTTCTTTAATAATACTGTAATGGAAGCTTAAGTGGAAATTTTAATCATCCTCTGTGTGTTTGTTTTATAGAAGATATTTTTCTTGCTAAAATTGTACTTTTATTTATTTAGACAACCAATAATTTAAATATACATTACCAAAGAAATTACGAGATTGCCCATGAATGAACAACTCAATACAAAGGTAAATAACTAGTACTCTATGGAAAGAAAGCAAGAATTTAATCTGGAAAACTTTGAGTGTTAATCAGTTAAAATATTTGCACTGTGAAAAATGATTTCCATAGCAATGGGAATTTGGAGGTCTCAAAACAATTTAATTCTAACATTTCATCTCATTTCCTAATATATTTCATGTTGATGAGAGGCCAAAATTTCTTGCAATATCAAAAGATATAAATATCAATGGATAATTTTTTGCCAGAAAAACACATTTTAGAAGACATGGTATATTGGATATAGCACAGGATTTGGATCCAAACAGACCTTGTTCAAATTCCAGCTACCAACATTAAATAATATTTCTATAACTTGGCAAGTCATTTAACCTTGCTGACCCTAGATTCTTTATTTTTTAAATTAAGGTACTAACTCCCATTTTACAAAAATAAAGAATGGAGTGTGATAGATGTAAGTGACCTTCCAATATGGTTCTTTCTTAATTGATTACTATTGATAGTTATTAACATTAATAATATTTGTGAAACACATCTTATTTTTATATTTTCATCTTATTTTTCTTTGTGAGTGGTTCAGTTCAGTCTCTCAGTCATGTCCAGCTCTTTGCGACCCCATGAACTGCAGCACACCAGGCCTCCCTGTCCATCACCAACTCCCAGAGTCTACCCAAACTCATGTCCATTGAGTCAGTGATGCCATCCAACCATCTCATCCTCTGTCAACCCCTTCTCCTCCTGCCCTCAATCTTTCCCAGCATCAGGGTCTTTCCAAATGAGTCAGCTCTTCGCATCAGGTTCCATAGTAAAATGCTTTTGCTTTCTTCAAAACCAACAAGAAAACTTTGACCAGTTAGCTCCATAGTAAAGAACTGCTAGAAAAAGATATATTCTATTCAACAATTAAGTATTCTCTTTTAGATCAGGACTGAAAATTCAGATGCCAAAAAACAAGACAGAGCACACCCTGGAATATTTTCTTATGAAATATTGCACTGTATTTTTTTGAATGAGACACACATTGTTTGCATGTGAAACTTAGACAAGTATTATCCATTTCACCAAGATACATTATCCTCTGTTTTTGTAAATTTAGAGACTTCTTTCTTTCTTAACATTTAAAAGTCATAGACTCAAAAGTATTTTTTCTCTTAACTCTAAGCTTAAACAAGTGTATAAGTATAATGATAAATAACCAGATTGTCTATCTCAGTGTGAGGCATCACCATGATATAGCAGTGACTATTACAAATGGAAAAGTTTATTCCCCATCCAAGAGGACAGCTAGAGTTTATCCTTACCCAATTATTAGTAGTGAGATATGGCCCAGTATTGCTAGATGATTTTATCTTTCAAGAAAGCATAAAATTCCATTTCTTGTGAAATTTTAAAAATTGGACACTACTGTGTTTTTTTATTTTTTTTATTTTTTTTAATTTATTTTATATATATATATATATATATATATATATATATTTATTTATTTATTTATTTTTGTCATACATTGATATGAATCAGCCATAGATTTACACGTATCCCCCATCCCGATCCCCCCTCCCACCTCCCTCTCCACCCGATTCCTCTGGGTCTTCCCAGTGCACCAGGCCCGAGCACTTGTCTCATGCATCCCACCTGGGCTGGTGATCTGTTTCACCATAGATAGTATACATGCTGTTCTTTCAAAACATCCCACCCTCACCTTCTCCCACAGAGTTCAAAAGTCTGTTCTGTATTTCTGTGTCTCTTTTTCTGTTTTGCATATAGGGTTATCGTTACCATCTTCTA
Source organism: Cervus canadensis (assembly GCF_019320065.1). Lineage (NCBI taxonomy): Eukaryota > Metazoa > Chordata > Mammalia > Artiodactyla > Cervidae > Cervus > Cervus canadensis. The sequence continues at coordinate 33,965,294 of NC_057407.1, read as the reverse complement.
AAATTCCATATATATGTTTAGTATGCTGTAATGTTCTTTATCTTTCTGGCTTACTTCACTCTGTATAAGGGGCTCCAGTTAATAAACTCAAAAATGGATTAAGATCTAAATGTAAGACCAGAAACTATAAAACTCCTAGAGGAGAACATAGGCAAAACACTCTCCGACATAAATCACAGCAAGATCCTCTATGACCCACCTCCCAGAATATTGGAAATAAAAGCAAAACTAAACAAATGGGACCTAATGAAACTTAAAAGCTTTTGCACTACAAAGGAAACTATAAGTAAGGTGAAAAGACAGCCGTCAGATTGGGAGAAAATAATAGCAAATGAAGAAACAGACAAAGGATTAATCTCAAAAATATACAAGCAACTCCTGCAGCTCAATTCCAGAAAAATAAATGACCCAATCAAAAAATGGGCCAAAGAACTAAACAGACATTTCTCCAAAGAAGACATACAGATGGCTAACAAACACATGAAAAGATGCTCAACATCACTCATTATTAGAGAAATGCAAATCAAAACTACTGTGTTTTTTGACATGATTACTAGCATTATGTAGACAAAGCCAAACATTTCATGGACTGGTTGCACATAATAGTTCACCATTTTACATTACCTGCTTTAAGTAGGTAGCAGATCTTTGTTAAGAGATCTGTAATCAAACCTCCTGAACATATGACTGCATAGCCAGTTGGTTGGACTAATACTCCAGCAAACATTGCTACCTATTGGATGGAGTACGAATGAAAAATTTAGTATACACTTTCTTATTTCTGGATAGAGACCCTAGCATAAGTATGTCAATTCTTGACTATATTGAGAAAAATAGTTAATGATTATTGGATAACTGAAAAGAACTAGAGACCTATAACCCACTTACTACCAGTTCCATTGCAAATCTTGTCTTTTCTCTTCATTACAAGCTTCTCCATATGCTACCTTCACTTTCAGAATTAGAAACAGGTGAAAAAAAAATGGAAGAGTCAGAATATAGCACAAGTTACTTTCTGATAATAGTTTTGACTTGCTTTCTAATTAGCCTGACTAGATCTGGATTTCTGTGATTAACTGACTGGCTAAAATTAGTCAAAATAGTAGTGATTAATGCATCCTTTAGGCCTTTCCTGATCACAAAGAATAAAAAAAAAAATTCCTGCTTTCATTTCTGAAAAAAATGAAGCTGTCTTGCAAAGATACATGATGAGATAAGGAAGACAAGAATGGGCCTCAGCAGTCAAGAAGTAATGCTGTACAGAGGAACAGAATGTTGTTCTTGTGGTTCAGAAAGGTCGGTCTTTCAGCACCACTGGTGAGTCAACACCTCTTTTAGCATTTGCCTCCTGAAACAGGTATTCAGTTCTCCTCATTAGGGTTATGCTAGCCCTGTTAGTCTCTCTGCTTTACTCTCAACATGTTTATATGTTGTTATTGAAGTTTTCTATGTTTTGCTTTCTGTCTCATAATTGCTACTGCACTACTGGCTTCCGTGACCCGTAACTTCCACTTGTTTCATGGTTTTAGCCACTTACCCCTTCACTCAAGCTCCTACAGAGGGACCATCTTACTGAGTCTGTCAATCACCATCCAATTTATATGGTGTTCTTGGTAGAGTTTTTCAGATCAGTCGTTGCTTATCCTGCATCTCCCCAATCTGTGGACAGATACCTCAAAAGCAGGTCTCCATTTTGGTCTAATGATTTGTGGCCAAGGCTGGTGGGGTCACATGTTGTGAAGTGCAGATGCTCATCTATAAGGAATTCCTTCCAGGAGAGATGAGATCATAACAGGACCTCTGAGGCTTCTCAGAAAGATATACTCTAGTTCGTAGCATCCTGGGTGCCCAGAACAAATTATGAACTTACCCCTACACCCTCAGCATAACTACAGATTGCCAAAAATATTCAGTAATTCAAACACAACTTCAGCTCAGTAAAACAATGTATTATTCAGTGTTCAGTTCAGTAGTCATATGACTTCTAAATTTAAACGGGTTCACAAAATCTGTTCTGCCCGTAAGTTTATGAGAATTTTTGATGCTGAAATATTATTAAAACTTTGTAAAGTTTTAAGAGAGGGTTATAAATTTTCAAACTGCATTTCACAAAGCTCATGTACATAAAAGTGCACTGATATCCTGAACTTGGCAAGTCTGAGACTGCTTGTGCCCATAATTCTGAACAGTGGATTAGTAAAATATTACATCAGCTATTCGGAGGGGTTTATATAAAGTTTCCTTTCTGATAGGTAACTGCAGTATCTGTCCTGAATGGTTGATTTCTAATTAGCTATAAAATTCTAAAACTAGGGAATTAATTATGCAAAGATTGAGATAGAGTGTTGTTTGAAATAGACAATAGAACTTGAGGATAAATAATGCCTTTCAAGCATTCATTTCTCCATTTTGGTCTACATCTATATCTACAAGTTCCTGTTCCTTTCAGTATAATACAGAGTTCAGGGGTTTGAAAAAATATTTTTAATTCTGAACCTTTGTATTTGTGAAGCCACCTTATTTCTTATTCGAATCCAAAATCCTCTGTTGATAATGAGGTCCATTTCCTTCTTCAGAAGGGGAGTTGCTTCTCATATTTCAGTTGCTTCTCATATATTTAGGTCACGTGCACACATGTACTTAATGCACACCATACAAGAAGCAAAAAATTGAAAATTTCTGATTACAAATGATTAAATATTCCTTAAAATAATTTGTTGTCGACTCAACTCTTACTCTAGTAAGTTTCTGTATTGAAACTCTTGTCTATGGTTCTTAGGAAGCTTAGCAAAAAGTTATAGTTAGGAGGAAAAAAAGAACAAAAGAACTGTCATTGGTGATCTCCATAGACTATATTAACATAAACCAATATTAACAGGAAGACTACTGACTTTTCATGTATTTTTCTCCCGCTTTACTTTGATCTTCAGTCAACTTTGAATGTAATAAAAATGATCAATTTTGTGTAAAGCCTAAACCTCAAAGAGAACTTTTTATTTTGATTTTTCCTTCTAAAAAATTGCTGTAACAAACATGAAATCTAACCTCCTAACAGATTTTTAAATACATTTTTAACTTGAAGGCCATTATTATATACCAATGATGTTGTTGAACAAGCTTTTCATTTTGTATCACTTCAACTGTATACCCATTGAATATAAAATTCTGATATCTCCCTCCCCTCTTCACTGAGCAACCACCATTTACTTTATGCTTTGATAACTTTGACTGCTTAAGATAGCTCATATGAGTGGAATCATGCAATATTTATTCTGCTGGGATTGCCTTACTTTCCTTAGCATAATGTCTTCAAGTTTCATCCATAATGTAGCACATAACTGAAGTCCTATATTTTATGCTTGAATAATTTTCCACTGTAAATGTGTATAAATCACACTTTTAATCTGTTCATCCATTGTAGGACATTTAGTATGTCAACTTGTTGGTTCTTGGGAATAATACTGCAATGAGCATGGGAGAACAGATATCTCTTTGAGAACCTGTTTGATTTTTTGGACAGATAACCAGAGATGAGATTGCTGGATCATATGGTTGTTCAATTTTTAATTTTTTGATGAACCTTTACGTTGTGCTCCATTGTGCCTACACCATTTCATTTTCCAAAGAACATTGCACAAGAATTTCAGTATCTCCACAGCCAACCCTTACTTCTTGTTTTTGTTTTTTATTTAATAAATAGGCAAGCATCTTAAAGGGTGAATTGTAATATCTCATTGTGCTGTTTTGATTTACATTTCCCTGGTCTTTTCATATATCTGTTGGCTGTTTGGATGACTTCTTTGGAAAAATGTCTACTTGGTTTTTTTCCCCATTTTTAATGGACTATATTTTTGTTACTGTGTTGTAAGAATTTATTATGTTTCAATATTAACTCCTTCTTAGATATATGACTTGAAATGTTTTCTCCTACTCTGCTGGCTATGTTTTCACTCTATTGATTGTTTGCTGTAAAGAAGCTTTTAGTCTGGTGCAGTCCGGCTTGTCTATTTTTGCTTTTGTTGATTGTGATATTGATGTCACATAAAGGAAATCCCTCCCAAGAGTAATGTCACAAAGCTTTTCTCCTATGTCTCCTTCTGTTAGCTTTTGAGTTGGTCTGATTTTTGTGTAGGGTGTAAGTTAAAAACCCAACTACACTCTTTTGTTTGTGGATGTCCAGTTTTCCCAATAATATTTGTTGACAAGACTGTTTTTCCCTATTGAGCATTCATGGCACCATTGTCAAAGATTATTTGTCTGTATATACATAGGACTGTTTGGGGACTCTCTCTTCTCTTCTGTTTATCCAAATGTCTGTCTTAATGCCAATGCAAGACATTAATTATTGCGACTTTATAATATGTTTTGAAATAAAGAAGTGTGAGATTTCCAGCTTTGTCTTCCTTATGGTCGTTCTGTTTATTTTTTTTTTCTGTAGTTCCATATGAATTTTAGGATGAGCTATACTATTTCTATAAAAACTACCATTAAGGCTTTGATAGGAATTGAAGCTGTAAATCACTTCAGAAGGTAAGGACCATCTTTTTAACAATATAAAGTTTTCTAATCCATGAACATGGAACATCTTTCCATTGATTTGTATCTTTCATTTTTTCAGCAATGTTTTATAGCTTGCAGTGTACAGGTCTTTTGCTTCCTTGGTTAAGGTTATTCTGAAGTATCTTACTATTTATAATGCTATTATATAAGAAATTATTTTCTCAATTTATGTTCCAGAGTATTGTTAGTGTACAGACATGTAAATGATTTTTTAAATTTTTTATGCTGCAACTTTGCTGAATTTATTTTTAACAATTTTCTGTTTTGTTGTGGAATCTTTAGAGTTTTATACACATAAGATTATGTCAGCTCTAAACAAAGATGATTTACTTCTTTCTTTCTAATTTTGGTATCTTTTCTCTCTTTTTCTGACCTAATTCCTCTGGCTAGAGTATCTAGTACTATATTGAATGGAAATGATGAGAGTCATGGTTATTGCCTTGTTGTTGATCTTAAAAGCTTTCAAGTTTTTATTGTTGGATATAATGTTAGGTTTGGGTTTTTTTAATATGACCTTAATTATTTGAGGTACTTCTCTTCCTGATTTTATGTTTTTTAATCATAATCATAAAGGGATATTGAATACTGTTAAATGCTTTAAACATCTATTGATAATATCATATAGTTTTATTCTTTTTCTCTGTCAACATGTAACACATTGGTTAATAATAATATGTTGCACCATCCTTGCATTCCAGGGAGAAATCCAAGTTGATCATGTTTTATGATCCTTTACTGTGCTCTTAAATTGAGTTTGCTGTATTTATGTTGAGGATTGTTGCATTAATGTTCATAAGGAATGTTGGTTTGCAGTTTTATTTTCTTATACTATTTGTGTTTGGCTCTGGCATCAAGGTAACATTGGCCTCACAAGTTTGGGACTGTTCCCTCCTCTTTATTATTTTGGAAAAGTTTAAGAAGGAATGACATTAATTTTTCTTTGAATGTCTGGTGGACTTCACCAGTGAAGCCATCCAGTCCTGGCTTTTCTTTGTTTAGAGATTGTTAATTAGTGATTCAGTTTCCTTAGTAGAACTGTTCAGTTTTCTCTTCTTTGTGGTTCAGTCTTTATAGGTTCTATGTTTCTAGATAGATATTCATCCATTTCTTCTGTATTTTTAATGTATTACCATAAAATCATTTATAGCAGTCACTTGTAATCCTTTTTACTACTGTGGCATGAGCTGTGATAGCTCCCCTTTGATTTCTGATTTTGTTTATTGGAATCTCTATGTTTTTCTTAGTCTATCTAAAGATAGGTCAGTTTTGTTCCTCTTTTCATAAAAATCAGCTCTTAGTTTTCTCAATTTTTGTAATTCTCTAATTTGCTTATTCCTATCTCAATCTTTATTATTTCCTTCCTTCCACTAACTTAGGAATGTTCTTAAATCATATCCTTAGATATACTCCTTGCTGTCTAAACTCTATAACAACTTTATAGTTTCTTCATACTTTCTCAAACTGTTTCCAAAGTCACAATAATTCACTGAGCCTTTACTATCTTTTAGTGTACTTCCTTTTTACTTGAAAAATCAGTCATATTCTGTTACCTCAAATCAAGAGCCATGATGTTTTTGAGCAACAACTGCGAATTAGATCTTTACCTGTATTAAACTCTGTTGTTGAGGTAGATTGATGACATTAATGGCCCAATTCTTCCCATTGTATACACATCCTTTGTAATGTAATCCTAGAGTTATTCTCCAAAAGAGAGTATATTCCCTACCACAAGAAATTTACTTTGCCCAGTGGTATTTGATGGAAGTGATGATGTGCCAGTTCCAAACCTAGGCATCAGGAGACTTTGAGTGCTTCCATTTGGTTTCTTGACTTCTGACAACATTCCCAGAGCTTCTGCTGATCCCATGTGATGGATGGCAGGTACATGGAACAGAACTGAGTCACCTGAAGTTCAGCCCAGATGAGGTCCCTAAATGAGCCCAGACTATATCAGCTAAATGACTTAGACAGAAGAAAGTAAATTCTTATCATGATATGCCAAAACATGTTCTTTTACACACCAAAAATAACCAATTCAATTATATTGTGTTATTAACCCCAAATTTTGAAATGAGATACAGAGGCTTGAAAAAATTAAGGGGTTGTTACATAAAAGCTAAACAGCTGGTAAATAGAAGAACCAGGATTAAAAATTGACTTTGGCTGCTAAAAAGTACATGATATTCCACTATTCTATGAGAAATCTAATACAGCAGTATTTTTACATGTTCAATAGCCAACATTTAAAATGGGATCCAGCAAGAGATATTAAATTTATCTTTTTATGATTTGAATTCTTTTCTGTGACTATGAATCTAAGCAGCTTCTCTTTTATTCAGGCTATAAATAAGAAACAACTATAGGAAATATCTGATTTTGACTTTTTATCAGACATAGCTTTCAATCTTGTTTTTAAAGTTGTATATCAGTTAGGGGACTTGACACATCATTGAGCATTACTGCCACAAATAGCATGATGCTTGAAATGAATAGTACTACTATGGTGACAGTTATTTCCTTACAAAGATAGATTGCTAGGTAGATGCAAGATTTTCCCACATAGGAAAATATAGCTCATAATTTTACCACCATGAAAATCTATTAAACTTTGCAAAACAACCAAAGAAGAATAATTTTTAAAAATCAATCTATATTAAAAAGGTAAAATAATACTAGTGAATAAAAGTGTTTCCTACTAAAATCTTTCTCTCTAAAAACAACTGTTAATATTTTCTTTTGTTTTACCCAAGGAAAAATTTTATTCATTTATCGCAATATACCATGTACCTACATAGGCTTTTTCCCATCAACTATTTTCAGCAAACCCATAGTGAGGAACATAGTTATTTCCATTTTTAAAATATTTGTAAACATATCTTTGAGTACTTATGTAATGATTTATTTGCAGGGCAATGCCAAGCTGAGTTAATAATGAAAGGAAAGTTTTGCTAAATAGTGTCAAAATTGTTTCCTAGTAATTTGCCCCAATTTATGCTCTTACACATACAAAATTTACTCCAATTAGCAGTGCTCTACACACACATGCAAACACACACACACACAAATTCCTCATCCTTGGCAACCCTAGTTTTTGATAGATTTTTAAAAAGAAGTATTTTGGTCATATTTCACCTCAACACAGTAGCAATTACCTATCCCAGGCCTCCAGTTCTGTGGCAGATAGGCTGTGCTTGCATTACAAGAGGAGCTAACACTGAACTTGAGGAGTCAAGGTGGGCAAAAGGGAACCTGTGTTCCCAATACTGGGTCACTGTACACTAGTTTCTTTTTGCTGCTTCAGATCATAGAGGCACAGAAAGGTTGGCAGTCATTATTGTTGCATCTCACCCCATTAATGCAAATCCATGCCCCTCTAGCCAAAATATCTTCAGAAGACTTAAAGAGCCAGTACTTTTTCATTTCCCTTCATTTTACTTTTTTCTCACTTTCGAGAGCTGGATATTAAGACTAAGATATTCAAATGAAACTGCATATATAGGAGAAATTAAAAGTCTCTGTGCATGGCCAGGGGAAGGCAGAGTAGAAGACCTACGTATGTCTTAAGTTTATACCTTAAGTTGACCTTTGGCACAGAAATGGTATATACCAATTAAATAAACAAAAGCAAAAACAGAAAACTGTGGGGAAGAGTAAGAACCTAACTTCCATAATTATCACACTCCTAGATTTCAATGTACAGTTTTCAAAAACAAAACCACAAGACATACAAAGTAACAGAAAAGTATGACTTACTTAGAGGAAAAAGCAAATCAACAAAAACTGCCCCTGAAAAAGACTTGATGGGGACTTCCCTGGTGGTTAAGAATCTGCCAATGCATGGGACATAGATTGGATCCCTGGTCTGCGAAGATCCCACCTGCTGCAGAGCAGCTAACCCCACCCGCCACAAGTACAGAACCTATGCTCTAGAGCCCATGAGCCACAACTACTGAACTCGTGTGCCTAGAGTTTGTGCTCAGGAACAGTAGAAACCACCACAGAAGCCTGCACACCTCAGTGAGGAGTAGCACAGCCCACTCACCACAACTAGAGAAAGCCTACATGCAGCAATGAAGATCCAGAACAGCCAAAAATAAATAAATGAATAATTTCTTATAAAAAAAGAAGAGAGAGACCTGATGAATGACATGACTGCTAGGTAAGGCTTTAAAACAATTGTAGACATCCTCAAAGCACTAAGGAAGACATAGAGAAAGTCAGGAAAACCAGATATGAACAAAATGGAAGCATCACCAAAGAGACAGAAAACCTAGAAAGAAACCAAAAGGAAATTCAGAAGCTGAAAACTATAGCAATTGAAATTTAGAAAGTCACTAGAGAGGATTCAGAGGCAGAGGCAGATTTGTGCAGACAGAAGAATGAACCACTAAACCTGAAGGCAGAATGATGAAAAATAATTAAGTCTGAGAAAGAGAAAGAAAAAAGGTTGAACAAAAATGAACAAAGCCCAGAAGAGTCTTTTAAAATATAAAAAAAGTTACAAAGATATTCTTTATTAATAAAATGTTCAACAGCTCAATAAAATACAATAATTACAAATATTTACACAGCCAATAATACACCATCAAGATATATAATACAGAATTTGACAAAATTGAAGAAATAGACAATCACTCAATAGTTGGAGACTTCAATACTCCACTCTCAGTGGGTAGAACAATAACTGATAGAACAATGGATAGAAAATAGGAAAATAACTTGAACAATGCAATAATCTAACTACATCTGACTAGACATCTATAGAACACTCTACTCAACAATAGTATGCATATTCAAGTGTTCATGGACCATCTCTTAGGATAGGACATATGTTAGGTTACAAATTGAGTTTCAATAGGTTTTAAAAGGAAGACATAATAGAAAGTAATATTTTATCAAACAGCAGTGGATGAAGTTAGAAATCAATAACAGAAGGAAACTGGAAAACTTAACGAAGGTCTTGATAATTAGAAAACCACATTCTTAAAAATCCAGTGGATACCTATAAGGGAAAATATCTGAAAAAGAACATCTTACATATATCCGAATCACTTTGATATGCTCCTGAAACTATTACAACATTGTAAATAAACTATACTTGAATAAAAAAATGTTTTAAAAGTCCATTGAATCAAAGAAGAAATCACAAGCAAAATAAAATACTTAGAGAAAAATAAAAAGTACAACAAACCAAAACATATCAGTTCAGTTCAGTTGTTCAGTCGTGTCTGACTATTTGCATCCCCATGGACTGCAGCACGCCAGGCTTCCCTGTCCATCACCAATCCCCAGAGCTTGCTCAAACTCAAGTCCATCAAGTCGGTGATGCCATCCAACTATCTTGTCCTCTGTCGTCCCTTTCTCCTCCTGCCTCCAATCTTTCCCAGCATCAGGGTCTTTTCAAATGAGTCAGTTCTTCACATCAGGTGGCTAAAGTATTGGAGTTTCAGCTTCATACTTTCTAGTGAATATTCAGGATGGATTTCCTTTAGGATTGACTGGTTGGATCACCTTGCAGTCTGATGGACTCTCAAGAGTCTTCTCCAACACCACAGTTCAAAAGCATCAATTCTTCAGTGCTCAGCTTTCTTTATAGTCCAACTCCCACATCCATACATGACTACTGGAAAAGCCATAACTTTGACTAGACAAACCTTCATTGGCAAAGTAACGACTCTGCTTTTTAATATGCTGTCTAAGTTTGTCATAGCTTTTTTTCCAAGGAACAAGCATCTTTTAATTTCATGACTGCAGTCTCCATGACTGCAGTGATTTTGGAGCCCAAGAAAATAAAGTCTGTCACTCTTTCCATTGTTTCTCCATCTGTTTGCCATGGAATGATGGGACTGAATGCCAACATCTTGGTTTTTTGAATGATAAGTTTTAAGCCGGCTTTTTCACTCTTCTCTTTCACTTTCATCAAGAGGCTCTTCAGTTCCTCTTCACTTTCTGCCATAAGGGTGATGTCATCTGTATATCTGAGGTTATTGATAATTCTCCCGGCAATCTTGATTCTAGTTTGTGCTTCCTCCAGCCCAGCGTTTCTCGTGATGTACTCTGCATATAAGTTAAATAAGCAGGGTGACAATATACAGCCTTGACGTACTCCTTTCCCAATTTGGAACCAGTCTGTTGTTCCATGTCTGATTCTAACTGTTGCTTCTTGTCCTGCATACAGATTTCTCAGGAGGCAGGTAAAGTGGTCTGGTATTCCCATCTCTTGAAGTATTTTCCCACAGTTTGTTGCAATCCACACAGTCAAAGACTTTGGCATAATCAGTAAAGCAGAAGTAGATGTTTTTCTGGAGTTCTCTTGCTTTTTCTGTGATCCAGCAGATGTTGGCAATTTGATTTCTGTTTCCTCTGCCTTTTCTAAATCCAGCTTGAACATCTGGAAGTTCACGGTTCATGCACTGTTGAAGCCTAGCTTGGAGAATTTTGAGCATTACTTTACTAGCATGTGAGATGAGTGCAATTGTGCGATAATTTGAACATTCTTTGGCATTGTCCTCCTTTGGGATTGGAGTGAAAACTGACCTTTTCCAGTCCTGTGCCCACCACTGCATTTTCCATATTTGCTGGCATATTGAGTGCAGTACTTTAACAGCATCATATTTAGGATTTGAAATAACTGGACCAAAATACAAATAATACAGCAAAGAAATGCTAGTGGAGAAATGTATAGCTATAAGCACTTTCATAAAAAAAGAAACCAACCTTATAACAAAGGGACTAGAAAAAGAAGAAACTAAGCCCAAAATTAGTAGCAGGAAGAGAATAATAAAGACTAGAATAGAGATATTTAACATAGAGAATAGAAAAGCAATAAAAATATCAATAAGATCAAAAGTTGATTCTTTGAATAGGAAAACAAAACTGACAAACCTTTAGCTAATTAGATTTTTAAAAAATACTCAAATTACTAAAATCAGAAATAAAAGTACAGGCATTACTGCTGTTTTTGGGAAAATTAAAAGTTTTATAAGAGTACAGTAGACCCCTGGGTCTCTGAGCTTGCTTCTCATGGCTTAAGTTAACCACAATCAACTACAGCTTGAAAACATTAAATGGAAGATTTCAGAAATAAGCAATTCATAAGTTTTAAGTGTGTGCATGTCATTATGAATAGAGTAATGAAATCTTGGAGTGTCATAGACTCTCCTTTTCCATACCATTTGTGGTTCCCAGCCATCAGCGGCATCATGGCTTAGTGGCTGACGATCACATGAGGAAGATTCTCCTGACACATCCTCAGAAGGTCCGTAGTAGCCAGTGCTGTGTCATAATGCCTACGATATTGGCTTCATTTTCTCACACAGGGATTTTGTCATCTCACATTCTGACATGATAGTAATGCTACCTGGCTGTTTTTAAAAATTGGGTTTGTTTGTTTGTTTTTTTCCCTTATTGATCTGAAAGAAGTATCCTTAAACTTATAAAGAAATAGTCCTTTGTCTGGCATTTCTATATAAAACCTTAAAGTAGAAGGTTTGAACATTATTTTGGATCTCAGGGTAATTAAAATTGTTCTGAGGGAAGGGCACAGCTGAAGTAAAAAGCTGTGGATTAGTGGCAGTCTTACTTTTTGAGTGGACTATCCCCTTGTCTCCCAAACTTTGGCAGTTTTTAAAACTATAATTTCTATTCCATTGAGATTACATTATTATTTCAAAATAACTTTCTGTATATAAAATCAAATGTTTCTGTATCCCTGCAAACTACAGTCCCAGTAAGGCTTTTAAATTTTTATTTTCCCATAAATTAGATTTGTGATGGTGTGTTTAGCTTTTATTCTGGGAGACTTTTTATTCCTAAAAGATCTTATAAAAATAAATGAGTTGATTTATTAAAAATGCAATGCATATTTTGTTATTTTATTCTCATATTGCTCATTTTCCTTAGATTCCTAAATGAGTAATATATTGAATTAATTCTCTGCATACATTGTTTGATTTTAATTTGTTGAACAGCATTATCCATAAATAGTAAAATAAATAATTGCATGTTAGAAAGCTAATTCCAAAATGCATCTAATTTTCAGCATGGCTTGATGTTTATCATCTAGAATATTTGAACCTTCAACAAACTCATATTTTTCGAAGGCTTTAGAGCATTTCTGTCATTATGCCTGGAAATAACATATTGTAACAGAGAACTTAAACTGTCCTAGAAGCCATGAAACTATCTTCACTAAAAATATTTAAATTAACACACTTAAACTCTCACAATTTAAATGAACTTTTAGCTGCTGTTACTTAATATGGGAAGATTCAGTTGTAATGGCATTACATAAAACTGGTGTTTAATATCTCAAATAATAAAAAAGAAAACCTTCAAAATGGACCAAAATTTGTTGTTTTACCTACGGATTTTTAATAGCTCATTGTTTTTCGATATTCAGTGATCAGAGATGGCTACTTTCAAGAGTTTCCTTTGTCCATGGACAGAGGAGCCTGGTGGGCTACAGTCCATGGGGTCAGAAAGAGTCGGGCATGACTGAGTGACTAACGCTTTCACTTTACACTTTTCCACTTAGAAGGAAGCTGTGTGGGATATGCATTGTTCCTCATATGGAAGTTGAAGAAATCATGTATATAAAACCCAGTATTAAATATGTTAAGAGTGTGATACTGTCGACTTAGTCACAACCTAAAATTTAAGAGCTATGTTATATTTGGTGGGAATTTTTAGTACTTCAAGCCTGAGAGACAGCATCTCAAGTAACCCTGAAAGAACTGTCCCTTAGGCAGGGAGAAGAGTCAGCTTCTACAGAAGTTTGCCACGAAGAGCAGGTCGTCTAAACAGCAGAAAAGTACTGTTAATTAAGGAAAACCAGATATCTCAAGTTAAGGAATTTGAGTTTCAGCTTCAACATCAGTCCTTCCAAAGACTATTCAGGAGTGATTTCCTTTAGGGTCGACTGATGTGATCTCCTTGCAGTCCAAGGGACTCTCAAGAATCTTCTCCAACACCACAGTTCAAAAGCATCAATTCTTCGGTGCTCAGCTTTCTTTTTAGTCCAGCTCTAACATCCATACATGACTACTGGAAAAACCATAGCTTTGACTACACTGACATTTGTTGGAAAAGTAGTGTCTCTGCCTTTTAATATGCTCTCTAGGTTGGTCATAGCTTTTCTTTCTTTTTTTTTTTTTTTAAGCAATTAAGTTTTATTTATTTATTTTTTTAATTGTAGTGGTTTTTGTTATACATTGACATGAATCAGCCATGGATAGCTTTTCTTCCAAGTAACAAACGTCTTTTAATTTCATGGCTGCAATCATGATCTGCAGTGATTTTGGAGCCCCCAAAAATTGTCACTGTTTCCATTCTTCCCCCATCTATTTGCCATGGAGTGATGGGACCAGATGTCATGATCTTTGTTTTCTAAATGTTGAGTTTTAAGCCAAACTTTTCACTCTCCTCTTGCACTTTCATCAAGAGACTCTTCAGTTCTTTGCTTTCACCGTAAGGGTAGTGTCATCTGCGTTTCTGAGGTTACTGATATTTTTTCTGGCAATCTTGATTCCAGCTTGTGCTTCACCCAGCCCAGCATTTCACATGATACACTTTGCATATGTTAAATAAGCAGGGTGACAATATACAACCTTAACATACTCCTTTCCCAATTTGGAACCAGTGTGTTGTTCCATGTCTGATTCTAACAGTTGTTTCTTGACCTGCATACAGATTTCTCAGGAGGCAGGTAAGGTGACCTGGTATTCCTTCCCACAGTTTGTTGTGATCTACACATTCAAAGGCTTTGGCGTAGTCAGTAAAGCAGAAGGAAATGTTTTTCTGGAGTTCTCTTGCTGTTTTCTGTGATGCAGCAAATGTTGGCAATGTGATCTCTGGTTCCTCTGCCTTTTCTAAATCCAGCTTGAACATCTGGAAGTTCACAGTTCACATACTGTTGAAGCCTGGCTTGGAGAATTTTGAGCATTACTTTGCTAGTGTGTGAGGTGAGTGTATTGTGCGGTAGTTTGAACATTCTTTGGCACTGTCCTCCTTTGGGATTGGAATGAAGACTGACCTTTACCAGTCCTATGGCCACTGCTGCATTTTCCAAATTTGCTGGCATATTGAGTGTAGCACTGTCACAGCATCATCTTTTAGGATTTGAAGTAGCTCAATTCGAATTCCATCACCTCCATAGCTTTGTTCATAGTGATGCTTCCTAAGGCCCCCTTGACTTTGCATTCCAGGGTGTCTGGCTCTAGGTGAGTGATCACACCATAATGGTTATCTGTGTCATGAAGATCTTTTTGTATGGTTCTTCTGTGTATTCTTGCCACCTCTTCTTAATATCTTCTGCTTCTGTTAGGTCCATACCATTTCTGTCCTTTATCGAGCCCATCTTTGCATGAAATGTTCCCTTGGTATCTCTAATTTTCTTGAAGAGATCTCTAATCTTTCCCATTCTATTGTTTTCTGTCTATTTCTTTGCACTGATCACTAAGGAAGGCTTTCTTATCTCTCCTTGCTATTCTTTGGAACTCTGGATTCAAATGGGAAAGATTTCCTTTCCTCCTTTGCTTTCACTTCTCTTCTTTCAGAGCTATTTGTAAGGCCTCCGCAGACAGCCCTTTTGGTTTTTTGCATTTCTTTTTTCTTGAGGGTGGTCTTGCTCCCTGTGTCCTGGACAATGTCACGAACCTCCATCCATAGTTCATCAGGCTCTCTGCTTATCAGATCTAGTCCCTTAAATCTATTTCTCACTTCCACTGTATAATCGTAAGGGGTTTGATTTAGGTCGGACCTGAATGGTCTAGTGGTTTTCCCTACTTTCTTCAATTTAAGTCTGAATTTGGCAATAAGGAGTTCATGATAAGAATTCTGGGAGAAATATCAGTAACCTTAGATATGCAGATAACACCACCCTTATGGCAGAGAGTGAAGAAGAACTAAAGAGCCTCTTGATGAAAGTGAAAGAGGAGAGTGAAAAAGCTGGTTTAAAGCTCAACATTCAGAAAATTAAGATCATGGCATCCAGTCCCATCACTTCATGGCAAATAGATGGAGAAAGAGTGGAAACAGTGGCTGACTTTATTTTGGGGGGTTCCAAAATCACTGCAGATGGTGACTGCAGCCATGAAATTAAAAGACGCTTATTCCTTGGAAGGAAAGTTGTGACCAGCCTAGACAGCATGTTGAAAAGCAGAAACATTACTTTGTTCAACAAAGGTCCATCTAGTCAAGGCTATGGTTTTTCCAGTAGTCATGTATGGATGTGAGAGTTGGACTAGAAAGAAAGCTGAGCGCTAAAGAACTGATCCTTTTTTTTTTTTTTTTTTAATGGCTCTCAATTTCCTTTATTTTTTTTTCCTTTATTTATTTATTTATTTTTGCAGTGGGTTTTGTCATACATTGATATGAATCAGCCATAGATTTACAAGCATTCCCCATCCCGATCCCCCCTTCCACCTCCCTCTCCACCCGATTCCTCCGGGTCTTCCCAGTGCACCAGGCCCAAGCACTTGTCTCATGCATCCCACCTGGGCTGGTGATCTGTTTCACCATAGATAGTATACATGCTGTTCTTTCGAAACATCCCACCCTCACCTTCTCCCACAGAATTCAAAAGTCTGTTCTGTACTTCTGTGTCTCTTTTTCTGTTTTGCATATAGGGTTGTCGTTACCATCTTTCTAAATTCCATATATATGTGTTAGTATGCTGTAATGTTCTTTATCTTTCTGGCTTACTTCACTCTGTATAAGGGGCTCCAGTTTCATCCATCTCATTAGAACTGGTTCAAATGAATTCTTTTGAACTGTGGTGTTAGAGAAGACTCTTGAGAGTTCCTTGGACTGCAAGGAGATCCAACCAGTCCATCCTGAAAGAGATCAGTCCTGAGTGCTCATTGGAAGGACTGATAATGAAGCTGAAACTCCAATACTTTGGCCATCTGATGTGAAGAACTGACTCATTTGAAAAGACCCTGATGCTGGGAAAGATTGAAGGCAGGAAGAGAAGGGGATGGCAGAGGATGAGCTAGTTGGATGGCATCACCAACTCAATGGACTTAAGTTTGAGTAAACTCCGGGAGTGGTGATGGGCAGGGAGGCCTGGCATGCTGCAGTCGATGGGGTTGCAAAGAGTCGGACAGGACTGAGCAACTGAACTGAACTGATTTTCATTGATCACTGAGGAAGGCTTTCTTATCTCACCTTGCTTTTCTTTGGAACTCTGCATTCAAATAGGTGTATCTTTCCTTTTATCCTTTGCTTTTGGCTTCTCTTCTGTTCTCAGCTATTTGCAAGTCATAAGAGCTAGAGGTTATTCTCAACCCTAGCTCTGCCTCAGTGTATGAAAATATGGCCAACATCTAGTGTTTTTGACTTTTGTTCTTCATCCTTATAAAAAATGATTGTAATTATAGAGGCATTTATTGTGAAGCTTTTGAAGTTTCAGTTTCAAGGATTCTCACTTGCATAGGTCACTTCCAAAACCCCAGGTGGGCTGAGTATTCATATTTAAATTTTTTTTTTTTTCCACTTAAGAGGGACCTTCCTAATGAAGGTGCTTCTTCTAGGTTCCTAAAGCCTGGATTGGAATGCATTCTGGAATATGTTCTCCTGAGTTTGTCCTCCAGTTCTTCAATTAAGTAATATTTTATGAATGTTCAGTAATTGTTCATAAAATTACTCAGAACTCTTTGTCACTCATAGTGTTTTCTGTTATAAGACTTTTCTGCTTTTCCTACAACACTGTACAGCTGTTAGGAAGAATGACTTTCAATGGAATGTTAAAAAAAAAAGAAAAAGAAAACTTTGAGATCTGTGTTCTTAATTCTTTAATTTTTCTGACTTCTTTTAAACTTCTTAGTACAGTGATTCTCCCTGGGTCGGGAAGATCCCCTGGAGAAAGAAATGGCAACATGCTCCAATATTCTTGCCTGGAAAATCCCATGAACAGAGGGCCTGATGGGCTACAATCCATTGAGTTGCAAGAGTTGGGTATGATTTAGTAACTGAACAACAAAAAATAATGATTCTCAGTTGTGATTACATCATCAGGTATGTGAGAATCAGCAAAAGTTTTTTTTGTTTTGTTTTTAATGCAGATTCCTAGAGTTGCAACCTAGATTTACTGAGTAATGAAAGAAGGAAAGGGTTGCTGATATCAGAAATCAGCATTTCAAAGAATCCCTTCAAATGCTCCTGTGTCCACTAGTCTTAAGAGACATCTACTCATTTGCATGTTCTGGAAGGCTTCTGTGTTTCCCTGAAATTAGGACCATATGGCAAAGAGAATAAGAATACAAGAAAAGCTGAACGCAGGTTAAAATGTGTGCCCCTTTCTCCCAACAAAAATGGAAGAGATTAGCACATTTTATTGTATTAATATTATATATCTCTTCTCCCAGTTTATACCCACACCCCTGACTTTTTTGTTTGCCTTTTTCTCCTTCCACTTGTCAGTGGTCACAGAGCTGGAGTAAAGAGAGGAAAGAGAAAAACTGCAAAGGAAAGCTGCCTTAGATTCATTCCCTTGTCCATCTTCTTGCTTGGAGGCTCAGAACCTAGCATGCCCGAGGGGGTGCTTGTGAATAGATGGAGTGGATTGGGGTGGGGTGGGGGGAGCACTAGGGAAGCCGTGATCTTACCACTTCCCTAATACATAGGGGATGATCTGTGTACTGTCCTCTCAATGCTTTAAGAAGTTGCTTCAGTAAAGGTTAAAGAGTGGAGCAGCATACACGTGGAGAAAGAAAGGCAATCCTCAGCCTTTGAGTTTCACGCCTGCTTAATTCTGAGTTGAGAGCCTGTTACACACCATGAGGGAACCAAGATGATCCCTAGCAGGGCACACATGCAGGCCACCATCCATGTGGAATGAGCAGGAGAAGTTCTGAGGGCTCTGACGTATACTGCAAAAAGGGACCATCTTAGTATGTTCCATCATCATGGGCTTCCCTGGGGGTACAGTTGGTAAAGAATCCGCCTGCAAAGCAGAAGACCTGGGTTCAACCCCTGGGTTGGGAAGATCCCCTGGAGGAAGGCATGGCAACCCACTCCAGTATTCTTGCCTGGAGAATCTGCATGGATTCTGTAGCCCCGGCAGAAGAGCCTGGCGGACTACAGTCTGTGGGGTTGCAAAGAGTTGGACATGACTGAGCAACTAAGCATAGCGCAGCATGTCATAATAAATGGCCTATCTCTCAGAAGATCCTGAGAAACAGCTACAGAACACATTGTGGAAATGCATTTTCCATTGTGAGAAACAGGAGAGCACAAAAAATTGGAGAACAAAGAGAATATTAACAGAGACTTTTTTTTTTTTTTTAGCCTCCCTGCAACACCTTTCTTGATCCAGTGTTTTAGGATGATAGTTTGTTTGAGTGTGTCTGGCAATTAGGAAAGCACAAAAGGAAAAATAAAGACAAAAATTATTTGCGAATGACCTCAGTTTTTCTGCTGTGCCTGAATTTTGTGATAAGGCTGGGGTTCCGTGGTGGGCTTTAGAGAACATAGTCACTTGTATGTGATTAGCAGGAGTATGAGCACGGAAAGTGTGTGTTTGTGTGTGTGTGTGTGCCACAGAGAAATGGATACTTCATTTGGCCTGGTGTGTTGCTCAGTTGAAATGTTTAAGCTGCGCCGTCAATTCAGATTGTTTATCCCCTTTTCAGTAGCCATGATTTGCACTGTGCATTTAAAAATGAAAACTTGCCTCAAATTTTTTAGGAAATGAAAGTTCCTACAGTTAGTTGAAAACTACATGAAAAAAAAAAGTTGATGTTCTTTGTTTTTTTTCTTTACTTCTATTTATTGACCAGAGAATAGAATATGGTTGAAGACAAAGTATAAATGAATATTAGCAAGGAGGATAAATGAAAAGGTTGGAAGGGGCAAGAATTTTTAAGGTAACTTTTTTGAAAGAAATATATTTAAGGAAAATAAGGCAAATCCATCTATTTGTTTGTAGAATGTAAATTCTGAATATCATAAAAACTGGTAGGAAAATATAAAATGTAAGTGATCACATATATTTTCATTAATTAATTATCATGAATGTTCATGCTCCTTAAAATCTTCCTTATAATAGCTCAACCACAACTTAAATCTTTAGGGCCACATTTAAAGACATGAAGGATCTATTAATTTGAGGCTTGGCATTGACCATCGTATCTAGTAGAAACTCTTCCTAATCATAATTTTCCTTTTAACCATCTTTGCAATTTAATCTCAAACATGGTGCTCTTGTTAAAGGTAATTGAACATTTAACAAAAAGAAATAAGAAAAATATGTGGAAGTATTTATAGACATGCTGTTAAAACACACTTTTTATTCCAGCCTGGTTTTCTATGTCATAATTAACATTTATTGAAATCTTATTGCAAGTGCCTCAGAAAGATACAATGGAATGCACACAAAATGGCATATATTATTGTCATTGACTCTTTTAAACAATAGCTTTGAGATTTAAAGTCATTCCTTCAGGGTGTTTATCAGAGGGAAAATTAGCCTTAGGAAAGAGGCTAAACTGCTCTATAAAGTTATTTGAAGGAATCTGCTTAGGAGGTTACTTCTATAAGAAGACTTTTCCGTTGATAGAGAGTAGTTGTTCATTATCTTGAAGGCTGGCCAATTGATTAGTTGTTGCTGTGTTCGATAGCATGGCAAAAATAAGTTCAATGTTATGGGATCAATTCTGATTGTAAAGAGTTAGTTTCGCGTTACTGCCTTATTGAGCTCAGCCAAGATCCCAGGAACTATTAGGAAATGCTGGGATGCTTATCACAAATCTATTCCCACTACTCCGGATGCACTTTTGTCTGCAAGTCAGTGGTTTCAATGACTAATGCTGAGCGTACAGCAAAAGATGGAGTAGCTCTTACCAGAAACTCTTACTATTTCATTTCTTTTAAACAATATGATTCTTAAAAGTCGTGGGAGCATAGTGTTCAATCTAATTCAGGAAATGACTTCCAAATTATATTATGATCCTTGGGCTTCCCAGGTGGTGCTAGTGGTAAGGAACCCACGTACCAATCCAGCAGACATAAGAGACACAAGTTCAATCCCTGGGTCAGGAAGATCTCCTGGAGGAGGGCGTGGCAACCCATGCCAATATTCTTGGCTGGAGAATTCTACAGGAGGAGGAGTCTGGTGGGCTACAATTCATGGAGCCGCAGATGGTCAGAAACGAAGCAACTTACCACAGCACAGCTCATTATGATCCTTACACATGCCCCCTTATGAAAATGTAATGTCTGTTAAACTTTTCATATTATATCTTCTCCCAGGATTTCTAATTCCCCTTATTGCTTATTCCAGCTGACATTTCTTAATATCAGATTTTTTTCAATGAAGTATTGATAATAATTAATACTAAGCATTATCATTATTATTAAGTATTGTACTTAATACTTATAATAGTTAATAAGTGTTATTATATAAAAATAATAGTTCATATTATTACTAAATGACTATTTGGCAGTGTGTGTTTCTTTTTTTTTTTTTCTCCATCATTTATTTTTATTAGTTGGAGGCTAATTAGTTTACAATATTGTAGTGGTTTTTGCCGTACATTGACATGAATCAGCCATGGATTTACATGTGTTCCCCATCCTGAACCTGCCTCCCACCTCCCTCCCCATCCCATCCCTCTGGGAAATCCCAGTGTACCAGCCATGAGCACTTGTCTCATGCATCCAACCTGGACTGGCAATCTGTTTCACACTTGATAATATATATGTTTCAATGCTATTCTCTCAGATCATCCTACCCTCTCCTTCTCCCATAGAGTCCAAAAGTCTGTTCTATACATCTGTGTCTCTTTTTCTGTCTTGCATATTGGGTTATCATGACCATCTTTCTAAATTCCATATATATGTGTTAGTATACTGTATTGGTGTTTATCTTTCTGGTTTACTTCACTCTGTATAATGGGCTCCAGTTTCATCCATCTCATTAGAACTGATTCAAATGTATTCTTTTTAACGGCTGAGTATATTCCATGGTGTATATGTACCACAGCTTCCTTATCCATTCCTCTGCTGATGGGCATCTAGGTTGCTTCCATGTCCTGGCTATTATAAACAGTGCTGCGATGAACATTGGGGTGCACGTGTCTCTTTCAGATCTGGTTTCCTCAGTGTGTATGCCCAGAAGTGGGATTGCTGGGTCATATGGCAGTTCTATTTCCAGTTTTTTAAGAAATCTCCACACTGTTTTCCATAGTGGCTGTACTAGTTTGCATTCCCACCAACAGTGTAAGAGGGTTCCCTTTTCTCCACACCCTCTCCAGCATTTATTGCTTGTAGACTTTTGGATAGCAGCCATCCTGACTGGCGTGTAATGGTACCTCATTGTGGTTTTGATTTGCATTTCTCTGATAATGAGTGATGTTGAGCATCTTTTCATGTGTTTGTTAGCCATCTGTATGTCTTCTTTGGAGAAATGTCTGTTTAGTTCTTTGGCCCATTTTTTGATTGGGTCATTTATTTTTCTGGAATTGAGCTGCAGGAGTTGCTTGTATATTTTTGAGATTAATCCTTTGTTTCTTCATTTGCTATTACTTTCTCCCATTCTGAGGGCTGTCTTTTCACCTTGTGTATAGTTTCCTTTGTTGTGCAAAAGCTTTTAAGTTTCATTAGGTCCCATTTGTTTATTTTTGCTTTTATTTCCAATATTCTGGGAGGTATGTCATAGAGGATCCTGCTGTGATTCATGTCGGAGAGTGTTTTGCCTATGTTCTCCTCTAGGGGTTTTATAGTTTCTGGTCTTACACTTAGATCTTTAATCCATTTTGAGTTTATTTTTGTGTATGGTGTTAGAAAGTGTTCTAGTTTCATTCTTTTACAAGTGGTTGACCAGTTTTCCCAGCACCACTTGTTAAAGAGGTTGTCTTTTTTCCATTGTGTATCTTGCCTCCTTTGTCAAAGATAAGGTGTCCATAGGTTCGTGGATTTATCTCTGGGCTTTCTATTCTGTTCCATTGATCTATATTTCTGTCTTTGTGCCAGTACCATACTGTCTTGATGACTGTGGCTTTGTAGTAGAGTCTGAAGTCAGGCAGGTTGATTCCTCCATTTCCATTCTTCTTTCTCAAGATTACTTTGGCTATTCGAGGTTTTTTGTATTTCCATACAAATTGTGAAATTCTTTGGTCTAGTTCTGTGAAAAATACCATTGGTAGCTTGATAGGGATTGCATTGAATCTATAGATTGCTTTGGGTAGCATAGTCATTTTTGGCTGTGTGTATTTCTAACTAACCTCTTCAAAGACCAGTATCATCTCTACTGGCCAATGTTATTGTTCTTAATAACACAAATGGCTTACCAGTTGATAAGTATGGCAACGTGAGTCACAGTGAGAAAAATACTAGTAACGATTGCACCTTCTAGGTTATGTCTGTTGTGTTACTATCTGCTCATTTCTTATAGATAAAAAATAGTATAATTTACTTAGTACTGACTTTTCCCTCATGCCTGAGGAAGAATTAAACCCTCAAGAGAAGAATAAAGTAACATAGCTACATATTTCTATAGAAATGGGGGAAAAAATGAACTATAATAAAAACTATAAATTCAGATATTTCTTCAATGGCTGAGGAATATATTTGATGCTGTGATAGCTATTAAATGCATTTTAGCATCCATAATAATTGAGAATAGTAACAAAGTAATCATTATGAATAGTGAAACAAACATAAACTTAAAAGGAATCACTATTCATTATGTTTTGTTGCTTTTTTCTAGTGCCAGAGTTTTCTTTCCTACTGTGATAATGGTATAAAGCATCAATGTAAGCTATAAAATATGAAGCAGTTTTCAAAATATTTTCATAATTATTTCATCATGTATACTCTCATTTTCCAAAATAACTCAAAGTAAGCCAATACTATAGTTGAATCAATAAATTAGACCTTCCAAGGAGATTGAACTTGATTTCATAAAATGTTGTTTCAGTAATGTTTATTGTGGACTTACTATGTGCAAGGCTTATTGCTAAGTTATAGAATAGAGATTAATAAAATGTCTTATTTCAAGAAGTTATGAACTAATGATGGAGAAAAATGTTAATAGAGAAATGTACAAGAAACCATGGGGATATTGTAGCAGAAGATGACCTGAGATTACTTGGGAAGGGACCAAGAAAACTATTGCCCCCCCATGCTTCTCCCCACCACTGCAAGTAATACAAGCTTCAGTTGCCTTCGTTAGTCAAAAGTATGACTCGTTCCCTCCAAATGCTTAGTATTTATTTCTTCTCCCTTCTTCTCTGACCCTTTCTCTTGGAGAGAGGAGTTGAAAAAGAAAGAGAACATGTCACGTGTGTATATAAAATGTCCCCTGTTGGATTTTGCAGGAGTGATGGATTTTCCAGTGATGTATCTGGTCATCTGGGATCCGGGTGTGCTGTGCTCAGTTATGTCCGAGTCTTTGCAACCCTTTACTGTAGCTCACCAGATTCCTCTGTCCTTGGGATTCTCCAGGCAAGAACACTGGAGTGGGTTGCCATGACCTGCACCAGGGGATCTTCCTGACCCAGAGATCAAACCTACATCTCTTGCATTGCAGGCAGATTCGTTACCCACTGAGCCATGATATATCTAGAAAATAGTAACTTGCCTGGTTTAATTTAAGTCATGAAAGCATAAGTTCTGTGGTAGAAGTAAACCTTAAGTTTAGTATGCAGAGCTCGTTGACTGTGGTACAGCCAAATAGACTTGCACTAGGGCCTGCCTGCATTGGAGACAGGGTAATTGAGTCCATAGATCTGTAGTCCATGATCTGCAGGGCTGGCAGTTAATTCTCTACCTGGTGCATCAATAAACTTCAAAATTAACATTCATGAGAACTTAAGGAAAACTACCTAGCCGAAAAGATTTAGGCTTGATCTATATTTGTCTTCTGTGTGAAGGAAACAAGTTTATAAAACACCCAAGTGTTCTAAAATATTGATAGCCCAGCGATATCTTGGAATTAAAATTCTTTAGCTGTTTCTTGGTTATTTTGAACGAGGACATTAGATCATTCTTGGTACTTATGGCTACACAGCAGAAGTAATATCTGGGAAGGAAATAAGTCATTTAAAGTGATTTTAGACATCTGTTTTCTAATATAAAACTTCTCCCTTTCTGTAAAATATTTTATTGTAATAAGAAATAATAGTGTCTTTGTTTGAGTAGAAATCTGTTTATCTTTGTTTGTTTGCTTTTAACTTGAGGCCACAGAATTTACCTAAATAATTCTTATTTGGAATATTCTGCCCTTTTAGAGCATTTTGTTTGATGGCTAGTTTCAGTCTTTGTAAGGACAGCGGCAGCTGATAAGTATGATACACTGTGGTTTTGGTGTCAGAAATGCATTAATTCAGATCTCAGCATGTATAACAGAGACTCTTAAATTCTCTTTGGATGGGGAAATGTGCAACTTTTTCTATCCCTATATCTACTCTTTTCTGAGGAGAGGAAAGCCAGCCATGCTGTTCTTAAACCCAACTCCATAATTTAATCAATAAAAGAGAGAGTTCTTCTCTGGCACCCAATGGTCCTAAAGTGGAAAAGCGTAGATTAGAAATGACTGCAGTGGGAAAAGTTGACCACAGCGATATGGTATTAGGTGGTGGACAAAGGAGAAAGCCAGTAAAAAATTGCTGAGGGCAGAAGTTGCCTGATCTTAAAAATGTTGGGTCTTTACAGTTATTGTCTCTGATTGCCAACAAATTGTCTGTTTTTTGATGTTGAGGGGACTCTTAGTGTAACTCAAACTAGCTTTTCTATTTGCACTTTTTCCCATTGCTTCTTTACCACCACTTTTGCACCCCACACCCTAATATCTTCTTATCCTCCCTCCTAAGAATTACATGCATGCGATGAACTTTCATCCATCCATCACGGTTCTCCACCTTCATGTTACACTTTCTAAAACCTTTCAAAAGATGCTGATGACTGAGGCTTTTAGCAATGCCATATTCCTGAGAGGTTCTTCATGACCTCAGCTTTATCTCCCTCTTCAGCTTACATTTGTGTCATTTACCTTCCTATTACTCCACACCGAAGTCACTTGGAATTTAGCACTTCTGGTAGCTATTCACAAAAGGCATGTTCATTCCAAGCTAGGAGTAGCTCTCCTGCTCCTTCCATCTGCCATATTATTCTGCCCTTCATAGTGCAACTGAAATGCTACTTTCTTACAATGACCTTTCCTGACTTTGGAAGTTACAATTCTCCCTGCTATAAGCTTTCATAGAATCCTATATTTTTCTTTATATCAAGCTTTTCTATATTAATTTTTAAGAAATCAGAGTTACTTAATGTGTTGGCTTTCCACTCACAAGTCCCATGAAACTGAGAACCATTTTATCTCTGCTTATATTATATCCTCAGCACTAAATAGAGTACATTTAAGAAGCATGGCCAAAATGAAGACTTGATTATTGATGAAATGGTAATAATGCTGATAATCTGTTCAGAAATTAGCCACCAATACTAATTTACTCTATTCGGCATTGTCGAATAATCAGAGACATTGATTAGGATATTCAGTTCAGTCGCTCAGTCGAGTCCAACTCTTTGTGACCCCATGGACTGCAGCACACCAGGCCTCCCTGTCTGTCACCAACTCCCGGAGTTTATCCAAACTCATGTCCATTGAGTCGGTGATGCCATCCAACCATCTCATCCTCTGTCGTCCCCTTCTCCTCCCATCTTCAATCTTTCCCAGCATTAGGGTCTTTTCAGATGAGTCAGTCCTTTGTATCAGGTGGCCAAAGTATTGGAGTTTCAGCTTCAACATCAGTCCTTCCAATGAATACCCAGGACAGATCTCCTTTAGGATGGACAGGATGGATCTCCTTGCAGTCCAAGGGACTCTCGAAAGTCTTATCCAACACCACAGTTTAAAAGCATCAATTCTCTGGTGCTCAGCTTTTTTTATAGTCCAACTCTCACATCCATACATGACTACTGGAAAAAACATAGCCTTAACTAGATGGACCTTTGTTGGCAAAGTAATGTCTCTGCTTTTTAATATGCTAAGTTGGTCATAACTTTTCTATCAAGGAGCAAGTGTCTTTTAATTTCATGGCTGCAGTCACCATCTGCAGTGATTTTGGAGCCCCAAAAAATAAAGTCAGCCACTGTTTCCCTATCTATTTGGCATGAAGTGATGGGACCAGATGCCATGATCTTAGTTTTCTGAATGTTGAGCTTTAAGCCAACTTCTTCATTCTCCTCTTTCACTTTCTCAAGAGGCTTTTTAGGTCTTCACTTTCTGCCAAAGGGATGGTGTCATTTGCATATCTGAGGTTATTGATATTTCTCCCAGCAATCTTGATTCCAGCTTGTGCTTCCTCCAGCCCGGCATTTCTCATGATGTACTCTGCATATAAGTTAAATAAGCAGGGTGACAATATATAGCGTTGACGTACTCCTTTTCCTATTTGGAACCAGTCTATTGTTCCATGTCCAGTTTTAACTGTTGCTTCCTGACCTGCATACAGATTTCTCAAGAGGCAGGTCAGGTGGTCTGGTATTCCCATCTCTTTAAGAATTTTCCACAGTTTGTTGTGATCAACATAGTCAAAGGCTTTGGCATAATCAATAAAGCATAAATAGATGTTTTTCTGGAATTCTCTTTTTTGATGATCCAGCAGATGTTGGCAATTTGATTTTTGGTTCCTCTACCTTTTCTAAAACTAGTTTGAACATCTGGAAGTTCACGCTTCACGTATTGCTGAAGCCTGGCTTGGAGGATTTAGAGAATTACTTTGCTAGTGTGTGAGATGAGTGCAATTGTGCCGTAGTTTGAACATTCTTTGGCATTGTCCTTCTTTGGGATTGGAGTGAAAACTGACCTTTACCAGTCCTGTGGCCACTGCTGCATTTTCCAAATTTGTTGGCATTTTGAGTACAGCTCTTTCACAGCATCATCTTTCAGGATTTGCAATAGCTCAACTGGAATTCCATCACCTCCACTAGCTTTGTTCGTAGTGATGCTTCCTAAGTCCCACTTGACTTCACATTCCATGATGTCTGGCTCTAGGTGAGTGATCACACCATCATGATCATCTGGGTCATGAAGATCTTTTTTGTATCGTTCTTCTGTGTATTCTTTTTTTTTTTCTTCTTCTGTGTATTCTTGCCACCTCTTCTTAATATCTTCTGCTTCTGTTAGGTCCATACCATTTCTGTCCTTTATTGAGCCCATCTTTGCATGAAATATTCCCTCAGAAGTTCTAATTTTCTTGAATAGATCTCTAGTCTTTCCCATTCTATTGTTTTTCTCTATTACAAATGATTTAAATCATTATATTTATTAGGGTCAATTATTTTTTATCATTCAGTTTAAATTAAATTGCATAAATAATTTTAATCCCCTAAAAGGAGTATTATGTCAGAACTGTTCTGAAATGTATAAATTTGCCAGTGGAGATAGCTTACAGTATTATTAATTCTGTGAGTTTGGTTTTAAAGGGCCTTAATTTTAGAATTCATTGTGCCGAATTAGATTAATATTAAAAATATTAATGTCCTATCCTTGTATATTCATGACATAAGTATATTTCTCCTTTTGACTTTGAATTTAGCCAAGTCATTTGTTTGGCCGTGGATTGCTAGCAGACATGACATGTGACACAAGCAGAGCTTTGATTGTTTGTGCAGTGGACATTGAACAATTTTGCTTCTTCTCTCTGCAGAGCTTTTCCCTGAAAGATGTGATCTCATTCAAATAGGATCTCAAATGCAAGGCTGTGGAGAAACTTTGTACACTATCAGTGGGAATAAAAATTGCTAGTCATTGTAACACTATGAAGGTTCATCAAAAATTTTAAAATATAATTACCTGATGATTCAGAAACCCCTCTTCTGAGTTCATACCCAAAGGAAATTAAATTCTGGAAGATATCTGTGCTTCTATGTTAATTGCAGCATTATTCACAATAGCCAAGACATGGAAATACTTTGTGTCCATTGACAGATGAGTGGATAAAGAAATTCTGATAGCATTAAAAAAGGAAGTCCTACTACTTGCCAGAACATGGATGAACCTAGAGGACATTATGCTAAGTGAAATAAGTCAGACCCAGAAATTTAAAAAAACCTTCATGATAGCATTTATATGTGTAATCTAAAAAAGTCAAGTAGAGAGTAGAATGGTGATTACCAGCAATCTAAAAATGTTAAATAGAGAGTACAGTGGAGATTATCAGGGACGAGGAGACGGGAGGAAAGGGGAGATGTTAAGCAAAGGATAAAATGTTGCAGCTGTGTAAGAGGAATCCCTCGAGATACTTACGGTACTGCATGACTGTAATTAATAAAACTGTTGTTGCTGCTCACTTGCTCAGTCATGTCCAACTCTTTGCAACCCCAAGGACACTATAGCCTGCCAGCTTCTCTGTCCATGGTGTTGGATACTAAAATTTTGCTAGGAAAGCAGATTTCAAGTGCTCTCATCACATACACAAGATCTGTTAAATAACTTTACTGTCGTAACCATATCACTATGTATATGTATATCAAATCATTATACCCTCCCCCTTAAATATATACAATTTTTTTTTATTTTTTAAAAGGCCCTTAAAAAATAGAATATCAGAGAACTGAATGGTTTTGTTCAATTGTTGCTGAGCTAACATGTTCACGAATAATAAATTTTAATTGTTGGTTTCCAAGTTAAAAAAAATAATCTTAATTGAATATACAGGGAACAGAGATGACTCAGTTGAACTGTAGACCCATGAGAAAGATACATGGTCATTGGTGAAGGCCGTTGAGAGTATCAGGTTGTTTATTAGTGGCGATGGTTAATTTTTACCCGTAATACACAAAAATTTGTGGGGAAGATGGTGTAAGGCAGAGGACAGTTGCTGCCTTGGCAAATCACCATAAGTGAAACTTCTTTAATTACTTGAGTATAATATAAATGACTAAAGGCTATTAATAATAGGATGTAAAGTTGTCCAAGCAGGCTGAAAGACCTGAAATATCCCATGAGTAAATACGAAAGACATTCAGTGATGGTTATATAGCTTCCACACACTAGCTACAGCTCACTCTAGGTTAGTTTCCTTGCGTCCTAAAAATCTAGTTTCTCTTTCTTACATGTGTGTCTCTGTATATTTTCTAGTCACTTGAAATGGTCTGAAGACCAGTGCATCCTTAACTAATACTAAAAGCTAACTAGATTTTTTCCAAAATTATTACTCTGAAACATGCAGAGATTTTTGTCAAGACTGCAACTAATCATTAAAATACAGAGGTATGATCTGTTTTTCACCATCATCAAGCATCAAAAAGCATTTTTAACATGATGCCATAATTCATAATCAGTTAACATTTTCTAGTATGTTGAAAGCTGAAGTATGCTTTCAAAATTGAAATTGGTACTGTAGTCTCATTAATGAGTGGTTTGGAATATGTATGGAAATAGTTCTCATTTTCAGTAATTCTTCTTGTTCATTACAGCATTTAAAGGGGGGTAGAGGGTGGGGATTAAAAATACCATTTTGCAGGCACACAAATTTTAACTAACAGCAGATGGTAAGACTGTAAAGAAACTGCTCCTCAAGCCAAGTTTACAGAAATTGGTCTATTTTCCTTATAGTCACACATCATTTAGTACTAGAATCAGGGGTCAGAGCAATACTTGCCACATGTTAACCCTCATATATCTACCTCTTGCTGGTGTAGATGCTACATTTCAAGGAATTTGATTTAAGTCAAAAAGCATGCTGTAATTTTTATTATAATAAGCCATGACCTTTGATGATATTTTGCTACTGCCCAGTAATGAATTCTCTGGAGAACTTGAATCTCTTCTTTTACTTGAAATAAAGCTTTGTCTTATTTAAACGCTTTGTGGAACCATAAAGCTGTATTCTTCTTACATTCAATCTAGGGGGAGTTTTGTTTTTGAGGCAAAGGAAAGATAGGGGAAATATGTGTGTTGGTGTTTAAGTATGTGTGTGTATGTCTTGATGTGGGAACAGGGAATTCATGGAGGGAAAGGTGGTAGGCTAGAAGTTAGCAGGACAGAAAGATCCTTTACAGTCCTATGGTAATTTTTTTTTTAGTATATATATCCTGTAAATTCTTGGATGTGCTTGTCTTCTAAAGTTCCAGGCTAATTCCCCTCCCCCTGAATAAAAGTTGGGCTTTTTGAGTTGTTACTACTGAATGGAATGAGGTAAAAGTGATGCTACATAGTTTCCAAGAACAGATGGTAAAAAAAGGATAGCTTTTATCTGATTCTGTTGTTCACTCAAAGCTTCAGATGACTACAGCTCTGACACATAAACCCAAACCTCATGAAGCCAGAAGTGCCCCGCAAAACCATTCTTACAGTCCTGACCCTGTGTTATTGTGAGAAGTTGTGAAACTTTATTACTAGTTTGAGCCATTAAGTTTTAGAGTAATTTGTTACTCAGCAATAACTTGCTAATATGTACAAGTTTAAATTTATTGATTTCATTTTATAATCATACTTTAGATAATATGGGTATCTCCTTTTTATTTAAAAAAATATTTTTTATTTAAAAAATTGTATGTTAGAAGTGAAAGAAAAGTGAAGTGAAAATGCTAGTCACTCAGTCGTGTCCAGCTCTTCGCGATCCCATGGACTGTAGCCTGCCAGGCAAGAATGCTGGAGTGGGCTGACATTCCCTTCTCCAGGAGATTTTCCCAGCCCAGGAATCGAACACGGGTCTTCCTCATTGCAGGCAGATTCTTTGCCGTCTGGGCCACCAGTGCCAAAAGGATTCTCTAATACTAGAAAATTGAGGGTTGGTTCTCTTGCTGAGGAAGCACACGGTATATTTTAACGCCTCCTAATTATTTTGTTCACTGTTTTTAGCGTGTGTTTTAATATTCATGTCATATGATGACTGCTGCTATACCAGCAGCTATTTAAACTTTTGGGGGTGGGGGGATAGGGGAAAAGGGCCGAATTCAGCAGTCTTTCCTTTGAATACCTGTGCTTGTTTGGGTCAAGAAGAAAACCCTCTCCAGCACTCTATCCTACACTACTGTGGCCATGGTGTTAATTGCCTCTCTCAAGCTGCAAGGAAGGATCAGCGCATTGACCTCTTAGGGAAAATCTGGAATCTGAAGGTAGTAAGATATGGAAAATGGACATTTCTAGGCAATTCTCTGTGCCTCTCATCATTTACCCTAAATTCACATAAACTCTTTTTCTACTTTTTTAATTTTGCAGACACACTTATCCCAATAGGTATAACATCCACACCAGTCATGGACTGTAGCTCAAAGTTTAAGAACTCTGAATAGTGTACGGATCAACTCAGTACTCCCAGAACAAAGAACAAAAGTAGCAATGTATGCCATAGGGGAAAGAAAACTATTTTATGGTTATAAAATAAATGGGTCTTTATGCTTACTAGCAGCCAGGTGCTCAGTTAAAATAACAGTTAATTTACCTTTTCTTAACACGAACAGATCATTCAAGAGACGTAAAATTATTCTTGCTCCAATATTCAAGTTAGACTTTGATGTAAATTATTCAGTGCAAATTTTTATAATCTCTTTAAATTTTCATATTTCTTTAGATATTAAGAGAAGCTGCTGACTACAAGCTAAAAATTAAAGTTTAGCCCACTCCTCGAGTAACTAGTAAATTCAAAATTCATTAAATGCATGCTTTGCTATTAAGAAACAATTATGTACAATCATTATAAATTCTTGTCAAACTTGTATGAGTTTATCTTAATTAAACTTAAATGGTTAATGATGTAATAAGTATATGTGTGTGTGTGTGCTGCATGCGTGCTCAGTCGCTTAGTTGTGTCCAACTCTGCAATCCCATGGGATTTCCCAGACAAGAATATTGGAGTGGGTTGCCATTTCTTACCCCAAATATATATGTAGTTTTCTCAAAAACAGTTCATCTGCTCAAAGCAATTGCAAAATGATTTTCCTTGAAAATGGCCTATTATAAGTCTAGCGGTTTTAAGGATGTTTTTATAAAAGCCTCTGGACCTTAAATTCAGTATCATTTACCAAGCTGCTGCTGCTGCTACTGCTAAGTCGCTTCAGTCGTGTCCGACTCTGTTCGACCCCATAGACGGCAGCCCACCAGGCTCCGCCATCCCTGGGATTCTCCAGGCAAGAACACTGGAGTGGGTTGCCATTTCCTTCTCCAATGCATGAAAGTGAAAAGTGAAAGTGAAGTCGCTCAGTCGTGTCCAACTCTTAGCAACCCCATGGACTATAGCCTACCAGGCTCCTTTGTCCATGGGATTTTCCAGGCGAGAGTACTGGAGTGGGTTGCCATTGCCTTCTCCCATTTACTAAGCAACTGATTTACTAAGCAACTGACTTAAATTTCTCTCAAAATTATATTAAATGAGTAAAACCGTTAAAAAATAAGTTCTTATTATACCTTGGAACATTAGAGAATTTTATGAAGTAAACCAAAGGTTTTGTAAAGTTTCTTTAAAAATGTGATTTGTAAAGAAAAAAGCAATAGAAAAAAGAGAAATAATAAAAAAATGATAAGAATAAAGATCAATAGAAATATTTAAAGATTAATTAAACAGAATTGGCTGTAACACAATCCACAAACACAACAAACATAGAGTGAGAGAGAGATGTTAAGAGACATGAAGTTTAATTCATGAAGTTTAACTCAAAGGACAAATTCAGATAACAGTGAAGAAAATAAAATCAGAAAAAATTATCAAACCTGGAAAAAAAACTTAGCTTTAAATTGGAAAAGCCAACTAAACACCAAAGAGAATGACTTTTTAAAAAATCTTATAATTTCATACATTCTTGCCCAATAGTTTGATAAAGGTTCTAAAAAATTTTATAAAGAAAATCTTGAGGATGTCTTCCAGCAAAACAGAAGAGTAGTCTGAGGGAAAGGAAGATATAGAATCCAAACAACAATGTGATTCACGTAAATATTCAGTAAAATAAGATTTTGCAACATACTTATAAAGTAATAAGTTCAAATGAAAGCAATTTTCTATGAAGAATGTTTTCAAGAAGGCAGTTTCTGTTTAGCCTATACTGTAATTAGGATTCTGAATGTCTAATGACTGTCAATTGTGGTCTAAGACATATTGAAATGATTTATTATTGTGTGTGATTGCTAGAAAGTTAGTAAAACAAGAACTTATGTAAAAACTTCTCCCTTGAGCTGCATTAGATCAGACTTAGGAGCACAGTTTTATTCTCTCTGTCTAGGCATCTTGGTTAATTTTGTAATGAATTCACACAGTAACAATATTGCAGTGTAACCCCTCCTACCTCAGAGTATGACTGTATTTTGAGAAGGGTTTTTAAAGAGGTAATGTTAAATGAGATCATTAGGATGGACCCTCATCTTATGAAAAGCTATACATTTTTTGTATGAACTATTAAAAAAATACATTTCCATTGTTTAAGCCACTTGGTTATTGGTTCTTTGTGATAGCAGCTTTGGCAAACTAATACTAACATTATCACACTCAGGAACAAAATGGAATAAGAATGTACTAATTTATTAAGTGAACTAATTACATCATGTTCATAACAGAGAACAAAATAGGCTTGACTAAATTTGATGAGTAAAGAAAAATAGTACAAACATCTAATGTAGAAAATTGTTGAGGAAAGGAGAATTAAAATGACTAAAAGTGATTGCTTCTTAAAACAGTACTAGAAATGAATAGGAAATGAGAAGTATTCAACTTTTTAAAGATAGCATTCTGCCTTGGAAATAGTTTCATCAACACCATCTTTCTAGATTCCATATATATGCATTAATATACTATATATTTTTTCTTTCTCACTTCACTCTATAAAACAGGCTCTGTGTTTATCCACCTCATTAGGACAGACTCAAATGTGGTTTTTTTATGGCTGAGTAATATTCCATTGTGTAAATGTACCACAGCTTCTTTATCCATTCACCTGTCAGTAGGCATCTAGGTTTCTTCCATGTCCTAGCTATTATAAATAGTGCTGCAGCGAACATCTGGGTACATGTGTCTCTTTCAATCAAGATTTTCTCAGAGTTTATGCCCAGCAGTGGCATTTTGGGCCATATGGTAGTTCTATTCCTAGATTTCTAAGGAATCTCCATACTGCTTTCCATAGTGACTGTATCAGTTTACATTCCCACCAACAGTGCAAGAGGGTTCCGTTTTCTCCAAACCCTCTCTAGCATTTATTGTTTATAGATGTTTTAATGATGAGCATTCTGACCAGTGTGAGGTGATACCTCATTGTCATTTTGATTTGCATTTCTCTAATAATGAGTGATGCTAAGCTTCTTTTCATGTGTTTCTTTAGTTCAGTTCATGTGTTTCTTAGCCATCTGTATATCACCTTTGGAAAAATGTCTGTTTAGGTCTTCGGCCCATTATTTTGATTGGGCTGTTTGTTTTCCTGAAGTTGAGATGTATGAACTGCTTGTATATTCTGGATATTATCCTTTGTCAGTTGTTTCATTTGCAATTATTTTCTCTTGTTCTGAGGGTTGTCTTTAGTAGAGACAAAACAGAGAACAGACTTTTGGACACAATGGCGGAAGGAGAGGTTGGGATAAATTGAGACAGTAGCATGGAAACATATGCATTACCATGTGTAAAATAGATAGCCAGTGGAAACTTACTGTGTGATGCAGTTCAAATCAAGTGTCTATAACAACATAGAGGGGTGGGGTGAGGTGGGAGGCGGGAGAGGGGTTCAAAACAAAGGGGATATATGTATACCTACAACTGATTCAGGTGGGTGTATGGCAGAGACCAACACAAAATTGTAAAGCAGTTATCTTTCGATTAAAAATAAATTGAAAAAATAAACTCAAAATGAAGAGCTT
Organism: Cervus canadensis; assembly: GCF_019320065.1. Classification (NCBI taxonomy): domain Eukaryota; kingdom Metazoa; phylum Chordata; class Mammalia; order Artiodactyla; family Cervidae; genus Cervus; species Cervus canadensis. The sequence continues at coordinate 33,929,950 of NC_057407.1, read as the reverse complement.
TAAAAAATAGCATTCTATACTGTGATTTTTTTGGTCCATGGATTACTTTTCACCAAAAAAGTAGATGTAATTAATTAATCAGTTTTGAGCTGTTTATGAAAAGTTACCATAGACTCTGTGGCTTCTGTATCACTTTTTTCCCCTGGTAAGTTTTTACTGCATGAGCTATACAGGCTTACAGAATATGAAAAAGAAAATAAATGGTTGTGAGAACTATTTATTATCTGGTTTCCTAAAATGAAGAATATGTTGGTTACAAAACACAAGGGAAAACTTTGAGACTTCAAAGGAGATTTCATTGGAAGAAGCAGACTGACTGGGGGTAAGATATAATGCAGGGAACCTTTATAAATTATAACCACAGGCATTGAAACAGATGGAGTAACAGGTCATAGAACAAGAGTTGAAATACAAAATGTTGGTGGTGAAGGGGAGGCAGAGATGACCAGATTCAGCTTTCTGGAAGGATTTTAATTCAATATAGTATCTTTGAAAAGTGAATGGTCTCTGAAACGCCTGAGGGACAATTCCACTGTACCCATGTCCTAGTCATTGATATTAAATGTGTCTAGCAATTCAACTCTTGCAATTATTAGAAAATAAATAATGTAAATTGTATTATTTGCAGGTAGGCAGTCTTTTAAATGAAGTTCAGGGTCATCATCAATTAACAAAGGAAAAGACAGAGATCATTGTCTTTAATTCAGAATGGAGGTCTGAATTAACCTATTTAATAATATATGTCCAGGAACGGCATTCGGTGCTATGTTTAGTTACTCAGTCATGTCCAACTCTTTGCAACCCCATGGTCTGTAGCCCGCCAGACTCCTCTGTCCATGGGGATTCTCCAGGCAAGAATACTGGAGTGGGTTGCCATACCCTCCTCCAGGGGATCTTGTCAACCCAGGTATCAAACCCAGATCTCCTGCATTGCAGGAGATTCTTTACCATCTGAGCCATCAGGGAAGCCCAGGAAAGGGATAACTTAGATTAAAAATTAAAATGTATTTGATGTTCTGTGTTGTATAATGCAGACAGGATGTCTTTCATAAAGAAATATACATTTTTTTCATATAGGCTGCATAATTTTATTACTCAGTTTAAATAAGATTGAATTTGGAGATTATCTGTGAGCAGATTGAAACAGTTATTGGTGGACAAAATAAACACAACTGTATAATATCAGAGGCAGGTCATGCAGAATGAATTGTTTAGTCTTTTATTTTTAATTGATCAGAAAATTTATCTTGTTTTTATAATAATAAAAAATCACCATCAAATGACTGGCAGTAGTAAAATTTTCATCATGTACATCTTTCCATTTCAACAAAATTCATGGAAAAATATTCTACACTTGTTTCAGTCCATCAGAGCTGCTATAATGAAGTACAACAGAATGGGTAGCTTCTAAACAAAAGAAATGTAATTTCTATAGTTGTGGAGGTTGTGAATGCCAAAGTCCAGAGCCAGCATGATCTGGGAAGGGCCCTTCTCTGGGTTGCAGACTTCTGATCGTACCCTCACATGTGGAGAGGAGCTAGATAGAGTTCTCTGAACTCTCTTTTCTAAAAGCACTAATCCCAATGATGAGGTTCCATCCTCATGGTGTAAAGTGCTTCCCAAAGCCCCCATCTTCTAATATCACACTGGATGTTAGGGTTTCAACTTAGGGATTTGGGGAGGACACAAATAATCAGACTACAGAAACATTTGTTCATCCTGCTTCTTCATGCCCCTATCATTCTTGTCTCTGGAACCTGGCCTTGACTCCGACAATATGACTTCAGTCATCTTCATAGATGTACAAGGACTTCTTTGTAATTGTCTTCATCTTAGATGACTTTTCAGAAACTCTGAGCTACATCCTTCTTTGTTTACCTCCCTATTGGGAATTTCTATTTGAATGTTCCTTAAATAGCTCAGTGTTAAACTTTCCAAAATGGAACAATATCTTTCTCCTCGTTGTTCCATGGTCTAATCAGTTGAGCCTTCCAACTTCTTTTTCAGCCTTATGTACTAATAGCTCTCTCTCTTTAGTGGCTAAGTTGTGTCCGACTCTTGTGACCCTATGGACTGCAGCCTGCCAGGCTCCTCTGTATATGGGATTCTCCAGGCAAGAACACTGGAGTGCACTGCAATTTACTTCTCCAGGGGATCTTCCTGACCCAGGGATCAAACCCAGGTCTCCTGCACCGCAGGCAGATTCTTTACCACCTGAGCTACAAGGGAAGCCCATTAAAGTCAACGCTATCCCCTAGATATTTTTTTCTAATCTAACCATTTCTCTCTGTCCATGTATCCTTATTATAGTCAAGACTAGTTTTATCTTTTGCCTAGATTGTGGTCATGCCCTTCTAACGAATCATTTTGTCTATGTTCTTTTTCTAATCCACTCCATTCTCCATATCATAAACAATCTTATTCAAAAATGAATTGTACAAACATGTAGTGTGTATATGGAGAAGGAAACAGCAATCCACTCAGTATTCTTGCCTAGAGAATCCTGTGGACAGAGAAGCCTGGTGGGCTGCCATCTATGGGGTCGCACAGAGTCAGACACGACTGAAGTGACTTAGCAGCACCAGCAGCAGTAGTATGTGTGAATATATGTGTACATTTTGTGTGTGAAAGTGTATGTGTGCATCTGTATGTATGTGTGTAATTCCACAGCCTTGGTTCCTCTCTGTGTGACATTCCAAATACTTATTCTGGTTTATAAAGATCCTGTGTAGCTTTGGCTATCTCTTCTTATATCTGTTTACTTATTCAGCCCCCATCTCTCATTATATCACCCTCACATTTAACTATTGAACTATTTTCAGTTCCTGCGTGATGACGAGTTTTCTTCTTACTTTAGGGTTTTAAAGCACCCTTTTGCTTCTGTTCACAACTTTTTTTTTTTCCAATTATTTTTATTAGTTGGAGGCCAACTACTTCACAACACTGCAGTGGGTCTTGTCATACATTGACATGAATCAGCCATGGAGTTACATGTATTCCCCATCCCGATCCCCCCTCCCACCTCCCTCTCCACCCAGTTCCTCTGGGTCTTCCCAGTGCACCAGGCCCGAGCACTTGTCTCATGCATCCCACCTGGGCTGGTGATCTGCTTCCCTGTAGATAATATACATGCTGTTCTTTCGAAACATCCCACCCTCGCCTTCTCCCACAGAGTCCAAAAGTCGGTTTTGTACATCTGTGTCTCTTTTTCTCTTTTGCATATAGGGTTATCATTACCATCTTTCTAAATTCCATATATATGTGTTAGTATGCTGTAATGATCTTTATCTTTCTGGCTTACTTCACTCTGTATAATGGGCTCCAGTTTCATCCATCTCATTAGAACTGATTCAAATGAATTCTTTTTAACGGCTGAGTAATATTCCATGGGGTATATGTACCATAGCTTCCTTATCCATTCATCTGCTGATGGGCATCTAGGTTGCTTCCATGTCCTGGCTATTATAAACAGTGCTGCGATGAACACTGGGGTGCACATGTCTCTTTCAGCTCTGGTTTCCTCAGTGTGTATGCCCAGGAGTGGTATGTTCTACTACATTCCTGCTCCTACTTCTGAATAACTCTAAAAGTGTCTGTAGCTGGTTCTCACATTTCTTTCGGCCTCCTGGACAAAGGAGTATTGCCATCAATTTTTCTTGAACTATCAGCTCAAGGACTTTCTGAGAGTAGACTTGTGTTAGATCAAAGTAAGTGACAATCCAGTTGGTGACTATAGGACTAGCTGCAGCACCTAGTTTTTAAGTATGTAGCGTTGATGATGAGATAGAGATAGCTGAGAATATGCACATGAGCCCATAGCCCTGAGTGAATGCCTAGAATACTACACATAAAAATTGAAATAAGCTTAGGGCTGGGACCTTTCAAACCTGAAGTTCTGCACGTGCTTAGCTTGTCTTTCATGACTCTGCTTCTCTCAAGTGCAGAGTGACATGAAGTGTGCCTGGGAGTCATGGAAACTGCAAAGCTGCTCTTGTGGCATTCTCAATTGTTTCCTTTCTGTATCTTTCTAGAGATCAGTCACCCTGATGCTAATTGGAGTATATTGTGTCTTATGAGTTACATTGTCAGTCTAAACCTAAGATCACTGCTGTTGGTAGAGAGGCACTTGAATCTCTATTCATTAAATTTAGGTACTGGGTCAGTTCCTCCAAGAAGTATTCCCTGACTGACCAGGTAAGTCAAGAATTGAAGTCCTACTGTCCTCATAAAGCAGATGCACTTCTCTCTTCAATAGTTATTAAGCTATATAATTATTTATTCATCGATAAATTACATGTACACTTTCTTTTACTCATTGGTGTGTCCCAAATATATGATACAATGTCTGACACTTAGTAGCTTTTGAATAAAATTATTAAATAAACAAATGGCTATGGCTAAAGAACATAAATCTGTCCCCGCCATGGAGAGTAGGGAACTGGTAAATAAGGTTTAGGTAACTAAAGCTCAGCTTTCTGTTTATTCTTCCATTGTATCAATTTATTCTTGCTATGTAACAGACCTTCAAAACTGGCTTAAAATGATAATAATCATTTATTACTGAGCATGTGTCTGCAGGTTGGCTGGGAAGTGGCTGATCAAGGCCCGGTATTGTTAGGATGCCCTGCTTTAGGCTGCAGTAACTGGCTATCTCTATCTCTTACTGTAGGACCACGGGTCTAGTCCACAGGTCTCTCATGGTTCTCGGACCAGCAGGATGAGTAGACCATACTTCTTATATGGCAGTGGCAGAGGTGCAAAAGAGAAAGTAAATGTACGCCAGTTCTCTTTCAACACGCCCTTGGCAGTGACATGGTGTTACTTCTGCCCACCTATCATTGGCCAAAGCAAATGATAAAATCACATCTAAAGTCAAGGGCCAGGAAAATACATTTCACCCACAGAATGTGGGTGAAAGGGCCATGGCACAGCAAGTGAAACAACAATGTAAAAAAAAAAAAACTGTAATTATGTGATGAATGTGTTAACTGACCTTATTATAGCAATAGCAATGATAGCAATACATCCATATATCAAAGCACTACTCCATATACCTTAAACTTTCGCAATGCTATATGTCTATTTTGAGGGCTTCCCAGGTGGCAATAAAGAATCTGCCTGCCAATTCAGGAGATGCAAAAGAGGTGGATTCAGTCCCTGGGTCAGGAAGATTCCCTGGAGAAGGGAATGGCTACCCACTCCAGTATTCTTGAATTTCATGAATAGAGAAGCCTGATGGGCTACAATCCATAGGGTTGCAAAGAGTTAGACGCAACTGAGCATAGAACATGCCTATTTTAGCTCAAGAAAGCTGGAGGAGAAAAATCAGATTACATACTGTGCCAAGTTTCAACTAATTTGTATGGGCAGTGTGAAACCAGCCTGCCAGGCTTGTCTGTCCATGGGATTTCCCAAGCAAGAGTCCTGGAGTGGATTGCCATTCCCTTCTCCAGGGGATCTTCCTGACCCAGGAATCAAACCCAAGTCCCAAGTCTGTCTCATAGCAGACATATTATTTACCATCTGAGCCAGCAGGGAAGCCCACAACTTTAATAAATATAGTTTCTCTAAGTTAGGTGGTCTGGGCTGCTTCTTATGATTATAGAAAAATTATATATATATATATTCTTAAGACCAAGTTTGTTTCTCCTGAAGAATGGCTACTTTAAATGTAGAAGCTCTGTTGCTCAGTTCTTCAGGTCCAAGTATTGTTTTTGTTGTTTTTACTTGAATTATGTGGATAATTTCCTTGAGTATTAATTGGTCTTGGCCTGCAAATATCTGACTCAAGTTGCATTGCTTTCTGCTAAACAGTTGAGATTGTCATTAGCATTACTGAACATATTTCCACAGTTTTGTAATTTATTTTAGTCAAAGGAAAGATCAATTGCATTTTGAAAATACTGTTCACGTTGTTAGGATCCTTCCAATCAATTCAGGCAAGGAAGGTGTAGATTCATTATTTTATAATCTAGGTAGCATTGAAGGTAGTGATAAATGCTTTCCTCAGAGTAAAAACACACCTTTATTTCTTTTTTAACCTACAAATTACTTGTATAACTCAATAGTTTAGTCTGCTTCCAATGTTTAAAAAGTTGATGATTTAAGGTCAATCAGTGAATTCATTCCCCTTGACTTTAAATGTGTCTTCATTATATACATTCCAAAGAAAAAATAGTACCTAGTCTGCAAAGATATATTTTAATCTCTAAATAATCTCTTGGATACATTTACAACTATAATTTTGTGTATTGTGAAGCACTCTAATTGCTCAATGTGAATTCTAGTCTAATGTTTAGCAAAAAAAAAAAAAAAAAACAAGGTGCAAAAGTATGCATAACAGACTGACTGCAGATAAACAAATGCACTGAGGAACAGAAGGAAATAGCAGTGCTTTAAAGGCATTCAGATTCCTAGTTCTTAAGCCACTAATGCTAGTTCTAAAGTTGGTTAAGGTAGGCTTGGGGAGAAAATATTTGAGAAAGGGTTATAAAACATCACGGAGTTTTGATATTTATTTCTCTTATTCTAAAATATCTGTCTCAACAGTAGTTGTACTGGGGTGGGAACTATTGAGATCTGATCCATATTGCCAGAATGTCATGAAGACAGGTGCCAGGCTCAATAAATATTACACATCAATGATTGCAAGTGTGTCTCCATGCCCTACCGATTCATAAGTTGAAATCCTAACGCCTAAGGTGATTGTATTAGGAGGTGAGTTCTTTGGGACGTGATTCAGGAGACTGGAGGTCTCATGAATAGGATCAGTGACCTTATGAATGGGGCCCCAGAGAGCTCTCTTGCCCCCTCCAGGTGTGAGAACATTGAGAAATCAGCCACCTATTAACCAGGAAGCATCCTCCCACCAGACCCTTATCTTGGACTTTCCAAGCTCTTGAACTATGAGAAATAAGTTTCATTGCTTATAAGTCACAAAGTCTATCATGTTTGTTACAGCAGTCTGAATGGTGTATAAAAGTGACTTTTATAAATCTTTGTTTCATTTTACTGAGTATGTAGTTAGGTGATTGTAGAGTGTTTTCTACCAGAGGGTACACTTTCTGTTTTTTGCACTTGCTGCTTTATAAGATTGGTCTGTATACCTTTGTCTTTATGTATTCATAACCATGTGTTTGCTTAATAACCTTATGACTAAGGTCTCCACATTTGCAGGGCTAGAATAAGAAAAACACATGGTATAAAGCAATGATGATGTTGGCTCTGTGAATGTGTGCATTCCTATAGTTCTTTGATAACCTCAAAAAAAAGTATATGCAACTTTTTCTGATACATGATGTTTGAAAGAGAATGCATGTTGATTCACATGTGAACTTTAGAACAGTGGTATTACATATAATTAGAACCTGAGGGACAAGAGACAAAAAATTAATAGATCTGTTTCAGTCTTATTTATCTTGGTATTTTCCTATTTTATATATGGCAAACACTTGATAGTCTACCGATAAGTGGTAGAGGAGTCAAGAACTGTGCATTAAAAGTGTATATAAATTGAATAAAAGGTTTAATATTGTAAGATAGGTGGATTGGTGAGAAGGTAATGAATGAAGAAACTAAAAATGGGGATTTCCCTGGTGATCCGGTGGTTAAAACTCCATGTTCGCAATGCAGGAGGTGTGGGTTTGATCCCTGGTCAGGGAACTAAGATCCCACATGCTGCACAGTGCCTAAAAAACAAACAACAACCAAAAAAAACAACTAGATATACTGGGAAAGATACAACCTTTAAGTATAGAGAACAGAGTCTTCATGGGACCTGGTTTGACCTGAACTGAGCATCTAAAGACAGACAGAAATTGAGATTGAATGTTGGCGTCAAGAGGAAAAATACATAGATTAGTTAGGCAGAAACTAAAATTTAGCCTTGGACTGAAGTTCCAGGATCCTAGTCAGAGATGATTGCCTAATAAGATCCCAAATTTACAGATTTTCCCTCTTTTCTAAACTATAAAACATCTTACATGAAATATTTTATTCATTTCTTACAACATTCCTAGAATAATTATTATTTTTTATCAGTCTTTTGCAAAGGAAGTAGTCGAGATGCTAGAGGTTAGTCTACCCCAAGGCCCCATAGCTGGGAGTAGGGGAGGCCAGGATGGAAACCCAGGCTTCGCTCTGGGAGCTCATGCTCTTACCCTGGAAGGGTCCCTGGAGAAAGAAGGGAGTGAAGGGTTATGGCTTCTCACCATTCAGCTGGAGTTCAGAGCACACCGTGATGAGATGTGTGAGTGGAAATGTCCTGGGAAGGTGTAGGCCTGCAAGCAAGGTAGCACTTCCATCAGCCAGTCTCAGCAGGTGTAAAAGCAGCAGCAGTGGCCGTGTGGATACGGATTCCCAAGGCATCAGGAGAGACAGACCTTGAACTTTGTTCATCAGGAGGCTAGAATGGGAACAGTTCTGATGGTGGCATCAAGGCCAGAATAATATTCAGTGTTTGGAGTTCCCTGGAGAAAGGAACCAAAAAAAAAAAAAAAATCTCACTAACCCTTTTTAAATCATAGATAAAAGCCAGTTATATCTCTAAACATTTCAGAGGACATTGGTGCCTAGATTGAAACTGCCAAATGTAATCATTTTGCACCATCCACCTTTATAACAAAGGTTTATATGTTTTTACTTCTTTGGGAGACAGGCTGGTGACCACAGAACGAAATTTTTTTTTTCAGCATGTTTTTTGCTTGAAAGGATTCTAGGCCTCAGGGGTATTATGCTAGGTACTCACAGACAATAAAATAAATTGAAATAGAGACACCAGACACTATTAAGTTATAGGAGGTTACTAATAGGCAGTTTTGCAGTGAAGGACTGAATATGGAATTGCACGTTGAATTCCACCACAATAACTACTACCTGTAAAATAAGGGCATTATGTTCCTTGTGATTTCAGACTTTTTTGAGCATTTATTGCATTTTTTCTGGATTTTTTATAACTGTACTCATGGCTTTAAATTGAGAGATGCTGTCATGAAGATATTTGAAAAAAAAATCTTAAGCATATTATTTGAAAATACAATTAATATCCCTTTACAAATTAGACTGTCTTTTCCAGTTTTTCAGATACTCTGACATATATATGTAGAATGTTCAGTAAATGGTAACTATTTTGCTTTTCATATCTGAGTTAAAAAACAAAAACAAAAAAACAGCTTGCGATTTATTTGCTGAGATGTTTTGTGCTATTCTTGTAGGATATCTTTGTTTTCCAAGTCACTGGATGAAGGTTGTCATAGGGCCATAAGGAGGAGGCTGGGTTTCCAGACCTCTTATCTCAAGAAATAGCTGTTCTCTCGGCTGGAACTTCTCTTCATTCCCTTGGGCCCCAGAATGAGGACAGATGTGAAAAGGAAGAATCCTTGCTGATAATTTTATCAGACCTTTTAATCCTCTGACTTTCAATAAACTCTGCAGTGGAACTTGAGGAAATGTGATGTAGTGTGGTGGAGTTTGAATTGCATAGAGCAGAAAAGGAAGGTTGTACAGCATTTTATGCAGGTGTGCATGTATTTATGTGGTTGCCTCAGAATTCAGTCATATCCACTGTCTCCAGGTCATGCAGCCCTCTTTCCTTTGAAAATAGCCTCCGTATTTCATGTTGGTCCTGGTGGAGCCAGGGAGGCCATGGAGCATAAGGATCTGGGCTGGGCTGGGCTCACTGGTTTTGCATCCAGGTTTTAATACTTACTGTGTGTGAAATTGATGCTTTTGAACTGTGGTGTTGGAGAAGACTCTTGAGAGTCTCTTGGACTGCAAGGAGATCCAACCAGTCCATCCTCAAAGAGATCAGTCCTGGGTGTTCATTGGAAAGACTGATGCTGAAGCTGAAACTCCAGTACTTTGGCCACCTCATGCCAAGAGTTGACTCATTGGAAAAGACCCTAATGTTGGGAGGGATTGGGGGCAAGAGGAGAAGGGGATGACAGAGGATGAGATGGCTGGATGGCATCACTGACTCGATGGACATGAGTTTGAGTAAACTCCGGGAGTTGGTGATGGACAGGGAGGCCTGGCATGCTGAGATTCATGGGGTCGCAAAGAGTCAGACACAACTGAGCAACTGAACTGAACTGTGTGACCTTGGGCAAGTTACTTAACCTCTCTGCATGTCCTTGTCTTCATCTTAAAATAGGGTTAAAATGAAACCTTCCATATTAGGTCATTATATATTAGGATTAGTATAACCTGGATTTCCCTAAGAGCAGAGTCTAAGATAAAGGATTGGGTGCCGTTGGTTTGTTGTAGGAGGTGATCACATGCAGTTGGGTCCTGGGAAGAGTAAAATAGTGAAGACACAAGAGTTAATTTAGAGCTCTGTCCCAAGCTGGTCACTGCTGTGATCACTAGGGTTCAACCCTGTTGCAAGTCCTTTGAGGCCTGTGCAGACTTTCCCAGAGAAAGGTCTACCAAGAAACTGAGGAGTGGAAAATTCACAGCAGACCTCCCTTCCCCAGTGTGTGCCCCATGGAGTGTTAACTTTGACCCACTTGGAGGTTTGCACACATGTATCTGAAGAGTTCCGCAGGAGTCTCTCCCGGCTCTGGGACAGAGGTCAGGGCAGATACTGGGAGGTTTGTTTTGCCACACACAGGCAAGATATTGTCAGAATATGCCTGGTGACTGCCACTAACCAGCTGAAGTTAAAAAGAGACACTAGAAGATATGAGAGGGGAGGTGTTGTTTTGGGATTAAATGGGGGAAAAAATGTGTGCAAAATGTCTAGACCATCATCTGGACCATGGTAAGCACTCAATACCTGTTAACTAGCAAACTGACATATTGTTCTGAGCAGAGGTATGTAAGTATTTTACAGAAAATCACGTCTCTAGGTTTCCTTCCCTTCTTTTTAACATGTATATGTTATGTTGTAGAATAATACTGTCAGAGCTTTACTGTACCACATTCCAGTAACAATGGTAAAATGTTGGTTACTCCCCTCTCTTCTCAGGGGAAGGAACAATTAATTGTAACTTGAACAATATCCAAAGAATCCCTAGGCTTTAAGTAAGACTATCCAAGGGACAGAAACGTGAACAAATTCCTGTGGACACAAAGACATCTGATCAGCTTATGTGCTTAAATAGGATGTTTTCCCAACCTCAACACATACATGCAAACACACACTCACACTCACACACACACACACACACACACACACACACGTACACAAAGTTCAGCTGCTAGAAAATATGAACATGAGCTACTTCTCAGGGAATTTTTAGATCTGTTTCAATACAAAAATGAGGCAAGCAATTTGAGCTGAAAGTGAGACCTATATATTTTCTTAATTCCCAGTTGCTTCACTGAGAACATTGAACTTTTTCTCATCATTGTAGATAATGAATTAGCAAGCTTAGCTTTAGATCATTCATACTTTTTTCTTAATCTATAATTGAAAAAATGTGCTTCCTTTTGTCTTTCTTTCCTTTGATGCTTCCTTGTGATACTTAAATTTTTATTTCTTTATGCTGATAAAATATGGAGAAGCATGTAGGCAGAGTGTTCAGCAAGATACCTATCTATAAGTGAAGACTATTTTAAAGTTTGCCTTTCTTATAGAAGATAGGGAAACTGGATAGATTTTCTAAGGAGATAAGTAAACGTAAATGAATATAGAATATAGGGTGTTTTTTTTTTTTTAATTAAAAGCAAAAAGGATTGCTTGGGAGAAAAGTAAAAATGTAAACAATCATCAACCTTTTTGTCCACAATTGTGTTCACATAGGTCAAGATGTCTTTTTAAATATTTACATTTGTTTTTAAGTCTAAAAGTTATTTATACATTTTCTGAAATGTCTATCCAGTATGTGTTAAACATTCTTTAAAACATTATTGAAATTAAAACTATTGATACACTTTTAACAGATCTGTTTGGGTTTATTAAATCCAACACTTTGACTTATTTGTGGGTGACCTCAAAAATCCTAGCACTGAGTGTGCAAATGAAATCACTATTTGGGTTTACTTGTGCTCTTTCATAGAAAACGCTGAAGAACTCAGATGAGTACCGCATAATGGGTTTACCTTGGCTCCTCTGCATTTAACTACAGCAGTGATAATGAATGGCCACAAATCTAGGCATGAATTTAAGACTTGGGAAGTTTAGGTCTGGTTTAGGAGTGCCTTACTATAAATAAGGACTGGCTGCCCTTGAACATTTTTAAAGCATGTGTGGATCTGGTGTTAAAACTAGCAAAATTCATTGCTCATTTTTCCTTTGCTGGTAGAAGAATTTACAGTATGTCTCTTGGGTCTCTTGAGCTATGTGGGAATACACAAATCTCAGCTTTAGTGAGAGCCATGCAGTGCCTTTATTAGTCTTAGGGGAACCAGAATCAGCTCCATTGATTTGGAGATTTGCTCCTTTTAGAAAATTACATGGACTTCTGTATTTAGGATGCCCTATATTACCTTAATTGTGACTCTTTTAGCACACTTACTGCTTAATGTATGACTTTTCTTTGCAACTTTTATTACTTTAACTCTGTTGGTTGGATTTGAAGATAAGAGCAATTAGCAGACGATAGTTGACCTTCCCCAGGGTCATCACAGAGAGCCTCTGCCAACCACTGAGATATTTGGATTATCTTAGGGAGTGATGATTTAGATTATTTAAAGTAGTAGTAATAAAAGTTAATAGAGGGTTAGGAAAATGGTTTATTTTTCAGTTTCTCATTTTATATAAGGTGTATGTTTTCCAATGGATTATATGCACTATCATGTTCTGCTAATAATAATTTATATTTTTGCTATGAACAGTATACTCAAGGTGCTAGGAATGAAAGAAAGGAGAGAAATTGCCCTAAAGATGCTTACAGCCTAATATGGGCAATGAGGCAATTTAAAAAATAGCTACATACCTGAAAAATATACATTTACACATATATATGTATATACATATACTCATGAATTTATATATATATATATGTCTATATAATAATTAAAATATCAATTGCAGCACTATCATGTTAGTCAAAATTTGGAAATTACCCAAAGTTTCCTCAGCAGTAGAATGAATTACTAATCTGTCTCATAGTTGCATGGTAGAATATAATATAGCCCCAAGAATTAATAAATCACAACTGTGTATAGAAACATGGATGAATATAATGTTAAGTATGTTAGGTAGTCAACAGACTGGTTCTTGGACTGCAAGGAGATCCAACCAGTCCATCCTAAAAGGAAATCAGTCCTAGGTGTTCATTGGAAGGACAGATGCTGAAGCTGAAACTCCAGTACTTTGGCCACCTCATGCGAAGAGTTGACTCATTGGAAAAGACCCTGATGTTGGGAGGGATTGGGGGCAGGAGGAGGAGGGGACGACAGAGGATCAGATGGCTGGATGGCATCACCGACTCGATGGACATGAGTCTGAGTAAACTCTGGGAGTTGGTGATGGACAGGGAGGCCTGGTGTGCTGAGATTCATGGGGTCGCAAAGAGTCAGACACGACTGAGCGACTGAACTGAACTGAACCGAACCGATGTTAGGTAGTTAGAATAGGATAAAGGAGTCTAGAATGACGATGGCTAAAAGACAAGGGAGGGAAAAGCTTGTGAAAACGAAGCACACCACATTCCACGGCCATTCTGGACTCCTTTTTCCTATTCTAACTTCCTAACAAAAAGAAGCCAGACACAGAAAAGTACGTACTGTATGATTCTGTTTATGTAAAGTACGGACAAATGCCTCTGTGCTGTTGGAAGTCAGGCAAGTTACTGATAACTAGTGACTATAGTGATAGAAGGGGACGTGAAGTGGCCCTCTGTGGTTCTCACTGCATTATTATGCTGCTTTGAACTGTGTGCTATGTACAGTTCATGAAAATTCATAAACCATACATATATGATGCATGCATTTTTCTATATGTATATATATATACTTTAATTGAGATTTTTTTTTAAATGAGCAGTTTTAAGTAGAAGAAATAAGACCTTTGCAGAAGAGATGTTTTAAGAGTGGCCTTTATCTACTAGGTACCACTGTGTTAGTTTTCTTGATGAATTGACAGAGTTTAGAGATCTGGAGATAGTTTTTTATGAAGGAAGAAGAAACACAAGCCAAAGCAAAGAGGTGGGAAAGCATCAGGTCACCTACTAAATGAAATTTTAAGTCCTTGAGAAGTAGGACAAGTACAAAGAGAAAAATACTAAGTTTGAGCAGGCCAGACAGTGAAAAAAATAAATATTATGAGAAAGCTTTCTATTTTTCTTTACATGATGGAAGTCAATGAAATTTTTGAGCAGTAAGATGGCATAGTTGTGCTTTTGAAATGTAGTGATTGCATTTGGGATGATAGATTGAAAGGCAGAGTGACTGAAGGAGAGAAGCTTGAACCATGCTGCAGTATTAACAGGGGAGCTTCATGTGGGTCTGTGCTGGGTGACAGAGGTGGGACGGTGACTGGCACTCAGGAATTATTTACTGGGCGAACACTACTGTAGAGCAGTAAGTGAAGGAATGGGATTTTGCATTAGATTCTGTAAATAGGCTTTCTTGAAGAATGAGTTCGTTTTCTCAGTGGTTCATCATTCCAAAGCAGGATCTATTTTTTACAACGTAATGCCATTTGAAATTGGGGTTGGAGCACATGGTAAACTCTCCCACACTTTTAGGTGACAATCAGATCACTGAATCTTAACTGCTTCAAGTGCAAATTGTATATAGAATGCAGTGGTGGGCTGGGTTGTATTATCCATCTGTTAATTCTGCCAAAATGCATTTTGAAGTAAAATACAAGTTTCCCTCAAGCAGTATATTGCAGCTCTTTCTCAGTAATTTTCCTAAATGAAAGACCAACAGCAGCAGTGTATTTTGGGTGATTTGGTTAGGAAATCATTTTACACTATCTTGAAGGTCATTAATGCCAGCATTCTGAGAGGCAGATCAATGGTAGTAAGTGCAAATCTTTGTTTTCTCTTAGAATTCTGACCGCAGATACACTTACTAGGTTTGAAGTCAGTTTTTAAGGAAAAGCTATAGATATGTGTTGAAATTACATTTTTTTTTTTCATTTAGTTTTGCTTGTGTATCCTGACAAGAACTTTGGGATAGTTGGTGGCAATTGGCTCTAAGCATTTATATATGAGGAGGAAAGAAGAGTGGTCTAGCTCTAGATCCAAGCAAGGATGTGTGGCAGGATCAGGGAGACACTTTATCAGCAAAGTATGTGGGTGAGAAGGCCTAGATCATCTAATTCTTTCCAGTGAGTGTTGGATGAACTGAATCTACTAGATAATTAATCTTCACTTTCTCTTTGCTCTTCTCAGCACAGTTTAATTGTAGAGGAATTAAGAAGATAGAAAACATGGCTGATTCACTGTATATTAATGAACAGTTTCAATTCCAACTTGTATTTCTAAACTTCTCATCCTTTCTCTTACTGCTTTCCTGGTTCCAATCCATCTTCCACATTCTCACTAATGCTGTCAATAAATTTGTTTTTATTTGATCATGCCACATGTCTATTGAAAAAGTCTGACGTGACAACATAGAAGGTACTAACTCCTTTAACTGGCTTTTTGTAGGTATTAATGGTCTGTTTGTTGAATCAACACTCATTGAGAAAAAGAAAAAAACAATCTATCATTATGGTAAACTCAGAGATAATATGACCCTAAAAAGATTTTAGCTTAGTTTTGTCTTGCTGATTTTATTTTAAATTATCCACCTTATGTCAAGATCTTCAGTAGCAATAATGAATTAGTTATCTCTGAAGCATGT
Source organism: Cervus canadensis (assembly GCF_019320065.1). Taxonomy (NCBI): domain Eukaryota; kingdom Metazoa; phylum Chordata; class Mammalia; order Artiodactyla; family Cervidae; genus Cervus; species Cervus canadensis. The sequence continues at coordinate 33,914,209 of NC_057407.1, read as the reverse complement.
TATGGTGTTCATTGTAAGTAAATACTATTGCAGTTTAAATATTGATTCAGGAATAATTGAGATTACAACATGTGTTTTATAAACAATGCTGTTATTCTTGTTTGTTTATGGGAAGGAAGAAAATCTTTGAATTTGAATTAACATATAAAAGATCCAAGAAGTTTATCCCCTGTCCAAAAATATATATTCAGAATTTATAAAGGGAACACAGTGATTAGAAGAAATATGAGGATCAGTACATGTAAATTATGAAATGAATCATATTTATTTCTGAAATCTAAGGGAATTATTTTGTTTAACATGGCACATTTGTATAGAAATTCTTATAACATGTTAAAGAAACTTCCACTATTCATATCACATGCAATCCATGAACCCATAAACATGGAAACATTTTTTTAATGTGTCATTATTTAGAATTTTTAAATAATAAATCCATCAAAAAAAAATCCATCAGAAATAAAGTTTTACTTGTTTATTGCAATAGTAAACTGAGACACAAGTTTAGAAGATGACATATGCCAAATGTGAAATGGGATATTGAATCAAGGTAGCATTTTCATTAATGTTTTTAATATATGATTTTTTCATAAGAAAACAGTGTATGCTGGGTTCATAGTATCCCTCTTTCAAGGTAAATTTTGCTCTTTCTCTTGGTATCCATCTTGGCAAAGGGAGAGCCACAAAATCATGTGTAAGTCATGGCTCCATAAGATACAATTATCAAAATCAGCAACACAAATCTGATGCATCTTGTTTTTCTTTACCTTCAAAAAAAATTTCCTTTTGCCTCCACAGATTTACTTTCTTACAGGCTATCTAAAAATATTTTTTGTTTAAGAAGGAGAAAAAGTGCCTCGTGACAATTTGCATAATATGTTAATGCAGATATGCATCTAGACATCTGGATGGCATTTTAATACCTCATTCTCATTCAAGGAACTAGACCTCACACAGATGGTAGAGACAATTTTAAGAGCATTGTTGTAAACAAATAAGGCAGCCAGGAAACCAAACACACTCCAAGATAGGCTTTGCCGCCAAAGAAGCGTTTTAGTGAGATGTTTTGACTACAAGTTTGTACAGCCCTTATCAGTCTCTGACAAAAGCAGAGGGACCAGCAAGCAGTTTTCCTAGGCAAAGGAAAGGAGAAAAAACCGACACTACTGACATGCATTTTCAGCTTTGAATATTTGCAAGATTAAATGTATTTTTATACTTATGCAGAATATATGTATGCATATACCCATACACACATACATATGTACATATAACATGTATATGCATATATACTTTTTTTATATATAAAGAAACATATAGGATTTAACAGTAAGTTTATCTCTTTCTTCGTTCTCTCCTTAGTGATATGTACAGTCAAATCTTGGGCTATTAAAAGCTGGTAGTCTGGAATCTTTGCCTAAGTTTAAACTCTGAGTTTAGATCTACAATTAACGAGCACTGTTGTTTTGAGCAAGTGACTTAGTCTCTTGTTGCATCTGTTTCGTCATGTGGGATAATGATGGTCCCTGTCTTAAAGGATGGATAAGAAGATTAAATGGATCCAATACTTAGCACATGCCCAGATCTCACAATCATTCAACAAATGTTAGCAGTTATCATCATTGTTTTGTTTATTTTTTGTTATATTCTGAAGCTTCCCAGATGGCTCAGTGGTAAAGAGTCAGCTGCCAGTGCAGTAGACACAGGAGACGTGGGTTCAATCCCTGATTGGGAAGATCCCTGAAGGAAGAAATGACAACCCACTCCAATATTCTTGCCTGGAGAATCTGATGGACAGAGTATCCTGGAAGGCTACAGTCCATGGGTTCACAAAGAGTTGGACAGGGCTGAGCACACACACATGCACTTTTGAATCTTGCCATCAGTTATATAATACCGTCAGGCGAGTGTAATCGCCTTGGTTCTGTCTCATCACAGAAAAGATTTGAAGCAACGGACATTAAAGCTCTCGGCACATCACAGCTCTTGGACAGACCATGTTATAGCCCTTATACAGATCAGTGTTACAGCTCCGTGTTACAGCTCAGTTTTATTTAGAAAATAGCAGGAAAATACATCCTTGAGGGGTGAGGGAAAGCCGACCCAAAAACATGAAGAGGGGAGAGAGACAGCACGGGAGAGAGAGAGACCTGGCCCTTTGGCTCCTCTTTTTATATGTTTTTTCCTTCCCCGCTGGGCCTGCCCTGTGTAAATTGGGCTAGCTGGGAGTGCTGTTTGTTCACCCTGAGGTCCTTACTCCCGTCCTCAGACCTTCCTTTGTTCTATTTTCACGGGCTTTTCCCTTCCTTGTCTTTTAGCCATCACCATTTTGGACTCTTGTTTCCTATTTTAACTACCTAACAAAACCACTGAACTTGTTCTCTCATGTAATAATTGGTTACCTGGAGATGTGACAGGGATCGGGCTCTGGAATCAGCCAAACTGTGTCTTAAACCTGAGTCTTTTTCTTACCGACTGGTGTGTCAGGGTTAATTTCTTTATATGGTAGGTGGGGGGCAATTTATAGTTGTTTTTCCTGTGTAAGGATGCATTTGAAGTAAAAGCTTTTGGGAATAGCTATACAGGTCACATGACTTGTTACTGAGGTTTGCATGCCTCTTGCTGCTGCTAAGTCACTTCAGTCGTGTCCGACTCTGTGCGACCCCATAGATGGCAGCCCACCAGGCTCCCCCGTCCCTGGGGTTCTCCAGGCAAGAACAAGGGAGTGGGTTGCCATGTCCTTCTCCAATGCATGAAAGTGAAAAGTGAAAGTGAAGTTGCTCAGTCGTGTCCAACTCTTCGCAACCCCAAGGACTGCAGCCCACCAGGCTCCTCCCTCCATGGGATTTTCCAGGCAGGAGTACTGGAGTGGGGTGCCATTGCCTTCTCCGTGCATGCCTACTATTATCCAAAGAAAAGGACACTCAGCAATCATGTTTCTCCTTATTGTATCTCTCTGGTGGACATTGCTTAATTTAGGCCAATTTGGATTTGGGATTGAGTGACATTTGTGAGTTGATGCTTAACTTTGAAAATAATGGCATTTCACCTGTGACTGATTAATGTTGATGTTTGGTAGAAACCAATGCAATACTGTAAAGCAATTATCCTTCAATTAAAGATAAATAAATAAAATAATGGCATTTCATTTGAGGAGCTATGTATTTGTCAGGTTTGTTCTTGGTTATGCCTAAAGTAGTAACAGTTTTTCAGTAGAGAAAATGAGAAATGGTATTAGAAAAGTAGAAGTCCATCTAGAAGAGAGAGAGAAGACCCTCAGAATGAAACAGATATGAGATAAAATAGAAATTGTGATTTCCTCAGTTCTATAGCATATCAGATCCATTCAAGCTGCTTTTTCTTAATTTACCCTGTATGTGATAGATTTCTTTTGCTAGTAATTAAAATATTCCTGATTAAGATAACACATAATTTGCCTTTCACTATTAGATCAACTTTGGGATTATAGTGTTCTAATATACTACCACATTATATTAATTGAGAACATTCATAAAGCAGAATGTGCTGATTTTTAAGGAACATACTTTGCACGGTTCTTTTATTTAAAAATTTATTGTAATAGAAGTTTAATCATCATATAACAAGTATAGCCAAATTATGGTATAAAAAAACTTTTTGAAAATAGAAAAAAGTAGTTTAAAAATTTTAGACATTATAAATCTATTTCTTAATGCTAATATTGTAAATTTTTTCATATTACCCTAAAGACTTCTTGTAGATAACATTCTGTGGCTATAACTCACTTTCACAATTACCCTGAATATAGCACACTTCTAGTTAGTTCCATAACCAATTAACATTTTGTAAAATCTCCAAGCTTGTCACTTTTATCATTTCATTTAGAGATACAACACCTTTTGTTTATTTCACTATAACACAGAAATACCTACATTAAGCTCAAGTAGGAGAAATAAAATGGAAAAAACCCCAAAACCACAATTCGAAGTTGGTTAGAAGTTTGTCCAGATGACATTTAACATAGTAGTGGGAAATACAGATGCTTATCTTGGAATCAGCAAACAAATTATGCTCCTGATAAAATTATAAATTTATAACTTTACAGGTTTGTCCTGTATGTCCATTGAAGTATAAGCTCAAGAATAAGAGGTAAAAAGCAGGGTTCAAATATGAAACCTGTTTGTTTAGCTTCTCTCAGCATGAGTTTCTCAGTCTGTGAGATGATAATAAAATATGAACCTCAAAGGTTATAAAAAAAAAATGACATATATAAAATTCTTACACAATGTCTAACACAAAGCATAACAAATATAGTTACTTCCAGATGGTAACAGAGCTATGGACCGATCTCTGCAGTCGTCATTATGCAAGTGTAGTGAAACTGAACATGGAAAACTTGTAATTTCAGTCTAATACCCAATATTTATGGAAATGCCAATATTTATGGAAATACATGGCATGTTTTTCTCTCTCAAACATTTTTTTAGGTCATCTTTAACCACTAAATGTGTCAGTAACCTCTTTTCTATTGCAAAATTTAATCTGTATTATCAGTAAAAATATAAAGATTTTTATGCTTTATCCTTCTTATGCACATAAGAAATTCATGCATGTGACACTTGAGTGTATAGTCATAAGTAGGGTCATGTGAATGTTGTTCACATAAAAGTTTTCTATCCTAGCCAGTGAGATCCTGGCATTAATCTAGATTGTAGATCTTAAATTTGTGTTCACTGAAAATTCACCAAGCAAAAGATAGTTCAATACAGTTTCCATTTTTATTATCAGTCTCTATTTTAATTATGGGTAAGATAAATAATAGGAATAAAGCAGCATGAGTCAAAGCATAGTAATTATGTATATTCCTTGTGAAAAACAGAACTGAAAAGTTATGAATAAAGTTGACACCTGTTTAAAAAATTGCTTGAATCTGGCTGGTATAAAATATAGTTAAAACTATTGCTATGAAAAGAAATCACACTAACTTTAATATTTTGGTATGTTTTCTTTCTAATGGAGTAACAACATAGCTTGAAAGCATACTTCATTTATCCTTACCTCTTGGTATAGATGAGACCTCTTTTTCCATTTTTGGAATGCTTTGGAGAAGTGTATGTCATATTAGAAATTTATTAGATTTCATCAGAAGACAGGTGGTTATGAATTTTTGTTTCCAAAAAGGAGACCTGAGGGACATTCCATATTAAAGGTGTTATTCCCTTTTGGTAGAAACATGCAAATCACTGTTTTTGCTAAAAAAAAAAATCTATAAAACATTTCCTCTCATTGTTTCCCTTGGGAATAACAGTTCCCTATTATTCATAATTGTAAACGCAGATTGAAATTTGATGTTTATGTTCACAATAAGATATGTGGGGACATTTTAAGGATATCAAGCCTAGAAAAATCTACTTTTTATTTAGAATTCATACATATATACATAACATTAATTGGACCAACATAAAGGTTGGTCCTCACAGAGGAGCCTGATGGGATACAGTCCACAGGGTCACAAGAGTTGGACATGACTAGAGTAACTTAGCATACACAAAGGCTAATTCAAATTTGGCTCTGTTATTCATCTTTTGAGGGACAAAGATTGGGAAGTAAATTTAAGCAGCAGAGCAATTGAATCTTCATTGAAATTATGATACACTTGAAGAATAAAGACATATATGAATAGAGAAATAATTTGTGAAGTAAAACATCTTTAGATAGATAAGCTATTGCCACCATAAGGTAGAAAATGTGTGAAACAGGAATGATCTGTACTTTCAGGCAAAGTGACGATGAATGACAGCAAAAAATCAGTACTGTCTGTGCAAGGCTGACTGTTTCTGTAATGCCCTAGTCTTTATTTATCTGCTGTGTAGTTGGCCGGTGTTAACACTGATAGACACACCTGTAATACTGGAAGAGAACTTTTGAATCTACTCCAGTCCACTTATGATGCTGGAACTAGGACATCTTCTCTCCCTAGTCAAATTTCACTGGGGAAAAAGGAATCCTCTACGTATGAATCACACAAGTGCTGAAATACCTGAGTCATCTAACTGCTTCTGATGAATTGGCTGACTTCACCCACCTGTATCATCAACATGTAGGCATTCTGTGCCACCATACACTCTCCACAAGCAATGATTGCCTGGAGTTGAAAAAAAAAAAAAAAAGAAAGTGTTAGTCTCTCACTTGAGTCTGACCCTTTGTGAGTCTGTAGCCAGTGGACTGTAGCCCACCAGGCTCCTCTGTCCATGGAATTCCTCAGGCAAGAATACTGGAGTGGGTTGCCATTCCCTTCTCCAGGGGATCTTCCCAACCCAGGGATCAAACCCGGGTCTCCTGCATTGCAGGCAGATTCTTTACTGTCTGAGCTATAGGAGCTGCCAAATGAATAACTGCACTACGATGAGACACTGCTCTTTGAACACTGCCAAGGGGAGGGGTAAAAAATGAGGCGCAGCAGTGAAAGGTAAGTGAAGGCTGCAATGTATTATGAATTCCACCTAGGAATGCAGGTGGGCCAGCAGAATTGGCCTTTAATGGAGGGATTGCAACTACTTTCAATCCTTACTTCTCTAACCTCTTTTTCCCCCAGCCTCTAACACACCCTAGGCGAACAGACTCAACAGCTGTATGTGCTTGGCAACTTGCTACCCATTTCATTGTTCAGTGGTTCTGGAAGGGCACAGAATGCAACTCTAGCCTGGGAACATTTGGAAAAAATAATACTGTTCATAATATATCTTTGTTTCTCCCTCTGAGTGATGGTTGAAGGTGACTTTCCTGATTGCTGTTAGCAATTTTCCAAAATTAAATACCATATTTTTTGCATCTGATAGGCACAGCTGTGTCTGTTACCAAGGGCAAGCCCACCTGCACAACACTCTATGTTCATTTAATATACTGAGAACTTTATTTAGAACCCAGTTTCATGGGAGAAAAAAATTCAAATTGTGAGAACCAATTTGTGGGTGATGAATTCTTGAATTCTACATTGAGTTGTGAAAAGGGCAAATTCATTTGTTTCCAGTAGAAGTAATATAGGCCTCACCAAAATCTTAGCCATGAAGCAAGTGGGATCCCTGTCTACATTTGTTAGCTTTGTGTGTATATGTTTATGAAGCTAGTTTTTAATTTTTTATGTTTGTTTATTTTTTTTATTTGGCTAAGCTGGGTCTTAGTTATGGCATGTGGAATGTAGTTCCTTGATCAGACATCAAGCCCAGGTTTCTTCCTTTGTGAGTGTGGAGTCTTAATGACTGGACTACCAGGAAAGTTCCTGAATTAAATTTTTCAGAACTCCGTGGTATTCTAAATCTGATAAACACAAATAGAAAGTGGCAAGACCAAGTTTAGAGACTGATGTGAGAGTACTAATTCTGGTATTTGATCAGGTGACTCCATTTCTCAAAGTCTCTATTATTTTGCTGCCAATTGCACTGGCAGAGTAGATTAAACCCACAGTCATCTAGGACTCTAAAAAAGTTCTACAATTTGGGGAATGTGGAAGTAGAGTATGTGATCTTTCCCAATTAAAATAATTTATCTCTCAACTACAATGAGGTTATCACCTCACACCAGTCAGAATGGCCATCATCAAAAAGTCTACAAATAATAAATGCTGGAGAGGGTGTGGAGAAAAGGAACCCTCTTGCATTATTGGTGAGAATGTAACTTGATACAGATACAGCCACGATGGAAGATTCCTTAAAAACCTAGGAATAAAACCACCATAAGGCCCAGCAATCCCACTCGTAGGCATATACCCCGAGGAAACCAAAATTGAAAAAGACACATGTACCCCAAAGTTCATTGCAGCACTATTTAAAACAGCTATAACATGGAAGCAACCTAGATGTCCATCGACAGATGATGGATAAAGCAGCTGTGGTACACATACACAATGGAATATTACTCAGCCATGAAATGGAACATATTTGAGTCAGTTCTAATGAGATGGATGAACATAGAGCCTATTAGGCAGAGTAGAGTAAGTCAGAAAGAGAAAGATAAATATCGTATACTAACACATATACATGGAATCTAGAAAGATGGTACCAATGAATTTATTTGCAGGGCAGCAATGGAGAAACAGATGTAGAGAACAGACTTCTGGACACAGCAGGGGTGGAAGGAGGAGAGGGTGAGATGTATATAGAGAGTAACATGGAAACTTACATTACCATATATAAAATAGATAGCCAGTGGGAATTTGCCATATGACTCAGGAAACTCAAAGAGGGGCTCTGTAACAACCTAGAGGGGTGGGAAGGGGAGGGAAATGGGAGTGAGGTTCAAGAGGGAGGGGACATATGTATACCCATGACTGATTCATGTTGCTATTTGACAGAAAACAACAACATTCTGTAAAGCAATTATCCTTCAATTTAAATTTTTTTAAAAAAGATCATATCTCTCCAGGAAAAATTAATTTCATATTTAAGGTAACAATGGTTGCCTCGTTATTTATGAGGGACCGCAATTTCCAAAGCGTGTCCAATGGGATGCTCGTCTCTCAAGGTGTTCTACAAAAGCAGACGTTTCCGTGGTAACTACATTTGGCATGCTCCACACACTTTTTCCCTCTTCCTGGAGGAGTCATAAATCACATTAGCATTTAAAGACTTTCAGAAATCCCACAGAAGAGAAAAAATTTTAACTCTGTTTGACCCTATCTTTCTCAAACCTAGTTGACCTTACGTGTTGGGTCATCTTTCCTTATTTGACATCTTTCCTTTGCCCCTCAGATTTACTCTTCAACCTTCTCCACACTGCTCTGTGGGTTGTAACACTGGGTTTCCTTTCCACTGCCCTGAAGTTGTGCAGCAGAGGAGAGCACAGTTATTCAAAGTTCTGTTTGTTGTTGTTAGAAAAGAACTAAGAGCTCTTTACTGTCCATGTTCTCTTGTACAGGTCATGGTGAAAGTTTCTTTTTGTTTCTGGCATGCAGGGTATTTCTTTAACACAAGCGTGCTTTTATATTAAGTCTTATCACTTCCTGGCAGCAACTGGTTCACAACCCTGCTGAATGTGCAATGGTTTCCCAGGAAGACATCCTTCTAAGAGTATGTTGTCTCAAACGTGGCAAAAATTGCTTTTTATACTATGTCAGGGATCAGGTGCTTTTAAGGACTGTTTCTTGCTTCCCTGATAATGTTCACAAGCAGAGTAAACTAAATGTTTCATTTTTTCCAAGTTCTGAAAAATACCCATTGTAGTGCTCGGAGTGAACATAGCAAACAAATCACTCCTGAAAACCTCAAGTGTCTGGACACTGAAAGGACTATAGAGGGCAAGTGACTCATTTCAGAAGTAGGAGTTTCCTATGATCTTACCCCTTTGCATGCTAAGGGCAGAGGAAAGGCACTGAACTGTCCCCCACCCTCGCCTTTTACAGTTGGCCTGGTGTGTGAAGAAAGGAACAAGGGTGAGGGACAAGGTGCCAGAGAAAAGTCCCAAAGACACCTGCATTCCCTTGGATCGCCGTGGCAGGAACATCATGGTTTCTCAAGAATCAGGTTCATTCTACAGAAGTTTTGTTGTTGTTTACTCACTAAGTCGTGTCTGACTCTTTGAGACACCATGGACTGCAGCATGCCAGGCTTCCCTGTCCTTCACCATCTCCCAGAATTTGTTAAAATTCATATCCATTGTTAGGGCTTAAACCATCTCATCAGTATTCCATAAGGACCACACCCATGAGAAAAGGAGCCCCGCAACAAGAGCATGGAGGGTAGATTCTTCAGCGGCCAAGAGTGTGTTACAGAGTGCTTGCTGCTGGGGACTTGGAGACAGGAGTGCAAAGTTTTCATAATTTGATTGCACCACAAAAATACTCATCACTGAGCTTCATTTTTCTCTAAAAATGAATGAAAAAAAAAAAAAAAGATGTCTGCTCTAGGCAGATGGAGGAAGAGGCTGCTCTAGACCCAGAATGTTAGATGCAGATTTACCATGTAGCAAGATTCATGTGTGTACATAGCTGCATTGAGATTTCTGGTTGGAATTGGCTACCTTATCGAAAGGTGAAGTTTGGAGCCGGCTTGTATTAATAAAACGGTTTAGTGTGATGTACTGTTGCAGACTGATTATGGGCCACTGGTCTAGAGTTTTCTAGAAGGGAAAAAATGTTCTTTATCTATAAATAACTCAATGTAAGAAATTTATCTCAAAAACAAGTGCTAAAAAAAAAAGCAACAGGTGTCTTCCAAGATGGCGGAGGAGTAGAACAGGGAGACCACTTTCTCTCCTACAAATTCATCAAAAGAATAACTGAATGCAGAGCAAACTTCACAAAACAACTTCTGATCGCTAGCTGAGGTCATCAGGCGCCCAGAAAAGCAGCCCATTGTCTTCGAAAGGAGGTAGAACAAAATATAAAGGATAAAAACTGAGACAAAAGAGCTAAGGACGGAGATCCGTCCCGGGAAGGGAGTCTTAGGTGGCATTGCTTGGGCTAGGGTCCGGGCCTGAGTGCCCTGAGGACAATCAGAGGGAGCTTCTGTGAGCTGCCAACTTGAACTGTGGGAGAGCAAAAGAGAGAGAGAAAATTAACCGGCCCGAACACACTGCCGGCCGTTCGCAGAACAAAGAGACCGAGAAAGTCCAGAGAAGAGCTCGCAGGCTGCGGACCGGCCCAGCCCCGCCGGAGGCAGGAGGCAGGGGGGAGGGGAAGGTCGCGGCGAGACACAGGGCGCAGGCACCCGACCGGCGCGGGCGGGGACTGGGGCTGGGGACGCAGAGGGCGGAAGGCGCACGCACCCGACTGGCGCCAGCGGAAACTGAGAGTGGGTCCGCGGAAGGGAGTGGGCACGCCACACCTGGGGAGAGTGCGCCCACCAAGCCCCTGGCTGCCTGGACTGCTCTGACGGGGAAGGCACAGAGAGCGGACGCAGCTTTTTGTTCCGCGCTTTTGTGGAACACCCGAGGGCTGGAACCGCGCGCAGCGTGCGGCAAGCTCCGTATAGAGCAGCCGGGATCCTGAGCAGCGCAGACCGAGAAAGCAGCGTCAGTCCCTCCCGACAGCGCCAGCCCTTCCCCGCAGCGCGACGGAACTAGCTACCTGAATAAGAGTCCACCTCCGCCCGCCTGTGTCAGGGCGGAAATGAGGCTCTGAAGAGACCGGCAAACAGAAGGCAAATAAACAAAGGGAACCGCTTCAGAAGGGACCGGTGCAACAGATTAAAATCCCTGTAGAAAACACCGACTACATCGGAAGGGGCCTGTAGATATCAAGAAGTGTAAGCTGGAACGAGGAGCTATCTGAAACTGAGCCGAACCCACACTAACTGCAACAGCTCCAGAGAAATTCCTAGATATACTTTTACTTTTTTTTTTTTAAGTAAGAAAAAAAAAATTTTTTTTAATTTTTTTAAAAATTTTTTTCTTTTTTATTTTTTCTCTTTTATTTTCCTTTAAAATTCCCTATTACTCCCCCATTACTCCTTAACTTTCATTTTCATAGATTTTTATGATTATTTTAATTAGGGAAAAAAATTTTTTTTCTTTTTTTTTTTTCTTCTTTTTCTTTTTTCTTTTCTTTCTTTTTTTTCCCTCTCCTTTTTCTCTTCTATTTTCTATTTTTCTTTTTCTCATTTCTTTTAAAGTCCTCTAGTCCTCCTCTACTACTCCTTAATTTTCAATACACTATAACCTTACAAAAAAAAAAAAAGAGAGAAGCCCTATTTTTAAACCGACTTCATATATATTTCTAAAATTTTTTGTGTGTGTTTTGGTTTTTGTTTTTAATATAGTATTTTTAAGAGTCTAACCTCTACTCTAGATTTTTAATTTTTGTTTTTCAGTATATGATATAAATTGTGAACATTTAAGAATCCAATATTCACTTCCCATTTTTATTCAGGAGTGTGTTGATTATTCTCTCCAAATCTTGACTGTTTTCTACCTCAGAACACCTCTATTTCCTGCTTTCCCCTTCTCTTCCCAATCCAATTCTGTGAATCTTTGTAGGTGTCTGGGCTACGGAGAACACTCTGGGAACAGACAACTGCATAGATCTGTCTCTCTCCTCTTGAGTCCCCCTTTTTCTCCTCCTGCTCATCTCTATCTCCCTCCTCCCTCTCCTCTTCTTCTTGTAACTCTGTGAACCTCTCTGGGTGTCCCTAACAGGGGAGAATCTTTTCGCCATTAACCTAGAAGTTTTATTATCAGTGCTGTATAGTTGGAGAAGTCCTGAGACTACAGGAAGAATAAAACTGAAATCCAGAGGCAGGAAACTTAAGCCCAAAACCTGAGAACACCAGAAAACTCCTGACTACATGGAACTTTAAGCAATAAGTGACCGTCCAAAAGCTCCATACCTACACTGAAACCAACCACCACCCAAGAGCCAGTAAGTTTTAGAGCAAGACATACCACGCAAATTCTCCCGCAACACAGGAACATAGCCCCGAATGTCAACATACAGACTGCCCAAGGTGACACCTAACACATAGACCCATCTCAAAACTCATTACTGGGCACTCCATTGCTCTCCAAAGAGAAGAAATCAAGTTCCATGCACCAGAACACTGACACAAGCTTCCCTAACCAGGAAACCTTGACAAGCCAATCGTCTAACCCCACCCACTGGGTAAATCCTCCACAATAAAAAGGAACCACAGACCTCCAGAATACAGAAAGCCCACTCCAGACACAGCAATCTAAACAAGATGAAAAGGCAGAGAAATACCCAACAGGTAAAAGAACATGAAAAATGCCCACCAAGTCAAACAAAAGAGGAGGAGATAGGGAATCTACCTGAAAAAGAATTTAGAATAATGATAATAAAAATGATCCAAAATCTTGAAAACAAAATGGAGTTACAGATAAATAGCCTGGAGACAAAGATTGAAAAGATGCAAGAAATGTTTAATAAAGACCTAGAAGAAATTAAAAAGAGTCAATTAAAAATGAATAATTCAATAAATGAGATCAAAAACACTCTGGAGGGAACCAAGAGTAGAATAACGGAGACAGAAGATAGGATAAGTGAGGTAGAAGATAAAATGGTGGAAATAAATGAAGCAGAGAGGGAAAAAGAAAAAAGGATCAAAAGAAATGAGGACAACCTCAGGGACCTCTGGGACAATGTGAAACACCCCAACATTCGAATCATAGGAGTCCCAGAAGAAGAAGACAAAAAGAAAGGCCATGAGAAAATACTCAAGGAGATAATAGCTGAAAACTTCCCTAAAATGGGGAAGGAAATAGCCACCCAAGTCCAAGAAACCCAGAGAGTCCCAAACAGGATAAACCCAAGGCAAAACACCCCAAGACACATATTAATCAAATTAACAAAGATCAAACACAAAGAACAAATCTTAAAAGCAGCAAGGGAGAAACAACAAATAACACACAAAGGGATTCCCATAAGGATAACAGCTGATCTATCAATAGAAACCCTCCAGGCCAGAAGGGAATGGCAGGACGTACTGAAAGTAATGAAAGAGAATAACCTACAACCAGTTACTGTATCCAGCAAGGATCTCATTCAGATATGAAGGAGAATTCAAAGCTTTAAGACAAGCAAAAGCTGAGAGAATTTCAGCACCACCAAACCCAGCTCTCAACAAATTGTTAAAGGGTCTTCTCTTAGACAGGAAAGCAAAGAAAGGTTGTATAAACGTGGAACCCCAAAACAACAAAAGTAAATGGCAATGGACCACCACCTATCAATAACTTACTTAAATGTAAATGGGTTGAATGCCCCAACCAAAAGACATTGGCTGAATGGATACAAAACAAGACCCCTATATATGCTGTCTACAAGAGACCCACCTCAAAACAAGAGACACATACAGACTAAAAGTGAAGGGCTGGAAAAAAATATTTCATGCAAACGGAGACCAAAAGAAAGCAGGAGTCGCAATACTCATATCAGATAAAATAGACTTTAAAATAAAGGATGTGAAAAGAGACAAAGAAGGACACTACATAATGATCAAAGGATTAATGCAAGAAGAAGATATAACAATTATAAATATATATGCACCCAACATAGGAGCACCACAATATGTACGGCAAACGCTAACGAGTATGAAAGAGGAAATTAATACTAACACAATAATAGTGGGAGACTTTAATACCCCACTCACAACTATGGATAGATCAACTAAACAGAAAATTAACAAGGAAACACAAACTTTAAATGACACAATGGACCAGCTAGACCTAATTGATATCTATAGGACATTTCACCCAAAACAATCAATTTCACCTTTTTCTCAAGTGCACACGGAACCTTCTCCAGAATAGATCACATTTCCTGGGCCATAAATTGGTCTTGAAAATTCAAAAAAATTGAAAATCATCAGGTCACTTTTTCTGACCAACATGCAGTAGATTTTATGATCTCAATTAACAGGAAAAAAAATTTGTATAAAAACTTCAAACCATATGAGGTAAATAAACACGCTTCTGAATAACCAAAAAATCATAGAAGAAATCAAAAAAGAAATCAAAATATGCATAGAAATGAATGAAAATGAAAACACAACAACCCAAAACCTATGGGACACTGTAAAAGCAGTGCTAAGGGGAAGATTCATAGCATTACAGGCTTACATCAAGAAACAAGAAAAAAGCCAAATAAATAACCTAACTCTACACCTAAAGCAATTAGCGAAGGAAGAAATGAAGAACCCCAGGGTTAGCAGAAGGAAAGAAATCGTAAAAATTAGGACAGAAATAAATGCAAAAGAAACTAAAGAGACCATAGCAAAAATCAACATAGCTAAAAGCTGGTTTTTTGAAAAAATAAACAAAATTGACAAACCATTAGCAAGACTCATTAAGAAACAGAGAAGAACCAAATTAACAAAATTAGAAATGAAAATGGAGAGATCACAACAAACAACACTGAAATACAAAGGATCATAAGAGACTACTACCAGCAGCTCTATGCCAATAAAATGGACAACTTGGATGAAATGTACAAATTCTTAGAAAAATATAACTTTCCAAAACTGAACCAGGAAGAAATAGAAGATCTTAACAGACCCATCACAAGCAAGGAAATCGAAACTGTAATCAGAAATCTTCCAGCAAACAAAAGCCCAGGACCAGATGGCTTCACAGCTGAATTCTACCAAAATTTTAGAGAAGACGCTAACCACCTATTTACTAACTCTTCCAAAAATTGCAGACGAAAGGTAAGCTTCCAAACTCATTCTATGAGGCACCATCACCCCTTTAATATCCAAAACCAGACCAAAGATGCCAAAAAAAGAAACAAGGCAATAACACTGTATGAAACATTAGATGCAAAAATCCCTTAACAAAATTCTAGCAAAAGATCCAACAACATATTAAAAAAATCATACACCACGACCAAGTGGGCTTTATCCCAGGAATGCAAGGATTCTTTAATATCCACAAATCAATCAATGTATTACACCACATTAACAAATTGAAAGATAAAAACCATATGATTATCTCAATAGATGCAGAGAAAGCCTTTGACAAAATTCAACACTCATTTATGATTAAAACTCTCCAAAAAGCAGGAATAGAAGGAACATACCTCAACATAATAAAAGCTATATATGACAAGCCCACAGCAAGCATCACCCTCAATGGTGAAAAATTGAAAGCATTTCCCCTGAAATCAGGAACAAGACAAGGGTGCCCACTCTCACCACTACTATTCAACATAGTGTTGGAAGTTTTGGCCACAGCAATCAGAGCAGAAAAAGAAGTAAAAGGAATCCAGATAGGAAAAGAAGAAGTGAAACTCTCACTGTTTGCAGATGACATGATCCTCTACAAAGAAAACCCTAAAGACTCTACCAGAAAA